>NC_133758.1:86655123-86960123 GCF_036562045.2 Rhinolophus sinicus
TCAGGGAATTAAAATCAAGCTGATCCATGTCTGGAGATTTTAGCATTTTTGGCACAGCCCTGGAAACTTGCCTAAAACACAGGGTATCACGGCTTTATTTCATTGGCATGTGTCACATGTGCAGTAGGTTGCCTAACAGTGCAGTTTTTGTTTTCTTTAACAGTTCACTAATACTAAACATGGCATTAGAGAAGAAAACACAGGTCAAAGGGGTTTTTCTCTAATGAAATTTGATTGTTTTGAAAAACACTTTCTATGGTAACATGCTGTGGAACAATATTTAATTTACTAAATGGCTTTGAGTATTTTGCAGAGTAAATATTTAAAATCACCAAGCTTTTGCAGCTTTAATATATACAATTGATATTACATTTAAGGATCTTCTGCAGAATCGGTCAAATTTGCCCCCACATTCTCCACCATTTTAAAACTTGTAGTGTTCTAAAATCGGGGAAAATGCAGGAGCTCAAGTTATTACATCTTTGTGGATGCAGATATGCATGTTTCAAAATTCAAAAGTGGAATCTTTAGACTCTAATGCTTTTGATATATTTTATGAAAATGTTACTATCTCATGATATATGTGTTTACTATAAAATGTTTTATATGAAGCATTTGAGACAAATTTTTAATTGGGTTTTCAGATTACCCTTTGGGCCCTAGAATGAAAAATTTCTTTATTAAAAGAAGTACAATTAATATTCAAAATAACACTGCTTACTATTGTAAGAGTGGCATTAGCCTATGCCTATAGCATATGCCATGCTATGTTTGGAAAGTAGTGGTTCATAAATGTCAGTCCACTTAGTACCATGATAATGAATTCAGTCCTGACCAAGACTTTCCCAGCCTGTGAATTTATAAAGGTTAAAACAAAGCCTTTGAAAACATAAGCCCTTCTCCTTTCCCCAAAACAGGCACATACTGTAGCCTAGAATTACTTGCACAGTGATCTTTATAATGAAAGGTTCAGTCTTGAGGGTGAGGGATGATAAGGAAATTGGAGAAAACCTAGCGAATAATAATAGCATTTCAATACAATAATATTAAACGTGAGAACATTCATTTTTGGTAACATGAACAACAGCAGTCATGTCCAGATGTTTAAAAAGTGAGATTTTAGGATCTACTACCATTTTAACTGAGTTTCTCAGAGGAGACGCTAGTAAAAGAACAAAAGAAAAGAAATAGCACTAGAGAATAACAGGATAGTTTATTGAGAAAATTAACACATCAAATAATATCAGCTCCTTAGAAAGTGACTGTTGAAAGCTGGATGGTCTTCTAATTGATCAAAACAAGGACTGTAGATGTGTTATGTGTTTATTGTATGTCTGTATGTTTATATCTATGTCTAGACCTCTACGTAATCAGTTACACTACCAGTTGGGTTATTGAAAGAGGATACTGAGAATTGACTTTTATAAGCATGTGTAAGTCTTTTCCACCCTTTGACTTTAAGAAAAATGTGCTACTCATGTTCTTTAACAAATAGTGACTGGTTTGCTATAAAGTCAAGAATTGAGGGCAAGAATAATTTTCTACTAAGAGTTAGAATTTAATATTCACAAGTGGTCAGTGAAGGACCAGCTACTCCTTTTTTTCCTACATTAATAAAGAAAAATGATACAATAATGCTATTTTAAGGTATCATTAGATATTCAGATTTTTCTGGAGAAAGCAGTTTGAATAACCTAGTCCAAACAGTGAGAGGAAGGAAGAAGCTACATAAATAGAAAATAGTCTAATAATTTTAGCTCCAAATCACAGTGCAAACATGGAATTTAACAAACATTTTGGCATAAAAGAGTTACAGAATATTAAAATACAAAACTATATAGCTAAAGTCCTTTTACTTCTTTTTGAGATCTCAATGACATACATATTTTTTTCAGATTACTCCTCCGTTATATACTTTGTGAATTAAAAATAAGATGTCTCACACATAACACTGCCAACACACACGTACACACACATACAAATGGCCTGTCTAAAATCTTCTGTGTTGCTATAATAGTTTTACAATTGTGTTCACTTCTAAGCAATGCCAAAGTGATATAATTCTTGGAAAGATAAATCATTTATAGTTAGAGCCTTAATAAATTTTTGCATTAAGTTTAGGTTATGAAACTTTTATTGTCTTCTTGCAGATTTTTCTCACTTTGATTTTAGCACCCGCATTTTGTACATTTTACATTCACTAACAGTATACTGTGGGAGGTGGGAGTAATATTTGGAGCTGATTCCCTACAGATACAGTCTTCTAACATTCCATGCAGGTTGTTCATATTGTGTGTGTGTGTGTGTGTGTGTGTGTGTGTATATATATATATATATATATATTTTTTTTTTTTTTGGTCTTATTACCCTGGGCTGTATAGGTATTCAGTCAAACCCATGAAGAGAGTACAGACAGCTGACTGGATGAAGAAGACACTAGGAAAAAAAAAAAGCTCCCATTGTTTAGATTTCTGTCAGAGGATATAAGAATACTTAATTTCTTTTATCTCTAGGGCTTTCATTATCATTTAAATTTCATTTTACATTAATTGATCAGGGATTAGTAAAGCCATTATTCATAAATTAGAATAAGACAAGCCAGATGGAATGAATAATTCATGAAGTCCAATTACATTTTATTTCTGGTGTACTTTCAAACTGACTTCTGTGCTATTTTGATGTGACAATATTCACTGGAAATCAAGAGTGCCATTTTAATTTACTGTATCCCTCTGGAGTGGAAGCACTTGTATGCAATGGGGTGTCCTAATGCATTTCCCCCTTTCCCCAGAAAAGCCAGTTTTCGGGATCTTGGAAATACTGGGTGATCTAGAAAAACGTGGTTCACCTTCTATGAAGGTTCAGGCGTGTTACATCGAGCCACACCAGTCCTCCTGACGTGGGTGAACTGACACTAGTCAGGGAGACTATGATCTTAGAACCGTGACATTTTTCACCTCTCAGAAGAGCTACAAATCCCTTTAAAATATGTATTTCCCATTCCCCGCCTCAAAGGAACCATTCAAATAGGAATTTGGTCTAGAGTTGGACTGGAAGCAGAGTTGCAGCTACAGGCAATGACCACGAGGTGGCAGGCGTTGCCTTCCATGCAAAGGGTTCGGGGTGGCCGAAACCGAGAGGGCTGGCAGAGCATCCCCGCGGGTCTGATCCGGGCAGAAGGACCACGACTGGGTTCGGGCTCTGAGCGACTCGCAAAGCGTAGCAAGGATTCCGGGCTAATGGGCAGTCCTGTCCACCTGTCTGGAATGTCTAGGACGACAGTGTCTGAAACCGCCTCCCCCCATCCGTCCCAGCCCCCAGCCCCTTAAGAGCACCCCCCACCACGGTATTTATTTATGCCACTGGACAGTTCTAGTCACATGAAAGCTGCGGTTCACCTCCTCGAGGACTTTCATCTCGGGCAGTTTTATGACACTTTGTGAATGTGCAAAGTTTTTAATTAGGCTCGCTAGACAGCCCGAGGCAGCAGCAGCGCCACGAAGTCTTCACGGCCTCTCTGCTTTACAGCACAACAAGCCGCTCTACTCCTTTGAAGACAATGCAGACTATGTGTACGATGTCATGTGGTCCCCCGTGCATCCCGCGCTCTTTGCCTGCGTGGACGGGATGGGGCGCTTGGACCTCTGGAACCTCAACAATGACACCGAGGTGAGCGGCGGCGCAGGCGCCTGGGCCGGGAGGGCTGGGACGGGGGGCGCAGTCGGCCTCTCTCCATCTCCCCCCCCCCTCTCCAAAACGGCCTTTTTTGGACAGACCCTCCAATTGCAGCTGGGCTGTCGACCCCCCATTCATGACTGCTCTGAAGGGAATTGGCAGATGCATTGGCCAAAAAAAAAAAAAAAAAAAATCATTTAATCTCACTTCATCCCTAAACCGTGGCAGATCCTGGACAATTGACGACCCTTATTTGCAAAGAGCAAAACGATATGTGTTCATGCTTTTCCCTAAGGGAAAGAACACACAGGCATATTTCAGAGCCCTGTTGAAATAACTCTATTGCCAAACATTTGGAAAAGTAAGCTTTTGTGGACGCTGACTTTTAGATTGGGCTTTTAAAAAGGGTAGTTTGTCCGTGTTTGCTATTTGTACCTCCCCTATTTTGAATCCATAAAAGATGATTCTGTTGATTGTTTATGTTTAGATCTAACCCCCTTTTGATTTTTACAAGGTAAATAATCCTTGTGTAAGATATTGCACTCACAGGCAGACTTTTTCAATAGTTTCTAACTCTGAACATGTATGTTAAACTCAGTATTTTTTAATTGGGATTTTTAACATGTCACATTTAGAGTATTTCACAAGTGAGAAATAGCCCTTTTTAAAATAAACAATTGGCAGTAAGGAGATATTCTTTTAAAAATTAGACCACATTTATGTTTTAAAAATTGTGCCATAAGCATTTTTTCCTTTTCTCCACTCTCAAAATTATTGAGGTGTTAATTCAGCTACTGGGGTTTTTGTTAAATATGAATATTAAATGTCCTTCAATTTAATAAAATAAAATGGTCTCTTCATTTCCTGGTTTCTGATTCAGGGCAACTCTCCATAAATAAGAATGAACAGGTAAGAGGGAGAAGTGCTGCAAACTATATGTCAAGTGGAGAACAAGAGAAAGCTCTTTTGAAGTGTTTTGAGCAGGAAACAGCTCAGCCTTTTTAATTAGGAAGCCTACAGCTGGAGGATGTGAGAAGGGCAGACTCCCTTGTATTTTTTCTGGGAGAGGGCCGGGAAATATTCTTCAGGTGTTATTTTGAGTCATTTTATCTTGCAAGATTATGTGCACCTATAACCAATGCCAAATAGTTATCTTTTAAAAATATTTCAATTTTAAGTCTGTATTTCCTTTTGGCTAGGGAGGAACCAAAATCAAGAACTATATGACTAGGATAAGAGTTATAATAAAGCATCTTTGAAAATAATCAAAAGGCATGAACATGTAATGCCCATCTTTGGGGATGTTGAAATGTTTATAACATTATTACTTTTAATAGAAAGATGTTATTACTTCACATTGTAATGGTTTCCCAAAGTCTTTCACCGCCATTGATTAAAATCATATTGCCTCTATCTGCTAGAATAAACTCATTCACTTAAAACAACCAAAAAAACACACATTTTCCTGATTGACTCAGGAGACCCCTTATATCAGAAATCAGATTTAGTAGGGGTGACATTTAGGTAATGCCCAACTACAATGCAATGGAGTGAGTGTTCTTTAAACTCCTTAATAATTCCTATTTAACTATTTTTTGTTTTTTTTTTTAATCTGCTTTTTAGGTAAAATGAAATTAATGTCTCAACATTGCCAAATGTAATTTTTCCCCTTCTCTTTCTCTAGGTATCAACAGACAACCACATAAAAGTTTTATAGCTAAACATTTCAAAAAATCATTACTGGGCATGCGAACCATTTAGTTTTGTGGTAAACATAATTTTGCTTTCACAGTAATAGTCAATATGTTAAGTCTGATTCAAATCCAGTAATGAGCTAAACACTTTAGAAAACTGTCAAATCATTTTTGTCTTCTACTGAGTTGAGCAAGATTTTTCAAATATTTGTCAAATTAGGAATTAGATTTGTTTTTAAAAAAGGAGCTGAAATCCCAGTGTTTTGATGTTGCTCAAACTACTAGGCTTTTAGACTAACTTGTCCCAACTGCAAGGATAGTTTATATTCACCTACCTCAGTATCATGGACCTCTGCACAACGTAGTAATTTGTGCTGTATAGATCCTGCCTTTGCCATTACAATGAGCCTTAAAAAATATGAAAATATTTGTGAAACCAAAGTCGAAGAGTAAGAGTGACAGAGACAACACATGGATAATTTTCATTACAGATTCTTCAACTTTTGAAAGGTCATTACCAGTCCAGTTAATAAAACATATTTTGTCATTTTCTTCATGCGTTTGATAATTTATTACCACATATTATAGGCTGTGATAGTGAATTTTACTTGTAATATCTATTTTAAAAAAGTATTTTTAAATGGTTAGAATATTAATTGTTTCACTTTGCTACATTACTTAATTCCAAATAAGTGAAATTCTTTAAAATGTATTAGGCATGATTGAAAGTGTATCAAAAAATCAATTTCTTCAGAGTGATTCATGTTTTATCACATTCATGTTAAGATTAAACATTTTTATTCGTTTTGAAATTGTTCATAAACAAAATCTGATATTGAAAAGGGTTAAAGTATAATCCTGTATGATTTCTCTAAATTATGGAGTTAAAAATTAAGTCTGAAAATTCTATAGCTGAATCTCAGATTTATTTTCTGTGTAGCACATTAATAATAAAGTGTATTGACAGAATTACGGCCCATCTAAATTCACATTGTTTTGGCCTTTGGAAGGTTTGGTTAAAAATTCAGGCTCCAGCCTACATAGCAGATATCTTTATTGTAGAAATCTGTATTTTAAAAAATAAATAAATGAGCTGGGGACTTTTGTTTCATATTTTTGCTCACAATTGACATGCCATGATTTAAGTAGGCAAAATAATTTTTATTGATTTCAAGATCAAGTTTAAACATAGATTCTTACATACGATGGAGTTTTTATTGCTATTTTAAAGATAGGTATTGGGTCAATAATCTCATATAAACAGATGGTTTCAATTCCCTAAATAACAGAATGCCGGGAGTGCTAAGGCACAGTACATGTTGTGTTTCCATCCTAACCTGACATGTTTATTAGACACAGGTCTTAAATAGTGGTGTGAGATGATCTCGGTGGCCCTCTTTTCAATACTATTTTTTCTTTGTGTTTTAACATTTACCTTTTTCTTTTTTAATGGCCCATTGTCATTTCTTATTCAACATTTTTGTAGAAGGCTTGGAGATCTGATCTTTACATCTTTTTTTTTTTTTTTTAAGGAGGGCGCAGCTCACAGAGGCCCATGCAGGGATCAAACCAGCAACCTTGGTGTTATTAGCACCACGCTCTAACCAACTGAGCTAACTGGCCGCCCTGAGATCTGACTTTTATATGATTTATAAACGTCCAACCTTAAAGGCAAGAGTTTACACAACTGATGATGGAAGAGTGGCAGACCCACTAAAATTCTTTTTTACAAATAGTAAAGTTCTTGTACCAAATACTGCAGTTTCCAATTCAGCACCTCCAATTCACTTCAATATTAATTATTATTGTAATTGTTAAAGTTGTCAGATTTCAGTTGTTTATTAAAGGAGGTATAAGACCTTTTCTATAAGTAGGTGCTCCATCCTATCAGGATGTCACCCTGGGAATATTTCCAAAGGTATGGAACACTTCCTACACCCTGGTATTGCCAGGAGGAAAAACAGAAAGGATAAAAAAAGAGAGGTGAACTTGAGGTTTTGAAGTTTTTCACCTGCATACTTTTCCTTCTTCTGATCGTCCTCTCCCTGATGAGGTTTTGAGGGATCCATATGTATTTTTTTCCTGAAGACTCATATTAATATGCCTTTTATTCCCTCATATGCCCCCCCTTTCTCTCCTTTATAGTATCCTCAATCTTGGTAAATCCTGAAATATGTCTCTCCATCGATCCATAAATCATGACTTGATCGTGAAGTATCACATTTAACCGCTGTGTTTGTTTGTATGTCGGATATACCCGCTGCATAATCCAAAGAAACATTTATGTCACTCACTGCCCATTGATTATGGAAAAAGACTCTCCCTCTTTTTCCTTTTCATTAAAGCATCTCCTCTCTACCCCTTTAGTACAGTGGAGCATATGATTTAAGAACAATGAGTCCTTTTACTTCTGCATAAGGATGTATATTACTTCATGCACATGAAGGCAGTGGTGACTCATCCAGTTAAACATATATTTAAATTCATATTCAGAGATTCTTTCGTAACCTCTTTGGCAGGTTCCAACAGCAAGTGTGGCCATTGAGGGGGCGTCTGCCCTAAACCGTGTTCGTTGGGCTCAAGCTGGCAAAGAAGTTGCTGTTGGGGACTCAGAAGGCCGTATTTGGGTCTACGACGTTGGAGAGGTACATAATTTTTGGTTTGGGGGTTTTACCTTTTTGTTTGTTTGTTTGTTCATTTGTTTTGTTATATCTAGTTTAAAGATCTAAGGAAATTATTGACCAGACTTTGTCAGACAAGAGCTCTCTGGAGTGCTTGTGCAAATTCCCATTGACTTCAGTGGGAGTTTGGCGAGACTTCCTTAGGGCTTAATTTGGTCTTCTGTCCCCACGCACTGGACACTGTAGTTAGTGAGCCAGGCTCCCTTCAGAGTACTTTACAATTCCCAGTTATCCTGTGATGAAGCATGGAACTTCCTACCAGTTTCACGAGAATGAAAAGTTTGCCAAATTCGTCATGCTAACATTGAATTTGGAATTTGTTGTTTATTTTGAAAAGTCAAGTTTTAGTTGATATGTTTTATTAAAATGTATACTATTACTCTTTAAATAAAATGTAGCCAATTAAAAAGGCTGAGGTGAATCAGAATTTGTACCATTTTTATGATATTCAAAGTTTTTATATGAAATATATATACCTCTCTAGTGTATCTTGTTACATGACACGTGAAGTATTCCTGAATATCATGGCACGTATCAGAGGGGAAAAAAAACAACACATTTTTTTATTTCAGTAACATCTCCTTGAATTGTTATACTACCTTTATTTAATACTGCATTATCAATCAATTGTAGTGAAGCATATCTGTTTATTTTTACTATATGAGAAAGTGTTGACAAAAACCTTCATTTCTGATGAGGTTAAAGAATTTTTTCCTTAAGCACAGAAAATATTGAACTTTCAAGCAAAAGAAAGTAAGAGTATTGTGTAATGCTATTTTGGCATAATATGAATCTAACATTTGCATTCCAGAGGGAAAATATACCGCACTTGTATGCATAATGTCCTAGACCTAGGAAGTGCTCTGTGAGTACCTGGTGGATGGGCTTAGCTGATCACACTGAGAAGGGTTCTTTATGGTTTCATCAATCAGCATTCCATAAATTTGGCAATCCTAGATGGTTTGTTGTACAATGAAACTTTTGATGATATATTATATACTGCTATATGATAGAGTTGATTGTACTGAAACAAACTGGATGGTGTTTTTTTTATGTTTTGGGGTTTTTTTTAATTCAATCAGGGACAGGAATGGAATTATTTTATAGATAGGGGTTTTCTATTTTGGGATGTACAACACTATGTAAAACAACTAGAACAATCTCTGAGTTTTACTGCATGTTATCTATTTCATTAGGCACCTCTTTAACTATTCCTGATGCCGTAAGCTGAGTCATTCCAACAGCAACAAAGGCTCTGTTAATATTTATCCCCAGTGTGGAAGATGCAAATGGTCTGGTGATTATTGACGCAGTTTGGAGTCTATGGAAAAGAGAATACCCTTGGAATCGAAAATATGGCCAATAGTTTTACAGTAATTTTCTTCAAGGAGTATTCTTTATATTCAATGCATCTTTTTCATGGTCTTCATCAAAATAAAACTAAGCAACAACAAAAACAAGTACTCTTCATTGGTTAATTTACTAAAAAATTAAAAAGCTAGCAAAGAAGGAGAATATAAAGAAACAAACAAGGTTTCTTTTTTCTCTCTCTTTCTTTCCTTTGTTTATAACAAGTGTAATTGTAGGAGAGAATAGAAGTAGAGACATATTCAGAGATAAAATAGCAGAAAATAGATGAAATTTAAAAACTCTTTTCTCCACCTCTCTTGCTTATAGATAATGTCCCTTAATTCTCCTAAGATTATATGCAACATTAATTGTTTTATCCAAGAGGGCTGAAGAGCAGAATGGTTGAACAACCTAGTTTATTTAAAGAAAGGCCTTTTAAAAAGTCTGCATGTTGACCACAAATACTATACATATAAATATATATTTCATAAATATACATATGTTTGTGGTATTATATATAATATGTAATATATATACACACATACATATATACATACACACACTATCTCTATGTAATAAAAAACAGCATAACATATATACAGAATTTTCTGCAATAAAGTGATTTTATAGTCTGTGGACAGAATTACTTAAATATGACTCGTATTTTGGGAGTATAAATGATTTTGCAAAAGTTGCTTTGTCTGCTATGTGGCTGCTGAAACTTCTTGCTAGGTTGCTATCATCATTTCTAAATTGTAAAGTGTTGTTACACTCGTATTTCTACTATCATACTAGCAGGTCAGGCTGGTTTTCATTTTTGTATTATTGCCCTTACTTTTCTAAGTGATATTACAGACTATAGAAATGTCTGCAACTATAGGCCAGTCTCGCCTATTGTCTGGAGTCTAGACAGGCTATAGAAAAATCTCTGTGACATGTAATAGGCCAAACAATTTGTAGGGTTGTTTATCCCTACAAATTCACTACAGGAAGAAAAAAGAAAAGGATATACTATTTTATTGAGAGTAGGTAATTTTATAATCTTCTAGCCCTTCTGTGAATGACCAAAACTCAGGATAGGCTTATACATTTGAACAGCCCTTTCTGTATTGTTGATCATACACAAAGCAATCTACAGCTCAGAAAAACTCAGACTTAACAAGATAATTTTATCTTAACTGTAGTTTTTTCCCCACCTAAGTATTTTTGTAAGGTATTTACAAATTTACCTCATATTTATTTCTGGGGGGAGTTCTTTTTCCCTTGGCTCGTCTCTGTGTTCTGAATCTTTGAAGACCAACACTGTGGAGGCTCCAAGTATTAAAAGGAAAGATGGCTTGTCTGCAGCTGAGCTCAGCTGAAGCCCACTTCTGAGAGAGAGTAGATCACTTCATGGGCAAATGTCACCATTATTGTAATTACTATTGTCTCCTTCACAGCCTAGAACTGACCAAGCATAACTGGACTTGGGCAAGAAGGACACCATCTCAACAGTGCTTCCCCAGCCTTTCAAATCACCTAAAATGCAGAAAGCCAGACGAAGTGCCTTCATGGCAAGCTGGCCCCTTTAGAATTTGAGGTCAGCTCTAAGGTTGGTGCATGACTGATGAGAGGGAAGGAGTTTGAGCAGGAAGTGATTTAAAAAGGAAAAAAGATATAGAAGAAAAGAAAAAAATACGGTATTGAGGATCAAATTGCCAGTAGACTGTGCTATCAATCTGCATTCAAAACTGGTTCTCTGGTCCCCATTAAAACTGAAACCCTCACTAAGGTCAGGATGGCCTTGGATGGAAAACCTTGCTTTGTGGAACCTTCTAGAAAAGATGAAACACTTTTTAATAAGCATTATAATACAATCTGTATAAGAAAGTAAATGATAGTTTTTAAAGTATACTTTGTTGATACATTTTCTTTGGGACCTCAGTACATTGAATAGGTGTCTGCAGGAAACCATCTCACACTCATTCTCCCATGGTTGATTTGACTGAGAAATCTGTTAGGCTGAGGAGAAAGGAGTGGGCAGCATGCCATCTTTTGCCGAGGTCCTATTCCAGGAGCGAGGGGGACTTCATGATTGTGCAGCTCGTGCAATCTCATACAGCCCTGACCTTGGTGTAAATGCCCTGCTATCCTTGTCTTGTAATTGTTCAGGAATTTTTTAACAAGACACCCCACATTTCCATTTTGCATTGGGCCCTGCAAATTATGTAGCCACTTCTGTCCACAAGAGTTTTGCTTTTAATGCCACTCACGATGCATATCAGAAATGCATATCAGAAATGAAAAATTTTGTCCTTTACCTAGACATTAGGAAGAAGGAGAATTTTTTTAGAAATGTGGTTAAATGTAGTACATGCCATATGTTCTTCTTATTACCTATTTCTTAAGACTATTTTAAAATGTTGAATGGAAATAGTAATGACTGTACATTATTAATATCATGAGGCCCATAAAAATAGAGCTGAAACCATACTGGGTATTCTAATTCTCCTCCCCACAACCCTGTTTTGCTCACATCGTAACTTTAACTGCAAGTATGATGGAGTTTGGGGAAAGATCTCCATGATGCTACAACTGGAGTGGGGAGGTACAGGCTTTTTCTATCCACCCCGTTGTCAAGAACTCCCTGAGAAGAGACTTCTGTGACCACCAAGGGACACATCCCCGTTCAAGTCCAGGTAGATGGGCCTTCTGGTGAGACCTGACACTCAGCCAGAAAGGGACTCTGGTGTCACCAATTGTTACCAATCATCTGACTCACCTCCAGTTCCAGCTGAGGCTGCAGCTGCTACAGGGATTCCCAGCGCAGTGTCCCCGTGATCGTGCCCTCCTCTATTAAGTACAATTATCCTCCATGACTTTTAAGATGAAGGCAGAGAGCAGTGGCTTCAATCCAGATTTACTGATACAATTTATTATGAACTTCTAAAGGGTAAACAGAGGATTGTGTATGAGCTCACTGAAATGACTGGATTGAGTTTTTGTACTCCCCCCTCCCCCCCTTTTCCTTCTTTTTGTTACATGTAAATGGCAAAGGCATGAGTAATATCTCTGGGCCTATGACTAAGGAGGTAAAATATAAAATAGCAATGTTTTCAGGTAGGCCACATGATGCTTTGTTTATATAGCACACATTTTTGGTTGTTTGATTTCAGCATTGTATCTGGAAAATATATTGTACACATTTATTTTCACAGATAGGGGTCTGTTTTCTTGGCAGAGCAGGTGCTTAACTCCCATTAGCATAAATGGAAGTTATGTGGATTCGGTTATGGGGATTCGGAAAGACAGAGAAGACCCCTTTTGCTATTTGGCTATAATTTTTATTCTATTTGTGCATCTTAAAAGTTATTTAAATAGACAGTGGTTGTGTGCACCATTTAAATTTTCTACAATCTAAAATGAAAAATGAGCCTAGCTCTAGCTCTTGAATAAGTTTTGAGGTTTGTTTTTTTTTTCTCTAAACCATGGGATTGCAATCTGTTTGTTTTGGAGCTGTATGATCCCATTCAATTAACTGAAATGCAGGTATGATAACAAGTCATAAATGAACTACAAATATAACCTGAAAATGTGGAGCGTATTTTGCTTCAGAATATACTTGTAGAGAGTTGTTAATCATTGTTGGATTGTTTAAATGATATGTGAATACACATATTCTAAAGAATTAAAAACAAAAATTACTCACTGCCGTGGCTCCTTCATTGAATAGCAAGCTTTTCTATATATGCGGTGCTGATTTTAATAGCACATGGGGCAGTGAGTATAGAATTATTCACGTGTCCTTATGATTGATAGTCAGCCTATCTACCTGTCTTCCAAGCAGATGTGTTTTATAGAAAGCCTGTTGCCATTGTTAATGCTTCAGTGCTGTCACACAGACGCAGCTGTCATAAATATCCCCTAACCACTATGTTTGCTGCTTATCTGAATTAGTTAGAATGCTGTTTGCAGCTCCAGTTTTGAAAGAAGCAGTTTATCTTCCACCTCCTATTATTTCGTTTTCCATTAACCTCTTCCAAGGAAGATTTTGTTTTCAGTTGTGAAAAATACACAGAAGTTTCAAATGCCTGATTGTATTTCTGCAGTAGTCAAATGATAAAATTCTGAAATCGTTTTCAGCTTAAAGAAGAATTTAAAAAATAAAATGGCAACTTAAAAACTGTAATTTGGGAGATGAATAAATCTCATCATCCTGGCTTTATTTGTCTGATGTCCCATTCACTCATTACCTAAGAAAATGTGCTGCATCTTTAGATTTTTAACCCTGAGCTTTGATAGCATCTCAGATACCTTGGTTGATATGACTATTTGGGGACCAAAACAATAGTGGTCATTTTATTACAAATTTCAGTAAATGCAGTATATTTGACCAAATATAAAAGGGACTTGAGAAATTGGCTAGGAAACATGCAGATGAACATGAGAGATCAAATATAACTGCTCAAAACATAAAGCATGATTTAAATGTCCATTTGGACATATTTTAAATCTGAAACGAAAAATTTAAATGGCAAGTTTATTTGGAACCCCAACAGGAAAAATGATCTATGTCATGTAGTTTAGAATGATGGTCAAGGTTTAATCTACAAGGACTATGAAAACGTGCCTCACACAGTTTTCATAGCCAGCTAGAATAAGAATAAAAGAGATTGGATGAGCCATTTCTCTTGTACCTTAAATAGCAGATTTATAGTAGCCTCTGAGAAACTGGAAGTGCTGGAAGTTAAAAAGGATTTGAGTGACACAAAATAAATACAATACATTTATGGTTTTTAAGTGGATTACACTTAAGCAATAATTGTTTGCTTTATGAAACTACTTCCCGTTTTCGAGTAGGACAGGGCCTTCATCAATTTTCCACAAGAAGTTTATGCCCTGAATATAAATAACCCCCCTCTGTGAGGGAGGGGGTGTGCGGAACACAAAATACGAAGTTAAACTGAGATTTTGTGGTTAATTCAAATAAGAGTCCCTTAATGAAAACGAACTGCATTTGAAATCAGTCAATGTAATTATTGGGCTTTATGAAGGCCATTATCCCCTGCTGATGACAAACCTGATACGTAGTATGGTTAAGCTCTGGCAGCCTCCAGAAGAAGGGAGCAGATCTGGGCTCCGCTTACCTACGTCCAGTTATAATCACCCCAAACCCTAGTGTTCCTCATTAAGTGATTGTGGCCGTAAGTTGTTAGATGCTTGAAGGTCTTTGCCAGTACCAGCTTATTCGTCAGTTGAGAGTCTCTCTCTCTCTCTATATATATATATATATATATATATATATATTTTTTTTTTTTTTTGGTCTTATTACCCTGGGCTGTATAGGTATTCAGTCAAACCCATGAAGAGAGTACAGACAGCTGACTGGATGAAGAAGACACTAGGAAAAAAAAAAAGCTCCCATTGTTTAGATTTCTGTCAGAGGATATAAGAATACTTAATTTCTTTTATCTCTAGGGCTTTCATTATCATTTAAATTTCATTTTACATTAATTGATCAGGGATTAGTAAAGCCATTATTCATAAATTAGAATAAGACAAGCCAGATGGAATGAATAATTCATGAAGTCCAATTACATTTTATTTCTGGTGTACTTTCAAACTGACTTCTGTGCTATTTTGATGTGACAATATTCACTGGAAATCAAGAGCGCCATTTTAATTTACTGTATCCCTCTGGAGTGGAAGCACTTGTATGCAATGGGGTGTCCTAATGCATTTCCCCCTTTCCCCAGAAAAGCCAGTTTTCGGGATCTTGGAAATACTGGGTGATCTAGAAAAACGTGGTTCACCTTCTATGAAGGTTCAGGCGTGTTACATCGAGCCACACCAGTCCTCCTGACGTGGGTGAACTGACACTAGTCAGGAGACTATGATCTTAGAACCGTGACATTTTTCACCTCTCAGAAGAGCTACAAATCCCTTTAAAATATGTATTTCCCATTCCCCGCCTCAAAGGAACCATTCAAATAGGAATTTGGTCTAGAGTTGGACTGGAAGCAGAGTTGCAGCTACAGGCAATGACCACGAGGTGGCAGGCGTTGCCTTCCATGCAAAGGGTTCGGGGTGGCCGAAACCGCGAGGGCTGGCAGAGCATCCCCGCGGGTCTGATCCGGGCAGAAGGACCACGACTGGGTTCGGGCTCTGAGCGACTCGCAAAGCGTAGCAAGGATTCCGGGCTAATGGGCAGTCCTGTCCACCTGTCTGGAATGTCTAGGACGACAGTGTCTGAAACCGCCTCCCCCCATCCGTCCCAGCCCCCAGCCCCTTAAGAGCACCCCCCACCACGGTATTTATTTATGCCACTGGACAGTTCTAGTCACATGAAAGCTGCGGTTCACCTCCTCGAGGGCTTTCATCTCGGGCAGTTTTATGACACTTTGTGAATGTGCAAAGTTTTTAATTAGGCTCGCTAGACAGCCCGAGGCAGCAGCAGCGCCACGAAGTCTTCACGGCCTCTCTGCTTTACAGCACAACAAGCCGCTCTACTCCTTTGAAGACAATGCAGACTATGTGTACGATGTCATGTGGTCCCCCGTGCATCCCGCGCTCTTTGCCTGCGTGGACGGGATGGGGCGCTTGGACCTCTGGAACCTCAACAATGACACCGAGGTGAGCGGCGGCGCAGGCGCCTGGGCCGGGAGGGCTGGGACGGGGGGCGCAGTCGGCCTCTCTCCATCTCCCCCCCCCCCTCTCCAAAACGGCCTTTTTGGACAGACCTCCAATTGCAGCTGGGCTGTCGACCCCCATTCATGACTGCTCTGAAGGAATTGGCAGATGCATTGGCCAAAAAAAAAAAAAATCATTTAATCTCACTTCATCCCTAAACCGTGGCAGATCCTGGACAATTGACGACCCTTATTTGCAAAGAGCAAAACGATATGTGTTCATGCTTTTCCCTAAGGAAAGAACACACAGGCATATTTCAGAGCCCTGTTGAAATAACTCTATTGCCAAACATTTGGAAAAGTAAGCTTTTGTGGACGCTGACTTTTAGATTGGGCTTTTAAAAAGGGTAGTTTGTCCGTGTTTGCTATTTGTACCTCCCCTATTTTGAATCCATAAAAGATGATTCTGTTGATTGTTTATGTTTAGATCTAACCCCCTTTTGATTTTTACAAGGTAAATAATCCTTGTGTAAGATATTGCACTCACAGGCAGACTTTTTCAATAGTTTCTAACTCTGAACATGTATGTTAAACTCAGTATTTTTTAATTGGGATTTTTAACATGTCACATTTAGAGTATTTCACAAGTGAGAAATAGCCCTTTTTAAAATAAACAATTGGCAGTAAGGAGATATTCTTTTAAAAATTAGACCACATTTATGTTTTAAAAATTGTGCCATAAGCATTTTTCCTTTTCTCCACTCTCAAAATTATTGAGGTGTTAATTCAGCTACTGGGGTTTTTGTTAAATATGAATATTAAATGTCCTTCAATTTAATAAAATAAAATGGTCTCTTCATTTCCTGGTTTCTGATTCAGGGCAACTCTCCATAAATAAGAATGAACAGGTAAGAGGGAGAAGTGCTGCAAACTATATGTCAAGTGGAGAACAAGAGAAAGCTCTTTTGAAGTGTTTTGAGCAGGAAACAGCTCAGCCTTTTTAATTAGGAAGCCTACAGCTGGAGGATGTGAGAAGGGCAGACTCCCTTGTATTTTTTCTGGGAGAGGGCTGGGAAATATTCTTCAGGTGTTATTTTGAGTCATTTTATCTTGCAAGATTATGTGCACCTATAACCAATGCCAAATAGTTATCTTTTAAAAATATTTCAATTTTAAGTCTGTATTTCCTTTTGGCTAGGGAGGGAACCAAAATCAAGAACTATATGACTAGGATAAGAGTTATAATAAAGCATCTTTGAAAATAATCAAAAGGCATGAACATGTAATGCCCATCTTTGGGGATGTTGAAATGTTTATAACATTATTACTTTTAATAGAAAGATGTTATTACTTCACATTGTAATGGTTTCCCAAAGTCTTTCACCGCCATTGATTAAAATCATATTGCCTCTATCTGCTAGAATAAACTCATTCACTTAAAACAACCAAAAAAACACACATTTTCCTGATTGACTCAGGAGACCCCTTATATCAGAAATCAGATTTAGTAGGGGTGACATTTAGGTAATGCCCAACTACAATGCAATGGAGTGAGTGTTCTTTAAACTCCTTAATAATTCCTATTTAACTATTTTTTGGTTTTTTTTTTTAATCTGCTTTTTAGGTAAAATGAAATTAATGTCTCAACATTGCCAAATGTAATTTTTCCCCTTCTCTTTCTGTAGGTATCAACAGACAACCACATAAAAGTTTTATAGCTAAACATTTCAAAAAATCATTACTGGGCATGCGAACCATTTAGTTTTGTGGTAAACATAATTTTGCTTTCACAGTAATAGTCAATATGTTAAGTCTGATTCAAATCCAGTAATGAGCTAAACACTTTAGAAAACTGTCAAATCATTTTTGCCTTCTACTGAGTTGAGCAAGATTTTTCAAATATTTGTCAAATTAGGAATTAGATTTGTTTTTAAAAAAGGAGCTGAAATCCCAGTGTTTTGATGTTGCTCAAACTACTAGGCTTTTAGACTAACTTGTCCCAACTGCAAGGATAGTTTATATTCACCTACCTCAGTATCATGGACCTCTGCACAACGTAGTAATTTGTGCTGTATAGATCCTGCCTTTGCCATTACAATGAGCCTTAAAAAATATGAAAATATTTGTGAAACCAAAGTCGAAGAGTAAGAGTGACAGAGACAACACATGGATTATTTTCATTACAGATTCTTCAACTTTTGAAAGGTCATTACCAGTCCAGTTAATAAAACATATTTTGTCATTTTCTTCATGCGTTTGATAATTTATTACCACATATTATAGGCTGTGATAGTGAATTTTACTTGTAATATCTATTTTAAAAAAGTATTTTTAAATGGTTAGAATATTAATTGTTTCACTTTGCTACATTACTTAATTCCAAATAAGTGAAATTCTTTAAAATGTATTAGGCATGATTGAAAGTGTATCAAAAAATCAATTTCTTCAGAGTGATTCATGTTTTATCACATTCATGTTAAGATTAAACATTTTTATTCGTTTTGAAATTGTTCATAAACAAAATCTGATATTGAATAGGGTTAAAGTATAATCCTGTATGATTTCTCTAAATTATGGAGTTAAAAATTAAGTCTGAAAATTCTATAGCTGAATCTCAGATTTATTTTCTGTGTAGCACATTAATAATAAAGTGTATTGACAGAATTACGGCCCATCTAAATTCACATTGTTTTGGCCTTTGGAAGGTTTGGTTAAAAATTCAGGCTCCAGCCTACATAGCAGATATCTTTATTGTAGAAATCTGTATTTTAAAAAATAAATAAATGAGCTGGGGACTTTTGTTTCATATTTTTGCTCACAATTGACATGCCATGATTTAAGTAGGCAAAATAATTTTTATTGATTTCAAGATCAAGTTTAAACATAGATTCTTACATACGATGGAGTTTTTATTGCTATTTTAAAGATAGGTATTGGGTCAATAATCTCATATAAACAGATGGTTTCAATTCCCTAAATAACAGAATGCCGGAGTGCTAAGGCACAGTACATGTTGTGTTTCCATCCTAACCTGACATGTTTATTAGACACAGGTCTTAAATAGTGGTGTGAGATGATCTCGGTGGCCTCTTTTCAATACTATTTTTTCTTTGTGTTTTAACATTTACCTTTTTCTTTTTTAATGGCCCATTGTCATTTCTTATTCAACATTTTTGTAGTAGGCTTGGAGATCTGATCTTTACATCTTTTTTTTTTTTTTTTTTTTTTTTTTTTGGTCTTATTACCCTGGGCTGTATAGGTATTCAGTCAAACCCATGAAGAGAGTACAGACAGCTGACTGGATGAAGAAGACACTAGGAAAAAAAAAAGCTCCCATTGTTTAGATTTCTGTCAGAGGATATAAGA
This sequence comes from Rhinolophus sinicus, assembly GCF_036562045.2. Taxonomy (NCBI): domain Eukaryota; kingdom Metazoa; phylum Chordata; class Mammalia; order Chiroptera; family Rhinolophidae; genus Rhinolophus; species Rhinolophus sinicus. Next base: position 86,674,498 of record NC_133758.1, read on the forward strand.
ATACTTAATTTCTTTTATCTCTAGGGCTTTCATTATCATTTAAATTTCATTTTACATTAATTGATCAGGGATTAGTAAAGCCATTATTCATAAATTAGAATAAGACAAGCCAGATGGAATGAATAATTCATGAAGTCCAATTACATTTTATTTCTGGTGTACTTTCAAACTGACTTCTGTGCTATTTTGATGTGACAATATTCACTGGAAATCAAGAGCGCCATTTTAATTTACTGTATCCCTCTGGAGTGGAAGCACTTGTATGCAATGGGGTGTCCTAATGCATTTCCCCCTTTCCCCAGAAAAGCCAGTTTTCGGGATCTTGGAAATACTGGGTGATCTAGAAAAACGTGGTTCACCTTCTATGAAGGTTCAGGCGTGTTACATCGAGCCACACCAGTCCTCCTGACGTGGGTGAACTGACACTAGTCAGGAGACTATGATCTTAGAACCGTGACCTTTTTCACCTCTCAGAAGCGCTACAAATCCCTTTAAAATATGTATTTCCCATTCCCCGCCTCAAAGGAACCATTCAAATAGGAATTTGGTCTAGAGTTGGACTGGAAGCAGAGTTGCAGCTACAGGCAATGACCACGAGGTGGCAGGCGTTGCCTTCCATGCAAAGGGTTCGGGGTGGCCGAAACCGAGAGGGCTGGCAGAGCATCCCCGCGGGTCTGATCCGGGCAGAAGGACCACGACTGGGTTCGGGCTCTGAGCGACTCGCAAAGCGTAGCAAGGATTCCGGGCTAATGGGCAGTCCTGTCCACCTGTCTGGAATGTCTAGGACGACAGTGTCTGAAACCGCCTCCCCCCATCCGTCCCAGCCCCCAGCCCCTTAAGAGCACCCCCCACCACGGTATTTATTTATGCCACTGGACAGTTCTAGTCACATGAAAGCTGCGGTTCACCTCCTCGAGGACTTTCATCTCAGGCAGTTTTATGACACTTTGTGAATGTGCAAAGTTTTTAATTAGGCACGCTAGACAGCCCGAGGCAGCAGCAGCGCCACGAAGTCTTCACGGCCTCTCTGCTTTACAGCACAACAAGCCGCTCTACTCCTTTGAAGACAATGCAGACTATGTGTACGATGTCATGTGGTCCCCCGTGCATCCCGCGCTCTTTGCCTGCGTGGACGGGATGGGGCGGTTGGACCTCTGGAACCTCAACAATGAGACCGAGGTGAGCGGCGGCGCAGGCGCCTGGGCCGGAGGGCTGGGACGGGGGCGCAGTCGGCCTCTCCATCTCCCCCTCTCCAAAACGGCCTTTTTGGACAGACCTCCAATTGCAGCTGGGCTGTCGACCCCCATTCATGACTGCTCTGAAGGGAATTGGCAGATGCATTGGCCAAAAAAAAAAAAAATCATTTAATCTCACTTCATCCCTAAACCGTGGCAGATCCTGGACAATTGACGACCCTTATTTGCAAAGAGCAAAACGATATGTGTTCATGCTTTTCCCTAAGGAAAGAACACACAGGCATATTTCAGAGCCCTGTTGAAATAACTCTATTGCCAAACATTTGGAAAAGTAAGCTTTTGTGGACGCTGACTTTTAGATTGGGCTTTTAAAAAGGGTAGTTTGTCCGTGTTTGCTATTTGTACCTCCCCTATTTTGAATCCATAAAAGATGATTCTGTTGATTGTTTATGTTTAGATCTAACCCCCTTTTGATTTTTACAAGGTAAATAATCCTTGTGTAAGATATTGCACTCACAGGCAGACTTTTTCAATAGTTTCTAACTCTGAACATGTATGTTAAACTCAGTATTTTTTAATTGGGATTTTTAACATGTCACATTTAGAGTATTTCACAAGTGAGAAATAGCCCTTTTTAAAATAAACAATTGGCAGTAAGGAGATATTCTTTTAAAAATTAGACCACATTTATGTTTTAAAAATTGTGCCATAAGCATTTTTCCTTTTCTCCACTCTCAAAATTATTGAGGTGTTAATTCAGCTACTGGGGTTTTTGTTAAATATGAATATTAAATGTCCTTCAATTTAATAAAATAAAATGGTCTCTTCATTTCCTGGTTTCTGATTCAGGGCAACTCTCCATAAATAAGAATGAACAGGTAAGAGGGAGAAGTGCTGCAAACTATATGTCAAGTGGAGAACAAGAGAAAGCTCTTTTGAAGTGTTTTGAGCAGGAAACAGCTCAGCCTTTTTAATTAGGAAGCCTACAGCTGGAGGATGTGAGAAGGGCAGACTCCTTGTATTTTTTCTGGGAGAGGGCTGGGAAATATTCTTCAGGTGTTATTTTGAGTCATTTTATCTTGCAAGATTATGTGCACCTATAACCAATGCCAAATAGTTATCTTTTAAAAATATTTCAATTTTAAGTCTGTATTTCCTTTTGGCTAGGGAGGGAACCAAAATCAAGAACTATATGACTAGGATAAGAGTTATAATAAAGCATCTTTGAAAATAATCAAAAGGCATGAACATGTAATGCCCATCTTTGGGGATGTTGAAATGTTTATAACATTATTACTTTTAATAGAAAGATGTTATTACTTCACATTGTAATGGTTTCCCAAAGTCTTTCACCGCCATTGATTAAAATCATATTGCCTCTATCTGCTAGAATAAACTCATTCACTTAAAACAACCAAAAAAACACACATTTTCCTGATTGACTCAGGAGACCCCTTATATCAGAAATCAGATTTAGTAGGGGTGACATTTAGGTAATGCCCAACTACAATGCAATGGAGTGAGTGTTCTTTAAACTCCTTAATAATTCCTATTTAACTATTTTTTGGTTTTTTTTTTTAATCTGCTTTTTAGGTAAAATGAAATTAATGTCTCAACATTGCCAAATGTTATTTTTCCCCTTCTCTTTTTGTAGGTACCAACAGACAACCACATCAAAGTTTTATAGCTAAACATTTCAAAAAATCATTACTGGGCATGCGAACCATTTAGTTTTGTGGTAAACATAATTTTGCTTTCACAGTAATAGTCAATATATTAAGTCTGATTCAAATCCAGTAATGAGCTAAACACTTTAGAAAACTGTCAAATCATTTTTGCCTTCTACTGAGTTGAGCAAGATTTTTCAAATATTTGTCAAATTAGGAATTAGATTTGTTTTTAAAAAAGGAGCTGAAATCCCAGTGTTTTGATGTTGCTCAAACTACTAGGCTTTTAGACTAACTTGTCCCAACTGCAAGGATAGTTTATATTCACCTACCTCAGTATCATGGACCTCTGCACAACGTAGTAATTTGTGCTGTATAGATCCTGCCTTTGCCATTACAATGAGCCTTAAAAAATATGAAAATATTTGTGAAACCAAAGTCGAAGAGTAAGAGTGACAGAGACAACACATGGATTATTTTCATTACAGATTCTTCAACTTTTGAAAGGTCATTACCAGTCCAGTTAATAAAACATATTTTGTCATTTTCTTCATGCGTTTGATAATTTATTACCACATATTATAGGCTGTGATAGTGAATTTTACTTGTAATATCTATTTTAAAAAAGTATTTTTAAATGGTTAGAATATTAATTGTTTCACTTTGCTACATTACTTAATTCCAAATAAGTGAAATTCTTTAAAATGTATTAGGCATGATTGAAAGTGTATCAAAAAATCAATTTCTTCAGAGTGATTCATGTTTTATCACATTCATGTTAAGATTAAACATTTTTATTCGTTTTGAAATTGTTCATAAACAAAATCTGATATTGAATAGGGTTAAAGTATAATCCTGTATGATTTCTCTAAATTATGGAGTTAAAAATTAAGTCTGAAAATTCTATAGCTGAATCTCAGATTTATTTTCTGTGTAGCACATTAATAATAAAGTGTATTGACAGAATTACGGCCCATCTAAATTCACATTGTTTTGGCCTTTGGAAGGTTTGGTTAAAAATTCAGGCTCCAGCCTACATAGCAGATATCTTTATTGTAGAAATCTGTATTTTAAAAAATAAATAAATGAGCTGGGGACTTTTGTTTCATATTTTTGCTCACAATTGACATGCCATGATTTAAGTAGGCAAAATAATTTTTATTGATTTCAAGATCAAGTTTAAACATAGATTCTTACATACGATGGAGTTTTTATTGCTATTTTAAAGATAGGTATTGGGTCAATAATCTCATATAAACAGATGGTTTCAATTCCCTAAATAACAGAATGCCGGGAGTGCTAAGGCACAGTACATGTTGTGTTTCCATCCTAACCTGACATGTTTATTAGACACAGGTCTTAAATAGTGGTGTGAGATGATCTCGGTGGCCGTCTTTTCAATACTATTTTTTCTTTGTGTTTTAACATTTACCTTTTTCTTTTTTAATGGCCCATTGTCATTTCTTATTCAACATTTTTGTAGAAGGCTTGGAGATCTGATCTTTACATCTTTTTTTTTTTTTTTTTAAGGAGGGCGCAGCTCACAGAGGCCCATGCAGGGATCAAACCAGCAACCTTGGTGTTATTAGCACCACGCTCTAACCAACTGAGCTAACTGGCCGCCCTGAGATCTGACTTTTATATGATTTATAAACGTCCAACCTTAAAGGCAAGAGTTTACACAACTGATGATGGAAGAGTGGCAGACCCACTAAAATTCTTTTTTACAAATAGTAAAGTTCTTGTACCAAATACTGCAGTTTCCAATTCAGCACCTCCAATTCACTTCAATATTAATTATTATTGTAATTGTTAAAGTTGTCAGATTTCAGTTGTTTATTAAAGGAGGTATAAGACCTTTTCTATAAGTAGGTGCTCCATCCTATCAGGATGTCACCCTGGGAATATTTCCAAAGGTATGGAACACTTCCTACACCCTGGTATTGCCAGGAGGAAAAACAGAAAGGATAAAAAAAGAGAGGTGAACTTGAGGTTTTGAAGTTTTTCACCTGCATACTTTTCCTTCTTCTGATCGTCCTCTCCCTGATGAGGTTTTGAGGGATCCATATGTATTTTTTTCCTGAAGACTCATATTAATATGCCTTTTATTCCCTCATATGCCCCCCCTTTCTCTCCTTTATAGTATCCTCAATCTTGGTAAATCCTGAAATATGTCTCTCCATCGATCCATAAATCATGACTTGATCGTGAAGTATCACATTTAACCGCTGTGTTTGTTTGTATGTCGGATATACCGCTGCATAATCCAAAGAAACATTTATGTCACTCACTGCCCATTGATTATGGAAAAAGACTCTCCCTCTTTTTCCTTTTCATTAAAGCATCTCCTCTCTACCCCTTTAGTACAGTGGAGCATATGATTTAAGAACAATGAGTCCTTTTACTTCTGCATAAGGATGTATATTACTTCATGCACATGAAGGCAGTGGTGACTCATCCAGTTAAACATATATTTAAATTCATATTCAGAGATTCTTTCGTAACCTCTTTGGCAGGTTCCAACAGCAAGTGTGGCCATTGAGGGGGCGTCTGCCCTAAACCGTGTTCGTTGGGCTCAAGCTGGCAAAGAAGTTGCTGTTGGGGACTCAGAAGGTCAGATTTGGGTCTACGACGTTGGAGAGGTACATAATTTTTGGTTTGGGGGTTTTACCTTTTTGTTTGTTTGTTTGTTCATTTGTTTTGTTATATCTAGTTTAAAGATCTAAGGAAATTATTGACCAGACTTTGTCAGACAAGAGCTCTCTGGAGTGCTTGTGCAAATTCCCATTGACTTCAGTGGGAGTTTGGCGAGACTTCCTTAGGGCTTAATTTGGTCTTCTGTCCCCACGCACTGGACACTGTAGTTAGTGAGCCAGGCTCCCTTCAGAGTACTTTACAATTCCCAGTTATCCTGTGATGAAGCATGGAACTTCCTACCAGTTTCACGAGAATGAAAAGTTTGCCAAATTCGTCATGCTAACATTGAATTTGGAATTTGTTGTTTATTTTGAAAAGTCAAGTTTTAGTTGATATGTTTTATTAAAATGTATACTATTACTCTTTAAATAAAATGTAGCCAATTAAAAAGGCTGAGGTGAATCAGAATTTGTACCATTTTTATGATATTCAAAGTTTTTATATGAAATATATATACCTCTCTAGTGTATCTTGTTACATGACACGTGAAGTATTCCTGAATATCATGGCACGTATCAGAGGGGAAAAAAAACAACACATTTTTTTATTTCAGTAACATCTCCTTGAATTGTTATACTACCTTTATTTAATACTGCATTATCAATCAATTGTAGTGAAGCATATCTGTTTATTTTTACTATATGAGAAAGTGTTGACAAAAACCTTCATTTCTGATGAGGTTAAAGAATTTTTTCCTTAAGCACAGAAAATATTGAACTTTCAAGCAAAAGAAAGTAAGAGTATTGTGTAATGCTATTTTGGCATAATATGAATCTAACATTTGCATTCCAGAGGGAAAATATACCGCACTTGTATGCATAATGTCCTAGACCTAGGAAGTGCTCTGTGAGTACCTGGTGGATGGGCTTAGCTGATCACACTGAGAAGGGTTCTTTATGGTTTCATCAATCAGCATTCCATAAATTTGGCAATCCTAGATGGTTTGTTGTACAATGAAACTTTTGATGATATATTATATACTGCTATATGATAGAGTTGATTGTACTGAAACAAACTGGATGGTGTTTTTTTTATGTTTTGGGGTTTTTAATTCAATCAGGGACAGGAATGGAATTATTTTATAGATAGGGGTTTTCTATTTTGGGATGTACAACACTATGTAAAACAACTAGAACAATCTCTCAGTTTTACTGCATGTTATCTATTTCATTAGGCACCTCTTTAACTATTCCTGATGCCGTAAGCTGAGTCATTCCAACAGCAACAAAGGCTCTGTTAATATTTATCCCCAGTGTGGAAGATGCAAATGGTCTGGTGATTATTGACGCAGTTTGGAGTCTATGGAAAAGAGAATACCCTTGGAATCGAAAATATGGCCAATAGTTTTACAGTAATTTTCTTCAAGGAGTATTCTTTATATTCAATGCATCTTTTTCATGGTCTTCATCAAAATAAAACTAAGCAACAACAAAAACAAGTACTCTTCATTGGTTAATTTACTAAAAAATTAAAAAGCTAGCAAAGAAGGAGAATATAAAGAAACAAACAAGGTTTCTTTTTTCTCTCTCTTTCTTTCCTTTGTTTATAACAAGTGTAATTGTAGGAGAGAATAGAAGTAGAGACATATTCAGAGATAAAATAGCAGAAAATAGATGAAATTTAAAAACTCTTTTCTCCACCTCTCTTGCTTATAGATAATGTCCCTTAATTCTCCTAAGATTATATGCAACATTAATTGTTTTATCCAAGAGGGCTGAAGAGCAGAATGGTTGAACAACCTAGTTTATTTAAAGAAAGGCCTTTTAAAAAGTCTGCATGTTGACCACAAATACTATACATATAAATATATATTTCATAAATATACATATGTTTGTGGTATTATATATAATATGTAATATATACACACACATACATATATACATACACACACTATCTCTATGTAATAAAAAACAGCATAACATATATACAGAATTTTCTGCAATAAAGTGATTTTATAGTCTGTGGACAGAATTACTTAAATATGACTCGTATTTTGGGAGTATAAATGATTTTGCAAAAGTTGCTTTGTCTGCTATGTGGCTGCTGAAACTTCTTGCTAGGTTGCTATCATCATTTCTAAATTGTAAAGTGTTGTTACACTCGTATTTCTACTATCATACTAGCAGGTCAGGCTGGTTTTCATTTTTGTATTATTGCCCTTACTTTTCTAAGTGATATTACAGACTATAGAAATGTCTGCAACTATAGGCCAGTCTCGCCTATTGTCTGGAGTCTAGACAGGCTATAGAAAAATCTCTGTGACATGTAATAGGCCAAACAATTTGTAGGGTTGTTTATCCCTACAAATTCACTACAGGAAGAAAAAAGAAAAGGATATACTATTTTATTGAGAGTAGGTAATTTTATAATCTTCTAGCCCTTCTGTGAATGACCAAAACTCAGGATAGGCTTATACATTTGAACAGCCCTTTCTGTATTGTTGATCATACACAAAGCAATCTACAGCTCAGAAAAACTCAGACTTAACAAGATAATTTTATCTTAACTGTAGTTTTTTCCCCACCTAAGTATTTTGTAAGGTATTTACAAATTTACCTCATATTTATTTCTGGGGGGAGTTCTTTTTCCCTTGGCTCGTCTCTGTGTTCTGAATCTTTGAAGACCAACACTGTGGAGGCTCCAAGTATTAAAAGGAAAGATGGCTTGTCTGCAGCTGAGCTCAGCTGAAGCCCACTTCTGAGAGAGAGTAGATCACTTCATGGGCAAATGTCACCATTATTGTAATTACTATTGTCTCCTTCACAGCCTAGAACTGACCAAGCATAACTGGACTTGGGCAAGAAGGACACCATCTCAACAGTGCTTCCCCAGCCTTTCAAATCACCTAAAATGCAGAAAGCCAGACGAAGTGCCTTCATGGCAAGCTGGCCCCTTTAGAATTTGAGGTCAGCTCTAAGGTTGGTGCATGACTGATGAGAGGGAAGGAGTTTGAGCAGGAAGTGATTTAAAAAGGAAAAAAGATATAGAAGAAAAGAAAAAAATACGGTATTGAGGATCAAATTGCCAGTAGACTGTGCTATCAATCTGCATTCAAAACTGGTTCTCTGGTCCCCATTAAAACTGAAACCCTCACTAAGGTCAGGATGGCCTTGGATGGAAAACCTTGCTTTGTGGAACCTTCTAGAAAAGATGAAACACTTTTTAATAAGCATTATAATACAATCTGTATAAGAAAGTAAATGATAGTTTTTAAAGTATACTTTGTTGATACATTTTCTTTGGGACCTCAGTACATTGAATAGGTGTCTGCAGGAAACCATCTCACACTCATTCTCCCATGGTTGATTTGACTGAGAAATCTGTTAGGCTGAGGAGAAAGGAGTGGGCAGCATGCCATCTTTTGCCGAGGTCCTATTCCAGGAGCGAGGGGGACTTCATGATTGTGCAGCTCGTGCAATCTCATACAGCCCTGACCTTGGTGTAAATGCCCTGCTATCCTTGTCTTGTAATTGTTCAGGAATTTTTTAACAAGACACCCCACATTTCCATTTTGCATTGGGCCCTGCAAATTATGTAGCCACTTCTGTCCACAAGAGTTTTGCTTTTAATGCCACTCACGATGCATATCAGAAATGAAAAATTTTGTCCTTTACCTAGACATTAGGAAGAAGGAGAATTTTTTTAGAAATGTGGTTAAATGTAGTACATGCCATATGTTCTTCTTATTACCTATTTCTTAAGACTATTTTAAAATGTTGAATGGAAATAGTAATGACTGTACATTATTAATATCATGAGGCCCATAAAAATAGAGCTGAAACCATACTGGGTATTCTAATTCTCCTCCCCACAACCCTGTTTTGCTCACATCGTAACTTTAACTGCAAGTATGATGGAGTTTGGGGAAAGATCTCCATGATGCTACAACTGGAGTGGGGAGGTACAGGCTTTTTCTATCCACCCCGTTGTCAAGAACTCCCTGAGAAGAGACTTCTGTGACCACCAAGGGACACATCCCCGTTCAAGTCCAGGTAGATGGGCCTTCTGGTGAGACCTGACACTCAGCCAGAAAGGGACTCTGGTGTCACCAATTGTTACCAATCATCTGACTCACCTCCAGTTCCAGCTGAGGCTGCAGCTGCTACAGGGATTCCCAGCGCAGTGTCCCCGTGATCGTGCCCTCCTCTATTAAGTACAATTATCCTCCATGACTTTTAAGATGAAGGCAGAGAGCAGTGGCTTCAATCCAGATTTACTGATACAATTTATTATGAACTTCTAAAGGGTAAACAGAGGATTGTGTATGAGCTCACTGAAATGACTGGATTGAGTTTTTGTACTCCCCCCTCCCCCCCTTTTCCTTCTTTTTGTTACATGTAAATGGCAAAGGCATGAGTAATATCTCTGCGCCTATGACTAAGGAGGTAAAATATAAAATAGCAATGTTTTCAGGTAGGCCACATGATGCTTTGTTTATATAGCACACATTTTTGGTTGTTTGATTTCAGCATTGTATCTGGAAAATATATTGTACACATTTATTTTCACAGATAGGGGTCTGTTTTCTTGGCAGAGCAGGTGCTTAACTCCCATTAGCATAAATGGAAGTTATGTGGATTCGGTTATGGGGATTCGGAAAGACAGAGAAGACCCCTTTTGCTATTTGGCTATAATTTTTATTCTATTTGTGCATCTTAAAAGTTATTTAAATAGACAGTGGTTGTGTGCACCATTTAAATTTTCTACAATCTAAAATGAAAAATGAGCCTAGCTCTAGCTCTTGAATAAGTTTTGAGGTTTGTTTTTTTTTCTCCAAACCATGGGATTGCAATCTGTTTGTTTTGGAGCTGTATGATCCCATTCAATTAACTGAAATGCAGGTATGATAACAAGTCATAAACGAACTACAAATATAACCTGAAAATGTGGAGCGTATTTTGCTTCAGAATATACTTGTAGAGAGTTGTTAATCATTGTTGGATTGTTTAAATGATATGTGAATACACATATTCTAAAGAATTAAAAACAAAAATTACTCACTGCCGTGGCTCCTTCATTGAATAGCAAGCTTTTCTATATATGCGGTGCTGATTTTAATAGCACATGGGGCAGTGAGTATAGAATTATTCACGTGTCCTTATGATTGATAGTCAGCCTATCTACCTGTCTTCCAAGCAGATGTGTTTTATAGAAAGCCTGTTGCCATTGTTAATGCTTCAGTGCTGTCACACAGACGCAGCTGTAAAAATTTTATTGGGGAGTATTAGGGGACAGTGTGCTTCTCCAGGGCCCATCAGCTCCAAATGGTTGTCCTTCAATCTAGCTGTGGAGGGCGCAGCCGAGCTCCAAATCCAGTCGCCGTTCTCAATCTTTAGTTGCAGGTGGTGCAGCCCACCATCCCATGCGGGAATTGAACTGGCAACCTTGCTGTTGAGAGCTCGTGCTCTAACCAACTGAGCCATCCAGCCACCCCTCCGGAAGCTCAGCAGCAGCTTGCTGTCTCTGATCCAGCCGTGGAGGGTGCAGCCCATGTGGGAACCGAAGGCAACCTGCCATTCAGAACTCGGGCTCCAACCAACTCAGCCATCTGGCCATCCCCTCTGCTTCCACCTTTGACCTCTTTAGTATCTTCTCAGTATAGCCACTTGAGTGATGCTGTTAACCACCGTGAACTACTGAGCTCAAAACACACCAATGGCTTTCACATCACTTGCAGTAAAAGTCAAAATCCTTATAGTGGCCTATGGGCCCTATATGATTTGAGTCTAACTTTCCCTCTGATCTTATATCCAATTACTCTAATCTTTACTAATCCATTTCAAGTACTCCATTCTCACTCTTCCTTTGACACCAAACACATCCAGTCATAGGGCCTTTGTATAGTTGTTCCTTCTGTCTAGAATGCTGAAAGCACTGAGTTTATAATCCCTAATGCAGATATTTCAAAATTCCACTGTTTAATTAAGGTCATTCTTCTGACTGACTAATTTTTCAACTAACTTTATCTGTGAAAGTAACAGGTTCTCTAAAGGCCTAATATCAATATCGATATGAAGAAGCCATGATTTAAAACATCAACAACAACTGGAGATGAGCTTACAAGCAGCTGGTGTTCCTTATCTTCGAGAAAGCACTAAGAAAGAGGATTAAAAATTGTCAGTAGAATCAAAATGAGAAAAAGTATGTTTTTGTATTTTTATTGAGGTATAATTTACATACAATAAAATGCACTTAAGTGTTTGGTTCAACAAGTTTTAATAATTATGTACACTCAGGTACATAAACCAGACAAAACAAGATACAGAACATATTAATAAGCACAGAAAATTCTTTCACAGCCCTTTCTGGCAATCATTGTTTTGATTTTTGTTGACATAGATTAGTTTTGCCTGTGCTATTCCTAAACTTCATATACGTGAAATCATACGTCTTATTTTATGCCTGGATTATTCTGCTCAATATAATTTTTGACAGTCATTCATGTGCTAAATGTTTCAGTAATATGTTACTTTTTATTGCTGACTAGTATCCAATTTGTTTATTCATTCACCAGTTGATGAACATTAGTGTGATTTTCAGTTTTAGGCCTCTTTTTTGTATAATGTTGCCATGAATAGTCTTGTACAGTTCTTTTTGTAGGCATATATTTTCTTGGATAAATAGTGATTAGAATTTCTGGGTCACGTGGTAATTCTATATTTAACTTTATAAGAAACGTCAATAAAGTTCTGCAAAACTGGTAGTACCATTTTACGTTTCCACCAATAAAGCATCAGAGTTGCAGTTGTTCCACAGCTTCTCCAGTGGCTGGTATTATTGGTCTTAGTCATTTTAGCCATTTTGGTGAGTGAGTATGAAACATGTAGCTGTGGTTTTAGTTTCATATATTTGATGTCTAATGAATTTAAGCACCTTTTCAAGTGCTTATTGGCCTTTTTAAAATGTCTTACTTATCTTCTGTGAAATAGCTGTTCAACTGTTTCAGCCACTTTTAAAAATTGGATTTCTTACTTTTTATTACTAATTTAAAGAAGTTCTTTATATATTCTAGATATAAGTCCTTTGTCAGATATATGTGTTGCAAATATTTTTCCAGTCTGTGGCTTGGAACTTCATTTCCTTAATAAAATATTTTGATATGAAGAATTTTTAAATTTTGAAGTCCAACTTACCTATATATATATCTTTTATGCTTAGTACTTTATGGTTCTTTCTAGTAAACCATTGTCTGCCACAGGTCACAAAGATGCTACCTTATGTTTTCTTCTGGACATTTTATTGTTTTAACTTATACATTTAGGCCTATGATGAATCTTAAATTAATTTTTGTGTATGGAATGAGGTAGTGGTCAAAACTGGTATTTTTTTTAAACTATGGATATTTAGCAGTTTTCGCAATATTTGCTGAAAAAGTTATTCTCTTTAAATTGAATTAGCATCATTGGAAAGAAGTCAATTCACAATATACATATAGGTATATCTATATACCACTATTCTATTTCATTGAGCAATTAATTTGTCCTTATACTATACTACATTTTCTTGACTACTATAGCTTTTACTAAGTTGTGAAATCATGTAGTGTAAGTTTTTCAACTTTGTTATTCATTTTGAAAGATTGTTTTAGCTATTCTAGGTCTTTTGTGTTTCCCTATGAATTTTAGAATTATTTTGACATTCTTAAAAGAAAACCATACTGCTTGATTTCAGTTGGAATTTCATTTAATCTACATACCAATTTGGGAACATAGACATCTTAACAATTTTGAATCTTTCAATATGTGAACAGCATATATCTTTTCATTTATGAAACCTTCTTTAATTTATCTCACTAACGTTTTTAGCGTATAAGTTGTATATCTTTTTTTTAGATTTATTCCTAGATATTTCGTTTTTATTCTATTGTGAATGTTATTATTTTAAAATTTTATTTTCAAAATGTTTTTGCTAGTTTCAGAAATAAAATTTATTTTGCATATTGACCTAATATTTTGTAACCTTGCTACATATGGAGATTCTTGAATGTGTAGATTAATAATTTTTATCAAAGTTGGGAAGTTTTCAGCCATTATTTCTTCTGTCTTATTCAAAGTTGGGAAGTTTTCAGCCATTATTTCTTATTCTTTCTGTCTCCTCTCCTAGAACTCCCATCATGTATATAATGGTGTCCCACGGGTCTCTCTCAATTTTCTCCCTTGTCTTTCCTTTGTGTTCTTCAGACTGCATAATTTCACTTGACTCTTCTTCATGTTTGTTTATTCTTTTTTTTTTAGAAGATTTTATTGGGGAAGGGGAACAGGACTTTATTGGGGAACAGTGTGTACTTCCAGGACTTTTTTTTTCCAAGTCAAGTTGTTGTCCTTTCAATCTTAGTTGTGGAGGGTGCCGTTCAGCTTCAAGTTGTTGTCCTTTCAGCCTTAGTTGTGGAGAGCGCAGCTCAGCTCCAGGTCCAGTTGCCGTTGGTACTTGCAGGGGGCGCAGCCCACGATCCCTTGTGGGACTCAAGGAATCGAACTGGCAACCTTGTGGTTGAGAGCCCGCGTTCCAACCAAATGAGCCATCCCAGAGGCAGCTCAGCTCAAGGAGCCGTGTTCAATCTTAGTTGCAGGAGGAGGAGCCCACCATCCCTTGTGAGACTTGAGAAGTTGAATTGGCAACCTTGTGGTTGAGAGCCCGCTGGCCCATGTGGGAATCGAACCAGCAGCCTTCAGAGTTAGGAGCATGGAGCTCCAACCACCTGAGCCACCAGGCTGGCCCAGATTGTTTATTTTTTCTTCTGCCTATTCAAATGTGCTGTTGCACTAGTGAAATTTTTATTTCAGTTATTGTACTTTTCAACTCTAAAATTTCTATTTGGATTAAAAAAAAAAGTCTAACTATTGATATGCTCTATTTGGTAAGACATAATTCTCATACGTCCCTTTAGTTCTTTAGACATGGCTTCCTTGAGTATATTTATAATAGCTGATTTAAAGTCATTGTCTATCCAATATCTGGGCTTTCTCAGGCACAGTTTGTATTCATTTTTTCCCCTATGTATATGCTGTACTTTGTTGTTTCTTTGCACTTTTTTGTTGTTGTTGAAAGCTGGGTATTGTAATATACCCAGTAATTGTAATATTAATTGGTACCCAGTACTTGTAATATTGTAGTGTGCAATTCAGGAAATCAGATTTTCTCCCCTGCTCAAGATTTGTTGTTTTTGCTTATTGTAATTGTTGTTTATTTAGTGAATTCTCTGAACTAATTCTGTACAATTTGTATTCTGTGTCACGGGTAACCCCTGAAATCTCTGTTAATTTGATGTTTAGCTAATGATCAGAGATTTTCTTATATGCCTGGAACCAAAAAACACAACATGTATGTGTTGAGATGCACTTTCACCACTCAGCCAGGCAGTTTGCAACTCTACATTGGCCTTCACTTCCTGTTTTTGCAGAGCCTCAAGGTCCACAGAAGTTAAGAGCTTAGGGTCTTCACAGATCTTTCCTGAGCATGTGCCCAGATCTGAGTATGTGTGTGTGTGTGTTCTTCCAGAGTCCCAGGAATATGCAGAGTTATTCAAAGCCCTTACAGACATCTCATTCCCTAGCTTGTCCGCTCAAGTGTTTGGTTAATCTATTATATGCACTACCTGTTACTTATTACCTCAGAGAGCAGCAACTAAGATAATAGCCTGTGAATGTTTTTGACAAATGCCCCTCAGGAAGCAGTTATTATACTACCATGCCAGTTCCAGGAGTTAGGTAAAATAAACACAGGCATTTTGTGATAGTCTACTAGGGAGGGAATAGATAGGTCAGAACAAATAATTAGAATTATTTGTGAATGAGGTACTTCATGCTTCCTGCAGTACCAGGAATGTGAGCTGTTATTTCCAGAGCTAGTGCTGGACTAAGGATGGGGGATGGGCCTAAGGTAAATTAAAATACTACACAGTTCACTATTCTTTCTGAGAAGTGGCATTTTTCTTCAGTCAGTGTTTCTCTGGTTGCTATAAGCTTTACATTAATTCTCAGAATGCAAGAACAAGCATTGATTTTGACAATTTTGGCCTGTTTGTGTTTGCTTTTATGGAGAGGGAGAATGTGGAGTTTCTTACTTTGCCATTTTGCTCTTATCATTCCCACCATTGTACTTTTAATCTCTCTGTGTCTTTATATTTAAAGTGTGTTTCTTGTAAACAGCTTAAAGTAGGTTTTTTTTCCATTTTATCCAACCTAATCGTCTCTGCCTTTTAACTGGAAGGATTAGTCCATATACAGTTAATATAATTTTTGGCATGGTTGAATTTTTTTTTTATGTTGATAGTTGTTTTTTATTGATCCCATTTATTCTTTGTTCTTCTGTTCATTCTCTCCTGCCTTTTTTTGTCAAGTAATTTTTAGCATTGTATTAGATTTCATTTGTTGACCTTTATTATTTTTAGTGATTTCACAGTCATATAATATGCATGTTTAATTACAGACTACCTTCAAATGATGTTATATTACTTCCCACACACAAAATAGGTAATAATAATTCATTTACCCTCTGTCTCTCCTTTGTTCCCTTAGTGTCAGCTATTTTATTTCTGTATTGCTATGAATCCCACAAAACACTACATGATTTTTGAACCTCTTATTCCCCTTCAACTTCCCCCCCACACCTTTAAAAAAATTTTTAACTACCATTAATATTCAGTACAATTTTGTATTGGTTTCAGGTGTACAGCAAATGATTAGACATTTATATAATTTACAAAGTGATCCCCCTGACTAGTCTAGTACCTACCTGGCACTATATATAATTATTACAATATTATTGACTATATTCCTTATGCTTTACTTTACATCCCATGACTATTTTGTAAGTACCAATTTGTACTTGTTAATCCCTTCCCCTTTTTTACACCACTCCCTCAACCCCCACCCCATCTGGCAACTATCAGCATATTCCCTGCAGCTATGAGACTGCTTCTGTTTTGGTTGTTCATTTATTTTGTTTTTTAGATTATACATATAAGTGAAATCATATGGTACTTGTCTTTCTTTGTCTGACTTACTTAGTATAATACCTTCCAGGTCCATCCATGTTGTCACAAATGGTAAGATTTCATTCTTTTTTATGGCCGAGTAATATTCATGTATATATATAGATAGATATAGATAGATATAGATACAGATATAGATACAGATACAGAAACAGATACAGATACAGATACAGATACAGATACAGATACAGATACAGATACAGATACAGATACAGATATAATCACCTCTTCTTTACCCAGTCATCTGTATCTTGGCTATTGTAAATAATGCTGCAGTGAACATAAGGGTGAATATATTGTTCTGAATTAATGTTTTGGAATTCTTCAGATAAATTACCCAGAAGTGGAATTCCTAGATCATAACACAGTTCTATTTTTAATTTTTTGAGGAACTTTCATACTGTTTTCCATAATGGCTGCACCAATTTGTCATCCCACCAACAGTGCACAAGGGTTCCCTTTTCTTTACATCCTTGCCATCATTTGTTATTTGTTGATTTATTGATGATAGCCATTCTGACAGGTGTGAGGTGATATCTCATTGTGGTTTTAATTTTCATTTCTCTGCTGATTGGTGACATTGAGCATCTTTTCATATGTCTATTGGTCATCTGTATGTCCTCCTTGGAAAAATGTCTATTCAGGTCCTCTGCCCATTTTTTAATTGATATGTTAGGGTGTTTTCTTTTGTTTTGTTTTGGTGTCAAATTATGTGAGTTGTTTATACATTTTGGATGTTAACCCCTTATCAGATGTATCATTGGTGAATATCTCCTCCCATTCAGTGGGTTGTCTTCCCATTTTGTTGATGGTTTCCTTTGCTGTGCAAAAAGTTTTTAGTTTGATGTAGTCCCATTTGTTTATTTTTTCTTTTGTTCCCTTTGCCCAAGTCAATATATAAGAAAAAATATTACTAAGAGCAATATCAGAGTTTACTGCCTGTGTTTTCTTCTGGGAGTTTTATGGTTTTGACTCTTACATTTAAATCTTTAATCCATTTTGAGTTTATTCTTGTATATGGTATAAGAAGATGATCTAGTTTCATTTTTTTGCATGTATCTGTCCAATTTTTCCAACACCATTTATTGAATGGACTGTTTTTACTCCGTTGTGTATTCTTGCCTCCTTTGTCATAGATTAATTGACCATTTAGGTGTCCGTTTATTTCTGGTCTCTCTATTCTGTTCCCTTGATCTGTGTGTTTGTTTTTATGCCAGTACCATGCTGTTTTGATTATCATAACCTGTAGTATAATTTGATATCAGATATTGTGACACCTCCAACTTTGTTCTTTCTTAAGATTACCATGGCTATTCAGGGTCTTTTATGTTTCCATATAAATTTTAGGATTATTTGTTCTACTTCTGTGAAAAATGCCATTGATATTTTGATAAGGATTACATTGAATCTATAGATTGCTTTGGGTAGTATGGACATTTTAACAATTTTAATTCTTCCTATCCATGAGCAGAGTATATGCTTTTATTTATTTGTAGCTTTCAATTTCTTTCAATGTCTTATAGCTTTCTGAGTACATATCTTTTTACTTCTTTGGTTAAATTTATTCCTAGTTCTTTAATTTTTTGATACAATTGTAAATGGGATTGTTTTCTTAATTTCTCTTTCTGAAAATTTGTTATTGGTGTATAGAAATGCGATTGATTTCTGAATATTCATTTTGCATCCTGCTACTTTACTGAATTCATTCATCAGTTAATAGTTTTTTGGTGGAATCTTTAGGGTTCTCTTCATATAGTATCATGACATCTGCAAATAATGACAGTCTTACTTTTTCTTTTCTAATTTGGATGCCTTTTTATTTCTTTTTATTGTCTGATTGCTGTGCTTAGCACTTCTAACATATGTTGAATAAGTGGTAAAAGTGGACATACTTGTCTTGTTTATGATCTTAAGGAAAATACTTTTAGCTTCACACCATTGAGTATGATGTTAGCTGTGTTTGTCATATGTGGCCTTTATTATGTTGACGTATATTTCCTCTATTTCCACTTTGCTGAGGGTTTTTATCATAAAAGGATGCTGGATTTTGTCAAATGCTTTTTCTGCATCTGTTGATACGATCTTATGATTTTTAACCTTCATTTTGTTTATGTGTTGCATCACATTAATTGCAGGTATTGCACCAAACTTGCATCCCAGGAATAAATTCCATTTGCTAATGATGCATGATCTTTTTAATGCATTCCTGAATTTGGTTAGCTAACAGTTTGTTACTGATATAATATTTTGTCTGATATAAGTATTGCTACACCAGATTTTTTTGTTTTTGTTTGTTTGTTTCCATTTACATTAAGTATCTTTTTCCATCCTTTTACTTTCAGTCTGAATGTGTCTTTAGATCTGAAGTGGATAACTTGTGAACAGCATATGTATGGGCCTTGTTTTCTTATCCATTCAGCTACCCTTCGTCTTTTGATTGGAGCATTTAATCCATTTACATTTAAAGTGATTATTAATAGGTATATAGTCATTGCCATTTTATTATTCATATTTATGTTCTTTCCACCCCCACCCCCCTCTTTATCTGTCCTTCAATTCTAAATGATAGCTTTGCTGGGTAGAG
The DNA here is from genome assembly GCF_036562045.2 of Rhinolophus sinicus. Lineage (NCBI taxonomy): Eukaryota > Metazoa > Chordata > Mammalia > Chiroptera > Rhinolophidae > Rhinolophus > Rhinolophus sinicus. The sequence goes on from NC_133758.1 coordinate 86,693,635, forward strand.
TAGTCTTGGTTGTAGTTTCTAACTTTTCATCACTTTGAATATTTCATGCCAATCCCTTCCGGCTTGCAAAGTTTCTGTTCAGAAATCAACTGACTTTTAGGGGAGTTCCCTTGTAGATAACTAACTGCCTTTCTTTTGCTTCTTTTAAGATTCTCTGTCTTTATCCTTTGCCATTTTAATTATGATGTGTCTTGGTGTGGGCCTCTTGGGTTCATTTTGTTTGGAACTCTCTGCACTTCCTGGACTTGTATGTCTATTTCCTTCTCAAGATTAGGGCAGTTTTCAATCATTATTTCTTCAAGTAGGTTCTCCATCCCTTGTTCTTTCTCTGTTTTTTTCTGGTATGTCTATGATGCAAATGTTGTTACACTTGATGTTGTCCCAGACGTCCCTTAAACTATCCTCATTTTTAAAGTTCTTTTTTTCTTTTTACCATTACGATTGGGTGTTTTATGCTACCTTGTCTTCTAAATTGCTGATTTGATTTTCTGCTTCATCTAATCTGCTGTTGATTCCTTCTAATGTATTCTTCACTTCAGTTATTGTATTCTTTATTTCTGGCTGGTTCTTTTTTATGGTTTCCATGTCTTTTTAATGCTGCTATCTCTTTGTTGAATTTCTCATTAAGTTCCTTAAACTTCCTTATAACCAGTATTTTGAACTCTGTACTTGGTAGATTGCTTTTCTCCATTTCATTTAGTTCTTTTTCTGGAGTTTTCTCCTGTTCTTTCATTTGGGCCATGTTTTTGTTGTTGTTGTTCTTGTTGTTTGTTTCCTCATTTTGATTGCTTTTCTGTGTTTGTTTTCATGTATTAGGTAGATCTGCTATGTCTCCCAGTCTTGGCAGTGTTGTCTTATGTAGTAGGTGTCCTGTGGCGCCAAGTGGCATAGTCTCCTTAGTCACCTGAACTGAATGCTCTAGGTGTGTCCCTTGTGTGTGTGTTTATTCCCTCCTTTTGTAGTTGAGCCTAGATTACTTTTGGCACATCAATGGGTGGGATTGACTCTCAGTCTTACTGGCTGTACAGATTGGCCATGATCACAGCATATGAGCTGCTGTGAGGTTGCTGACCCCACAGACTGGGATTCACCCAGTGGGCTCTGGTGCCTACCAAGACTACTTGTTAGGTATGCCACTTGTGGGGCTAATCGAGTGGTATTCTGTTGTGGTTTGAAGCTGGCCACAAGTTATGTTGGTTTCTGGGGCCTCTTTAGATTGGCTTCTGTGCAGGCAAAAGTCAGTCACTGCCTGTAACTGGTCTGGGGCTACCTGGTAGGAGCTACAAAGTGATCCATGGTTGGTCACTGCCTGTGCTGGAGCTGGAGAGACAACACTGCAAACTGAGGCTGGCAGTCACCAGTACTGGAACTGGGGAAGCTCAGCAAAAGGCCCTGAGCACCCCAAGGCCTGCTGCCACCTGCCCACTGTCCATAAGGATCAGCTACTAAAAAAGCTTCAGGTGGTATAGGAGTTGGGTGGGGCGCATTCTCAGGGAGTCACCAGTGTGGGGCAAGTGATGTACACTGGGTTAATGTATAATAAATTTAGATTTGATGCCAGTTCTGGGCCTGGGGCCACTCTGCAAAAGGCTCAGAGCATACCTAGGACAGCCACTGCCTTCCTTGGGCCTGAGAACCCTTGAGAGTTGTCCAAGAAAGATTGCAACATGAACCAACACTGGCTGCCTGCCAGCTTCAAAAAAGTCTCTGGCATTGCATGAGTTGGGTGGGGTGGAGTCCCAGGGTGTCACTAAGGTGAAGTGAGCAGAGCTCACTACACCAAAGAAAATTCAGATGTGGCTGTGTGTGGAAGGGCTTAACACCAGAAAGATGGCCTTCACCCACCAGCTACTCAGGAGGAGAGCTCAACACAGACAGTGGTGACTGTCCTTCCTACACTTGCCCTGAAGCCACACAACTCAGTCTCTCCCTGTATATCTCTGGCACCTCCTGAAACACAGTCCCTCTGCCAGAGCCCAGGGTGAGTACCTGGGAGTGAGAGAGTCTGTGTGTGGACCTTTTAAGAGGATGCCTCGGTTTCCAGCTGCCTTCTCTCTCACCCAGACAGATGGATAGAATCCCCACTGAGTTTCACAGCCAGATGTTAGTGGGGGCTTCTTTTCTGGGCATTGGTTCTCCAAACTGGGGAGCCTGGTGTGAGGCTTTAGGGGGAACCTCTGCAGTCAGAATATCCCTCCTAATTCTTGACCACCACACGAGTGTGGGGCCAGCCTGTTTTGTCTCTGCCCCTCCCACCAGTCTTGAGGTGGCTTCTTCTTTATAACCTTAGTTCTAGGACTTCTGTTTAGCTAGTCTTGGGTGGTTTTCCAGGTTGATTATTCTATAATTTAATTGTAATTTTACTGTGGTCACAGGAGGAGGCAAGCACAGCATTGACCTACTCTACCATCTTGACCAGAACTCCCCAAAACTCAACAATGGTTTTTCAATACCTTAAAAATGCCACTTTGTTGTTTTCTGCCTTAAATAGTTTCCAACCAGAAATCTTCTCTTATCATCTTTCTCAGTAGCTTATTGGATCTTTTCCTCTGGTTGCTTTTAATATTTTGTTTATCACCGGCTTTCACCATTTTCATTATGATGTACATTATGTGGTTTTCTTTTTGCTTGGGGTACAGTGAGCTTCATGGATTTGTGAGTATATAGTTTTTGTAAGTTTGGAAATATTTCAGCTATTATTTGTTTAAATATTTTTTCTACTTTCCTTTTCTCTGAGACTCCAGATATACGTATGTTATCTTTGTTGATACCGTCCAAAAATTATCTTAGGAGTTTGTTTTTCTTTCTTTTCTTGACTCATTTTGGAGAATTTCCTTTCTTGTGCCTTTGAGTTCATTGATTTCACTTTTGTGGTGTCTAATATATTCAAATTCAGTTTATTTTTTTCATTGTAGACTTGTAATTTTCATTGTTTCCTTTATATCTCCCATTTCTCTCTACATTAGGTACTTGTTTTCCCCTACCTTCTTGACTTTATGGATTTTTTATAACAGCTGTCTTAATTAATGGCCTTGCTTCTGTTTACATCATTTGTCATTTCTGGGTCTATTTTTATTGATTTATTTTATTTTATTATTTTTTATTAGTTTCAGGTGTACAAAGCAATATAATAGTTAGACATTTAACCCCCTCATATAATGATAACACACCCCCCAAGCTATTATCCCTCTGACATTTATGTAGCTGTTACAATACCATTGACTATGTTCCCTATGTTGTACTGCATATTCTGTGACTGTATATACATATATATTTAGTTACAGTTGACATTCAATATTATTCTAGTTCAGCTTCAGGTGTATAGTGCATTATTCAGGCATCTACACAGTCTATGAAGTGATTCCCCTTGATAAGTCCAGTGCCTGTCTGGCACCTTACGTGATCTTTACGACATTGTTGATTATATTCCCCATATTGTATTAACTAGCAATTCGTATTTCCTTTTTTAAAAAAATTTTTTTTATTGGGGAATACTGGGGAAGAGTGTGCTTCTCCAGGGCCCACCAGCTCCAAGCCGTTGCCCTTCAATTTAGTTGTGGAGGGTGCAGCTCAGCTCCAAGTCCAGTCACCGCTTTTAATCTTAGTTGCAAGGGGTGCAGCCCACCATCCCATGGGGGAATTAAACCAGCAAACCTGTTGTTGAGAGCCCACACTCCAACCAACTGAGCCATCCAGCCGCCCACCAGCAGCCCTGCAGCATCTCATTGTGTTCACGCTAGTTGTGGAGGGTGCAGCTCACTGGCCCATACAGGAATTGAACCAGCCACCCCACTGCTCAGAGCTCATGCTCCAACCAGCTGAGCCAATCGGCTGCCCCTGTATTTCTTAATACCTTCACCTTTTTCACCCTGCCCCCAACTGAATTTCCATCTATCACCCTGATAGATCTAGTACCTATTTGTCACCATACCTAGTTATTACAATATTGTTGACTATATTCTTTATGCTATACCCTACATCCCCATGACTACTGTGCAACAACCAATTTGTACTTCTTAATCCCATCCCCTTTTACCCATCCTCAACCCTCCTCCCATCTTAAAGAATTCCCTCTAAGATTTCTTGTAATACTGGTTTGATGGTGACGAACTCCTTCAGCTTTTTGTTGTTTGGGAAGCTCCTTATCTGTCCTTCAATGGTAACTTTGCTGGGTAGAATAATCTTGGTTGTAGGTCCTTGTTTTTCATCACTTGGAAAATTTCCTGCCAATCTCTTCTTGCCTGCAATGTTTCTGTTGAGAAATCATCTGACAGTCTTATGGGAGCTCCCTTGTAGATAACTAACTGCTTTTCTCTTGCTGCTTTTAAGATTCTCTCTTTGTCTTTAACCTTTGGCATTTTAATTATGATGTGTCTTGGTATTGGCCTCTTTGGGTTCAACTTGTTTGGGACTCTTCTGTGCTGGCCGGGCTTGTATGTCTATTTCCTTCACTAGGTTAGGGAAGTTTTCTGTCATTATTACTTCAAATCGGTTTTTAATTCCTTGCTCTCTCTCTCTCTCTTCTCCTTCTGGTACCCCTATAATGTGAATGTTGGTATGTTTGATATTTTCCTGGAGGCCCCTTAAACTCTCCTCAGTTTTTTGGATTCTTTTTTTCTTTTTGCTCTTCTGGTTGGGTATTTTCTACTTCCCTATCTTCTACATTGCTGGTTGGATCCTCTGCTTTATCTGATCTACTGTTGATTCCCTGTAATATATTTTCATTCCATTATTGTATCCTTTATTTCTGACTGGTTCTTTTTCATGGTTTCCATCTTCATTTTTATGCTTCCCATCTCTCTGTTGAAGTTCTCTCTGAGATCATTGAGCATCCTTATAACCAATGTTTGAAACTCTGCATCTGATAGATTCTTATCTCCATTTTGTTTAGTTCTTTTTCTGGAGCTTTGTTCTGTTCTTTTTTTGGGGGACGTGTTTCTTTGTCTCCCCATTTTGGCTGCCTCCCTGTGTTTGTTTCTATGTATTAGGTAGGGTGGCTATGTCTTCCGGTCTTAGTAGAGTGGCCTTATGTAGTAGGTGTGCTGTGGGGTTCAGTGGCACAGTCTTTGTGGTCACCTGAGCCACGGACTCCAGATGTGTCCTTTGCATGGGTTGTGTGTGCCTTCCTCTTGTAGTTGAGCCTTGGTTGATAATTGCACATTAATGGAAGGGACTGATCCTTGAGCTCACTTGTTGTGAGGACTGGCCTTGACTACAGTAGAAGAGTTGTGAAGGGGCTGACCCTACAGAGCAGGATCTGCCTCAGCAAGACTCTGTTGTCTGCCCAGTCTGACCCTTGGGTGTGTCATTCAAGGAGGCTTCTGGGTAATGCTCTGGCTCATTTTGAAGCTGGTCACTGGGCGCCAGCCCCAGGACCACCTTGGAGGGGACCTGCTGTAGGTCAAGTTTAGCCACAGCCTATGCCCCACCCGGGGCCACCCAGCAGAAGCCATAAAGAAATCTGCAGATAGTTGATGCCCATGCTGTGCTGAGAGGCCAAGCTGCAAACCAAGGCTGGCTGCCGCTAGTGCCATGCTTAGAGCTGCTCAACCAGCGGTACAGGACACACTCAAGTCAGATTCTGCTTGTTTGGGTTCCAAGAACCTTTGAGAGACCCTGGGAAAGTCTGCAGCATGAGCTAAAGCAGGTGATTTGTATGAAAAAGCGACTGGAAGTGGTTTGGGTGTGTCTATAAGTTGGGTGGGGTCTCAAATCACCCAGGTGTGGCTAATGAATGACAACGGAGACTCAGATATGGCAGCCACCTGCGTCCACACGCCAGGAAGGGGAAGGACTCAACAAAGAAACAATGGCCTCCACCAGCTCCTCCTCCATCCAGGGGAAAGCTGCCTCTCCAGCCTCTCAAGCTAGACAACTCACTTCTCCACCATATGTCCCTGCCACCTTTCTAGCTACTGTCCCAGTGCTGGAGCTCAGAGCGAGTGTTTCCATTGGTGGGTAAGTCTGTGCGCAGTCCCTTTAGGAGGAGCGCCTGGGAGTGCAGCTGTACTCAGTCTCATTCAGTCACAATCTCTGCTGGTTTAACAAGCAAAAATTATAAGGACTTCTCTCCCCAGCATTGGAACCCTGGGCTGGGGTGGGGCTGGGACCTCTCACTCCTCGGGGGGATGGTGGGGACCCCCACAGCCAAAATATCCCCCCCAATCTTTAATGGTCAAACATGGGTGTGGGGCCAGCCCATTCTGCATCTCTGCCCCTCTTACCAGCTGGAGGTGGCTTCTTCTGCGCGTCCTTAGTTGAAGAGCTTCAGTTCAGCAAGATTTTAGGTGATTCTCAATAATGGTTGTTTTGTAAATTACTTGTAATTTTGATGTGATTGTGAGAGAAGGTAAGCACAGCGTTTACCTACTGCTCCATCTTGGTATTAGTCCTGTTATGGTTTATATTTCCTTTTTATGATTGGTGATTTTTAATTGTATTTTTCATTGTGAATTTTACATGTGGCTTGTGGTATTTTGTTATATTGTTTTCAGTAGTATCAGATTGTGTTCTGACAAGCAGTTAAATTACTTGGAATCAACTGGATCCTTATAAGGTCCACTTTCGAGTTTTGTTAAGGATCTAGAGCCTTTATCGTAGCACTAATTTAGCTCTTTGTAATACAACATTCTTCTGAGGATTCTACCTGATGTTCTATGTATTATGGAGGACTTTCTACACTTGCTAGTGAGAACACAAACCACTTCCCTTCTGTGAGCTCCAGAATTTTTATGCTTCCTCCTTTTCAGTAGTTCTTTCTGAAGTCTTGTATGGTTTCCTCTCACAAATACAAACATTACTACTCAGTCAAAGATTTGAGAACTCTCTGCAAAACTTCAGAGCTGTCTCTCAGAGCAGCTTCCTCCTGTTGGTACTTTGTCATACAAATTCTATCTTGGTCTCCCTGATTTCTGATATCCATCTCTTCAATTTGGTGATTTCTGCTGGGCTCTGTTTGAGTTCCCTTTCCTTGCAGTGACTGGAAACTGCCTCCAAGCAGTAATCTGGTACAATAGTTGGTCTCACATTTTTGTTTTCTTTCAGAGCTCACGGTCCTATTTTGCCTCATGCTCAATGTTTTAAAATTATTGTATCATACATTTCCCCATCCATTTTCTAGTTTTCCCTACTATTTTATCAACACCAGAAATAGAAATCTCCCAAAAGTATGGTTTTTAAGACAGAAAAAAGCAAACTAGAATTCAGTATCTATTTCCATATTCAGTATCTAAAGGCCAAAGCATTTATTTAATATTTACTTCAGGGCTTTGATGATACATTACTATGGTCTTTTTGAAATTTACTTCTAAATAGCTTTAATAAAAGATAGCAGTTATCCCTTATATCTATCTATGTCAAATAGCATTATAATTTTAATAGCCTCAAATGTGTGGCTAAGGCTTAGAAGGCTTAATTATTAAACCAAATCAAGACACCTTCTAAACTGAATAAAAGGAAAAAACACTATGTTCAAATTCAAGTACCAAAAAGAAACAGAATTGCTGGTTTCTCTACATTCATTCTCAAACAGGCAAACTATTAAAGAAAAGTGAGAAAGCACTTTACAAGTAGGAGTCCCAGGTAACTTGAAGTTCCAGGTCAAGTGTGAACTGCCTCTTCAATTAAGAAGAACAAAATGCATGGGCTACCTAGTGAGGCAGGACAAAGGCTGAGACTGAAAATGTGAAAAAATCTCTATTTTCCACAGTAATAAAATTCAACAGACATCAGCAATCACTTCACTTCTGTCTTTGGAAGAAAAAAAGAATGCCTGTTTCAATTTTCCTCATCCCCAATTTTTCATTTTTCTGATTTTCCTCGAACAGAGTGAAGGTCTCTTATAATACCAAACCTGGCCCAAATGAAGAGGTTATCATAAAAAGCAGCCACTTACATGGAGTGGCTAATTGTTAGGAGACATAAATTCTCAAATTGATAAAGCATGTCTCTCTACTTAGAACTTACGTAGGTAAATTCTGCTTCAAAACAGAAATTCACATTTTGAAATATATCACTCTTGAAAAGGAAATAGAACATGACATTTTTACATGCATATACATAAATAAAGAAAATTCTGTATATTTTTGGTGTGAATTAGTCAGTAATCTGCTTTCATTTATGTAAGGATGAGGGAGAGGGCAGCAAAATGGGAAGCAATAGTAGATAACCTCTCCTTTAACTTTAGGGATAGCAGGAAACTTGTTGGGAATAGAATAAGACTTTTCCACCATTAGTGGTGACGGAGATTTTATGTCTAAAAGTAATTCCAGCAAATCCCACATTCTGTAAACTGTCTCCATTCCCTCCAGACACACTTTGAGGCCAAATACCCATAGATATTTACTTTTAACTTGGTTTTCCATTATTTCCAACTTCTGTTGAAGAATGGCATTTTCTAATTATAGTAGAGATTTTAAAGATGGTCCAGTTCAGTTCGCATCATATCACGTTGCACGGTAACAGTTTGTAAATTTACCTCTGCTTTTTCCACATTACCTTCCAGTTTCAAACCCGTGGGGCAAATGCTTCAAGTTTACCTTAATATTCTCTTTAGTGACTTTAATAAGCTGTAAAATACTTTAAGATGAACCTCAAAAGGCTTGTCAGGATTTACCTGGTCCTCAGGCTCTGGAATTCTCTGAGATAACAAATGCACTTACTGTGGTAAATAACCAATCACCCTTTCCTTCTATTCTAAGCTGGAAATGATACATCTGATACTGAGAATTGGGGACGGTAAGAATTTCTGGGCATAGACTATTATAAGAATTTTCTGTACTTTGTTGAGAAACCCTCATTGGGAAAGAACAGGGCGTAGGTGCCCATCAGACTTGGATTCAAATCCTAGCACCCTCAGTTACTAGTAGCTGACAGACCATGAGCGAGATATGGCCACTTAATCTCTCTGGGTCTCGGTTCCCTCATTTGTAGCACGGGGAAAAGAATAGTACAGCAGGTCCTTGAATAACGTTTCATTCAATGTCATTTCATTATAACATTGATAAGATGCCGTAGGAACTTAACTCTTGTTTTTATCAATTAGCCTGTGGTAAAATTTGTTTCATTATATGTCGTTCTGCTTAAAGTTGCCGAACCTATCGGTGATGTTAAGTGAGGACTTACTGTACCCACTTTAAGGGTTGTGGGGAAGATTTAATGAGATCATGCCTGGCATGTAATACCTCATATTTAATGAGTCCCGACCAGCCAAAGAACTCCAGGGTGGGGCAGAACTACTTGCCCCTTTCTCATTTGAAAGCAGCCAATAAGAGACCAGAGCTAGAACTGGGCTAAGTAGCAAAGGATGGTAGAGGAGGGTGATGAGAGATAAGGAAAAGTGCTTTAATCCGTCTTTTTTCATTAATCTGTGCTTCCTTCTCCCCCACTATAGGACAGACTGTAGTGTGCTTGCACACGTCTGTTCTGAGAGCTTGAGTCCATTTTAAATCACCTTAAGAACTGCTCCACTGCAAAATCAAGCATTCTCCAACGGGGCAGGAATCAAAGCGCAGTGGGCACTGGAGCCCTGGTGGCCAGACCAGTGTGTGGGGGGGTGTCTGTGACCTGGAGAAGCAGCCTCAGACAGGCACAATTAGTGTGTCTTCTTAACTTTCCTTCTAAAGTTATTCGAGGGGACTGTGGTTTTGCCTTGAGCAAAACCCCCTTAACAGCCAGGAATCTAAAAACAAACAACATTATTTTATTAGGTTACCCCAGCAGATGAAAGCAGAGTGTTCCATTTGGACGCTTTTGGAGTCAATTAATGCATTAGCTAAAAACAAACCCTTCTGAAAGAGAGTTCCCGGTGTCCTCCGCAGCTTCTAAAGCAAAGCTTGCCACTGTGCTTCTAAGGACACATAGGCAGTGAGAGGAACAGAGGGAATTAGTTGTAAATAATTAATAGTCACTAATCAGGAAAACTACTTTAATCATATATCTTAACCCCAATGTAACACTGATCTCAAAGGATATGATTTTTTAAAGCTTTATTTTTAACCATGACCAGAAAATTTAAATACCATGTAAGTTATATGACAGTTCCTGACTCAAAGTCACCAACTAATTGAAACCAATTTTAAATAACAGTAGTTGCTTTAATAAAAGATATATTTATGGCTTTTAAAGTAACTGAATAATGCTTAAGATTGTGACTTTTTTCAGTTATGGTTTTAATACAGCAGCAGAAAAGGCCTTGTAAAGTAGGAATAGAGATTGCTCATTGGAAAACAAAATTCTCAAAATTCCCATCCATCCATCCATCCATCCATCCATCCTTCAAAATAATAATGGAGAGCCCACTAAGTTTTAAAGACAGTCCCTGCCCTCGTGGAGCCCAGTCTAGGTTTTCAATATGAAGACTGCCACTGTTTTAAGAGAGAGGTGGCAATGCTTTTAGCTGCCTCAGACTTTAAAATGGAGCAGTGACCCCCGTGGTCTGCATAACATGGAAAGTAGAACTCTTTGGTGAGGGCTGAGTTATTCTCAAAAGGTAAAACAAAAGGCACACGCCTCTGTGGGCAGTACCCCCTTTTGTGGAAAGAACATTTCACTGCTCTTACCAGGGAACGTGTCTTTTAAAAATCTTTGGAAAAATCCACATCCTGAAATCATTTGATTACCCTGCATTTAAAATGAGATTTTGCTCAGTGGCAAAGACACAAATTCATCCCCACAAGCATGGCTTCTGCGGTAAAAGGCACATGACTTTTAGAGAGGGTTTATCTAAAAGGTTGATAAATGGGGCTACAGAACAGGATTCATCAAATTGCATTATTGGAGATTTCCCTCTCTCTACCTGAAGAATTCTAATGTGCCTTGCTGAATACCTAGCTGGAGGAGGTTACAAACAGTTTCAAGCACAATTTGTTCCCGTTTTTATTCCCTGCTTGCTGAGTTATGTGCTGTTAAACATTTCCAGAAGACTGTCAAAATGTAAGCATCCTGAGGTTTACATAGGCCACACCATTAAATAACATATAAGCACAAAATTTTAAACATTGTTTTCCAGCAATGGTAAATATTTTAGCTAAGTAAAAACTGAAGCTTGAAATGCAATAAGCATTTAAATTACTCCTTTTTGTGCCAGAATTCTTATTTTCCCCTGTGCAACCCTGGCTGCTGGGATTAAGGCGACCCCAGGGAGCTCAGCAAATGGTTGTGGGTTATGAGGTGTAGCATGAGCTTGGCGACAGCATGCCACCCAGCCTCAAGAAACCCAGCCACGACTGGAACCCAAGAATCAGTGTGTTCACTTTGTGGTCAGCTTCACATTTTTTCCCCTCCTTGCAAAAAAAAAAAAAAAAACTGCTACGAAAGTCAGGCCTCTCTCCCACCCCTCAAGCAATCACGAGGTGGAGCAAGGGCAGAGCTGAAAGACTCCAGGGCTGGCAGAGCAGAGGGGGATGGGTGGGCGGGCAAGTGTGTGGCAGTTACACGTCTTCCAGTTCCTCCGCGTTAAGGAGGGAAACGGCTGGCTGCACGAACAGCAGCCGCAGTACTGGCGACGTATTGTGCTGTCACTTCAGGAAGAAGGAAAACCCAGAACAAATTTGACGTGGTTTTCACCACAGGGTGATTGCAGTCCTGTTCAAGGATGTCACAGTCACGCCACCCACTGAGCAGAACTCCAGATGGAAATTAGACCTCTTTCAAAGTGTCTCAAGTCGGGGCTGATCCCCGAACAGTATAAGCCAAGGATTTTAAAGAAACATAACCCTTTGGGCCTGTCTCCCTCTGCCTCTTAGTACTTCTGGTATCTCATGTACTAAGAAGTGCCCTCAGCTACAGGTTAAGTCTAAGTGAAGCCAAGACACTATCCCACCAAACATAACAGCTCTTGAAGAAGCAGACAGAGCAATGCACCATTTATGAGATTTTGCGTCAGTGTTTATCACGTGAAAATTTGATCTGTATGATTTCATGCAAGTGAAAAAAAGGAATGCAGAGATTTACACTCAGGGACTTTTCTGCACATTCAAAAGACCAAAGGTTTGAGTGCCTTGTTATTATAACACCATCCACATTTCTAAGACCTATTTGGAGTTTTGTGACTGGTCTTTGAGGTTAAAATGTAAACATTTATCACTTATCACATTGAGTGGGAATAGGGGTGTGAGGATAAGGGTAGAGGGAGGGGTTTTCTCTTGGTTTTGCCAAAGCAAAACCATGGAGGGAACCATGTAGGTATGTGTCCTGTTTCTGGGGAGGATAACAACGCTTTTGTTCACTTACAAAAAAAAAAAAAATCAGACTTTGTGGATGGCACTGACTCCTCCCAATTTTTAACAGTAATTGAATGTCAACCTACTGACCCACAGCAAGACAGAGCTTGAAAAATGGCTTTCTGTTATGTATGGGAATGTTCAACCTGACTACCAATAGATTAATCAGTAGCCTTGTCAGCAGCATGACTGTAGTCTAAGAAGAGCCCTAAATTCTGTTCTAGACCAGCTTCTTTCCCCAGATCATTATAGTGTTGGCCAAAAATTACCAAATGTCAGATACAGTGGTATATCGTTTTAGTATGAGGAGGAGTCAGAGAAAACATAATTGCCATCATTTCATACCAGTTTTCATGCCCAATTTGCAGTGAAACTTTAATTCTTATGATAAGCAACTATACAGTGCTCGAGATGACGAGAATGAAAGTGTCAGTTTGCTAGGTTCTTTGCTTATTTATTTATCAATGGTTAAATGTAGTTTCTCTTACTGTGAAAATGGCAAACTGGCATACTGAAAATGACGGTACACATTGCTTTAAAAGACCAAGATATAGCCATGCTGATATGAATAAAATCCCCCTCAAAACAAAACAGAGAGTCCAATAATGACAATTATTCACCATGTGACATGCAAAGAAAAAAGAATAGCTTTAAAAATAGTTTATTTCCTCCTTCACAAACACACTGACCACTATGCAAGGGACCACAAATTAAATAGAAACTTACATTAGAACATATTTGTCTCACATGATTCAAGATAAAGTGGGTTTTCAAAGCAAATGGGTGCCAACTGAGGGGGATCGGGAGGGAATTAACACAGGTACCAGGCATAGGGGGTATGCGTTTTTCTAAAGTTTATTGAAATAGGCAGTAATCAGCACATGTGTGTCCTATGGGCAGTTACCTAAAATTTAGCACATCCAGAAGAGGTGCTAATAAACAATAAAATTCCAAGAGTACGCCCCTAGAGTACAAAGACTTCTCATTCGTAGTCTTGGTACCAGTAACAGTATATGATTATTAAACATCTTCAATATGGTTTTCATTACAAAAAAAACCACGTTTCACATAAAAGCTTCATAATATAATCCAGAGGCAGAATTAGTGCATGTTTAAAATCTGAAGCTGGGCTAGCTATTTCTGATCATGTTTTCATTGCTTCCAGTGCTTTTTACTTTTATAAATATGTACCCAGTTTTCTACCAGTTTAAACACGTGGAATCCTGTGCTCTGGACAGCATGACTGCCTTTCAGTAGCCTCTTTGGGATTATAATCCTATTCCAAGTAGAACAGCTCCAATTTCTATTCAGACGTGCTTTCTCCCTAATCCTGTGTTAACCAAATCACAGCAAACGTCTGATACAACCAAAGGTTTGTGAGCAGAGCCCCAAAGAATAATTACGAATACTTTTACAATGATCTGGTAAAGAAAACACAAAGAAAATGAATGATTTCACTTTATAAAAAGCCTGCATTTGAATTTCAACAAGATATAGACGTGAAAGGAATAAAATATTGCTTCAATCCAAAATGGGGCGTTCTCTCCCCATGTGACAACAGGGCTATAGCAACATCCCAGGCCCCTCCTAGGGGCCTCCCGTAGGATGTTTTGAGGTAGATGCTGATGGCTTGAAGAGAGGTAGGTAAAGTCCAAATTTGTTTTCAATCCCTGCGAACGTTGCAACTGCCAGTTTGTAGCCCCCAACGTGATCAGGGTTGGGAGCAGGCAGTGTGATCCGGGACTTAGGAACTGGCTCTGACCCCACGGGTTTCCTAAAAGAAGAAAACAGAGGGAGAATCTGAGGTTTGTTTTATCTTGGTAAAAACAACATTCAACAACTGAAAATCTGTATCATCCAGGAGTTGTGGAATTCTAGTCAGTTGTATGTTTCCCTTGGAAATGGGTTTGATAACATGATTTGAATATTTTCCTGCATCTTCTCTTAATTCATCCTAGGGCATAGGCTGATGCACCTTTTTCCATGATGACTGAGTATGAGAAGCTGCTGACGTTTAGCTGCAGGTTTAGCAATGATACTTACACTCCTCCAAAATCAACGTAGAACCACTGTTGTAGCAATTCATACGTCAGCAAAGTTACACCAAATTGGGGTGAGGATCGAAACACACGAGCTTCAAAAAAATGGGGAAATAACAGATATAATTAGATTTTTAAAAGTTTACCTAATACCAAAGGTTTAGTTAAGGACAAATTATTTCCATACCCCCAGCTCCTTTCCACAAAGCTTTTGGGCCTTCTTCCCGCAGTATCTTCCTAAAGCAGTCCATCACTCCGCTGTAAGTGGTTTGGCCGGCTCTGGCAGCCACCTGTAATCGAGTCTTGATAACATCAGCAGGGGTCACTAAAGATGCCGCCGGCATACCTGCAGGAAAGACAACACCAACGCAGTGCGGTCACATTCTCACTATATAAAAATAACTGCTTTGAACTACTGGCTGTGGAAAGAAAGTTAAGAATCCGATGAAATCAAATGCCTATTTCACTGTCCACTCTAGGAAGTACAGCGTGACTATCTCGTCTGTAGTGACTCACCTACACTCTTCACCTCTGCTTCCCCAAATCACCCGACCTCCATTTGTTATGCTTTTACTCTTTTCTTGAATGGTTTTAAGAAATTATTTATCAATAACCGTATTTCAAGTAGTTGAGAACAAACGGAGAAAGTTTTTTTTTTTTTGCTTTCCTTCTGAAATTAGAAACCCGAAAAGTTATTAGGTCCGATTTTTCAGAGGTGAAGCTTGTTATGCGTTTCCTCTTCATGCTTTTCTGCGGCTGCTGGCAGTCCCAGGAGGTGCCTTCTCGTACACATTCAACCACCCCCTATCCTCCAAACCCTAACCTCTCCAGTTACACCAGAAAAAGACTTTACTGATAGCTAAACAAACACTGTGTGTGAGTGCTTGTATGTGTGTGGGGGAGACCAGAAGGGAAGACTTCCACAGATAACACTTTAGGATTCCTTTTTCATAAGACTGACATCTCCAGAAAAAAATATTTGACAGAACGCTTAAAATTTATACTGGCTGATAATCAATGAAAGGGAACAACAACACCACCACCAACAAACCCTCCCAAAATTACCAATGGGAAATTTTTCTACAGTCATTTTATCCAAAATGGGGCAGCCCATGTTTAGATATTTTAAAAGCGAGACTGTACTCAGAAGACACTGTCTCTTATGGTTTTATTACTTTTCCATTATGAACCTATTCCAAACCAAATTGGTCAAATGCAGATGCATAAATCTCCTTTGCTTTTTTTAAGGCTTAATAATTCTGTAAGAATTTCTGTCCAAACCAACGTGGTCTGGCTCACAACTACATCTCATCCTTCTAACAGACAGCTTTAAAGTTACAGAGTGTGCATGTGTGTCTGGGGAAATGTGCATAGTACACGTTTGCATTTTTATTACTAAGCTGAATCTCTTCCACTTCCATCTTGACTGAGCTCCTCAAACATTCATCTTAAGTAACCATTTTTTATAAAATGCATCACATTTTTGCATGTGAAAAAGCTTCCTTTATATCCGCTGCTTCACTGGATAGGTCATACCGAATTTCCTATTAGCTTGGAGGAATTATTTTAACTTTGAGCCAGAAATTTATTCTCCAACAAAATGGAAGGAAACATGAAAAATGCTTAGAAACCCAGTGTTCACACCACCAATTTTGTTTTACTTCCTGGTTTAGAAAGAGTTTAGCAAGGCTGTCTGCTTTAGACATGCAATAAAATCCTCCTCACAAGAGTGGGCAGGCATGTCCGAGTGTGACTGACAGACACACCAGCAGTAAAAGGGGTAAAAAGTTTCCTTCAGTTAGGGTAGTTTTCATAAATAGTTCCTTACTATGAAAAAAGACAGAAGTATGGGGTGGGGAAAGGAGAAAAGATACTGATTAGTGGAATATGCCAAAAGAAATGTTTAAGATGTTTAATAAGCTGTGTGGCAAAACTGGTGTGTGTGTGTGTGTGTGTGTGTGTGGTGAGGTGGGGAGACTATGGTAGCCTGTACAAGACTCTCATCCTCCCATCCCAGGTTCCCATCTCTCTTAACCAGACAGCTGTGAGGGTCTCAGGGAAACTGGATATCTCTGTAGACAGGGGATTTCTAGTGAACCCAGAGAATAGAAACAGGCAGCTGGAAAGCAAGGTTGAGACAGCAGCATCTACTGGGAAGAGCTTGGCCACCAGAGATCTGTTGATTTTCGGGGCCAGGGTTGGCAAAGACTCTTGAGTGAATTTGCTTGGCTTCCAAAAGGCTAAGACAACACTGATCAAGAGGTCAAGTTTTCTCTTCCCAAAGATGGGGGTGGGAGGCTGGGGCAAGAAGCTAGGAAATGGAGGCTTCTTCTAGGTTCCTCAGGAGGGAGGGGACTGGCAGCCTACCTGACGCTTGGTGATAGACAAACGGTGAGACCTTGGGACCACCCCACTACCAGTGAGACAGGAACAATTTGGGGTGCTCTCCAACCAATAAAAATTTGTCACTCTTTAAGGGGGTCCACCAACTAGAGAGTAGAAAAAGCAAGCATAACTGGCAAAATACAACTTCAGGCGGGTCATCCTTAATTTTCATAAATATCCCATTAATATTTGTAAAGACTGTGCTTCTCTGTTTATAGGTTGCACAGTTAATCTATTTATTTTGGATCAAGGTTAAGAGTTTTATCTAACTTACCTCTTTGATGTATCAGCTTTTATAGAAGTGTAAAGGTTCTCATTTGGCGTAAGAAAGTATCATGTTCTTGTCTCATAGTTTTAAGTTTAGGTTTTATAAGACAGTATTATGTTGACACTATATAGAGGTTGATGACAATCTACCTTCTTAGTGAATTTTATCTTTTGTAAGTGTAAAATATGCCTGTGCTTCTGAATGCTATTTTTAATCCCCAAATTCCATTTAGTCTGACATTAATATCGCTAAACTTGCTTATTGTTGGTATTTGCCCGGTACATATTTTTCAATCCATTCTCTTTCAATTTTTCTGTTTTTGCAAACTTCAGGTGACTAGCTTTCCTTTCGCAACTCGTCTAAAAATGTCTCTTTTTTATCAGGGGCATTGAATCCATTCAATCGTGGCTGTTATTGTGGTTATTTCTGCTATCCTCTATTATGATTTTTGTTTTTTCTGTTTCTAGTTGTTTCCCTTTTGATCTCCACCTTTTCCTCACTAATTTATTTAAACATTTTATGCATTACATAGGTGTAGTATTTACAATGTGTACCATTAATTAACATTTACATCCTTCACCAGCAAGTTGAGGACTTCAGCACACTACTTTTGTCTTTCCTTTATCTGCCTCCCAACGACCTTCTTGTAAAAGTATGACACAGCAGTTATTTTGTCCTACTCTCAGGATGAACTTTATTTGCTATTTCATATATCCCACATTTCCCTCTTAAGTTCATTTTTCATTTTGCCTCAGAGAGGTCTGAGGGGTAACCTTTGAGTCCTGGCACGGGAGAAAGTAACTTGAATTTCGCCCTCTCTCCCAAAATACTAGTGTGCTTCAGAATGTAATCCAGGTTTAAAACACCCTCCCCTTGGCACTTTGAAGGTATCCAGTACTACAGATGAGAAGTCAATCTTCTATTACTCATTGTGTTGTCTCCCTTCCCTTATTACTTCTCCGGAGGGAACTCCTATTCAATGAATGTTAGACCTCCTCGATCAATCCTACAGGTCTCTAAAGCTTTTTGATTTGTCATCTCTGTATTTCTGCTCGATATTCTAGAGTGCTGTTGGTTCCTCCCCCACCCCCCCATGATTTTATTTTCCAGATGCCTAGTTTGGTCTTTGATCATATCCATTCTATCATTCAGACCATCTATGGATTTTTAATTTTGGCAATCCTGTTATTAGTTTTCAAGAAAGCTTCTTTACTGATTGTTCCTTTAAAATCTGAGGACCCTAATTATAGTTCTTAAAAGTTCTTCTCTGTTCCCTGAATTGCCTGTTTTCTCTGTAATTCTTCTGTTTACTTACCTTATTGCTCCGTCTTGTCTTGTCTGAGGACCTCTGGCTGTCTATTGATATTGAAGTTCAAAGGATAGGCTGATTAGTGCTGTGGATGGCTTCTATCTTACCCTAGGCCAGTGTCACCCACAGGCTTCTCTCCTGAATGGGTGGGCTGTCTGAGGGCTTTGTGAGGTGGGTGAGGCCTGTTAACTGGATACAAGGGGCTAAGTTAGCTGCCGGAGTGGAGATCTCCCAATCTGAAATATGGAAGGCTTCATTCAGGAAGTAGAAGGAATTATTTTATACCCATCTTGGGAAAAGCAGCCATTAGTTTTGTTTTTTTTTTCTGCATCTGTGGTAAAGGCCTGCAATTATCTTAAGCCTTGCTCTCCTTTCTTTCAGTCCCTTACAACTGTCCTCTCTTGGTAAGTAGTCCCTTTCTTTAGAATACAGCTCTGGGCTTTCAGCCTGGATTCAAGTGTTACCTAAACTCCTTATAACAAGAGAGGCCCAAGTTCGACCTTCCTGCAGTAAATGCAAGTCTTTAACTCTTGTTAATGATTTACCCTAAAACCTCCATCCCTCCCCATCTCTAGGCGTTCTATTGTTCACTCACAGGTTAAAATTCTCTGGTTCTGCTCTTACGTTAATAAAAGTAGTGTTTCCTGCCAGTGTTGTGGGCTGGGGCATCCTGCAGTCCAGTTTCAGAGTCAATATGAATATGGTTCTGTTTCCTGCCTTCTGAGGGCTGGCGCTAACATTTTCTAGTGCCAATAAGGAGTTTTTAAAAATGTATTTCCTCACATTTTAAGGTATTTGGGAGGTGAGGAGAGCTGGTGAATGTGCCAGTCCATTCCCTTAATCCAACCTCTCCATTATATCATATTTGTAAGGATCTTAAGCTTTATGGCGACATAAATTAACAAATACGTGCCAACAGTACTCTTCTATCTTAATTCTTGGAATACGTTTGTGAAAGCATCATGGTCAGTCACACACACATAATACTTCCATGTCTGTGATTTGAACAGCTTTTAAAGATATTCCTGAACCTGAATTACAACTTAGTCTAAGCTAATTAATTCAAAGGTAAGACCATCACTACAGAATGACTTGTTCATCGTTCTGACAATTAAGACCACCTGGCACGATAGATCATTCTATAAAATTTGAGAAGTATTAGATATCCTTTATTTGATATTATCTATAAGCCATATTGAAATGCTCTACATTAATTAAAAAGGCAACATGTTAATCAGAAGGAATTAGAACTTGGTTTCTTAATTTCAGGCTCCTTCCTTCGGACCTCACCTTTTGACATACTGGGGTACTTTTTTGTTTTTTTTAAAGATTTTATTGAGGGAGGGGAACAGGACTTTCTTGGGGAACAGTGTGTACTTCTGGGACTTTTCCATGTCAAGTTGTCCTTTCAATCTTAGTTGTGGAAGTTGCAGCTCAGCTCCAGTTGCCGTTGTTAGTTGCAGGGGGTGCAGCCCACCATCCCTTACAGGAGTCGAACCGGCAACCTTGTGGTTGAGAGGATGCGCTCCAACCAACTGAGCCATCCGGGAGCTCAGCGGCAGCTCAGATCAAGGTGCCGTGTTCAATCTTAGCTGCAGAGGGTGCAGCCCTCCATCCCTTGCAGGAGTCGAGGAGTCAAACTGGTAATCTTGTGGTTGAGAGCCCACGCTCCAAACAACTGAGCCATCTGGCCACCCAGGAGCTTAGCGGCAGCTCATTGACTTCATTCCACTGGTGGAGGGCGCAGCTTGCTGGCCCATGTGGGAATCGAACTGGCAGCCCAGTTGCCCAGAGCTCACGCTCTAACCAACTGAGCCACCCGTCCACCCACACTGGGGTACTTTGGATCATGAACATAAATTCAAATATTGGTTAGTCTTACTCTACCCCTGTGAATTAATGTGGTAGATATTCCCAGTATTTAAATATATTCCCAATTTATAAATAGATATATAAATCTTTAAAAACAGTATTTTCTAGGTTTTGAGATAGCAACAACCGTTAAAAAGTTGCATATTGCTAAAGTAATCTAACTTTAAATCAAATTTTTGGAAAAAGATAGTACTTACTGAATAACTGAAATTACTATCAAAACATAGAGAGCATAATCATATTCATTTAATCCTAGACCCATCTTATTTATAATAGGATTGTTCAATAAAAAATATTCTGTGTATTCTGTGTAAGAGACCAATTTATATATAAAATAAACAAGTATATTTTATACAAAATGTGTTTTATATAAAATATGAAAATACATATAAAATAATCATGAAGACATTTCTGTCTTATAATAAATAACTTAGTGGTCAACTACTATTCATCATAGCTTATTTTGAGATAAGCTTTTCTCCTTTCTGTTTCTCTCTTGGTTTTTTGTTTGTTTGTTGGGATTTTTTGATGGCTTAGGTGCATTTTATTGGTTTTCTTTCAGAATGTTCTCCTATCTCTTAATGGAAACAACGATCACTTTGGCTTTGGGATATGCTTCCTTGGATCCTGCACATACTGCATCTGTGAGTTCTCGCCACAGGAAATACTTTTGCTCTCACTGGTATCCACAAGAGAAACTGGGGGCGGGGGGATGACCTATCTTCCACCCTACAGCCCAAACAGGTGTGCATTTTTGTGCTCGCTGCCCTGTGTGATGCTGTAGCACGTGGAACACTTCTGGACAAGTCTTCTTGCCCTTCTCCACACTGAAATCAGCAGTCGGGCCCAGCATGCCAGCAAAGTTCTACAGTCAGCAGCTGGTTGCCCTAATTCCTGCCATGACATCTGCTTACCACTGGATATAGATTTTTATGTCCATCTTATAACAAAATATATTACTAATCTTTCTCATTAATTCTGATACATTTTAGGCATTTTAATTTGGATTTTCAGGTAAGCAATATTTGCAAATAATGATAGTTTCATTTCTTCTTTTCTCATATTTTTCGCCTCTTACTTCTTTTTCTTATTTTCCGACTCTGACAGGAAACTCCAAAATAAGGCTGAAAAACAAGGATGATAGACATCCATGTTTTATCCCTACTGTTAATAAGAATGGTAGTTATGGCATTTGCCATTGGCTTCTGATTATCTGTTATTAGATTAAGAAGGTAGTTGAGTTCTCATTATATAGTTTATACAGATTTGTGGAATATACAAGACCGTCAAGCTTTGCAGCTGATCTGCTTTTTGAAGGAAAAAAACCAGTATGACAAAAAGTGTCTTATATTTTCCCACCTTGCATGGAAGTGGAAGAATCAGCGGAAGATAAATGAAGGTAAATGTTTCATAGTAAGTGTGACAGCTAGCTCCCAAATGGCCCTCAGTGATCTTCACCTTCTGGTATTCACAGTTCTGCCCCTGTATCATCATCTCATCGCCTATAACACAGTGCTAATCACTGTAACCAATAGGACAGTGTGAAAATGTAGGAGTGTGACCTCCAAGGCCAGGTCATGAAAGATAGCGCAGCTACTGCTTTGCTTTCTCTCTGTCCCTCTCCCTTCCCTCCACACTACCTCCCAGTCCCCCTCCTTTCTCACCTCCCTCCCCATCTCCCTTTCCTTCTCTTCTCCTCTCTCTCCTTCATTTTGCTCTGGGAGAAGCCAGCTGCCATGTCATGAGGACATCCAAGGTGAACTAAGGAGAAATCATATGGCACGGAACTGAGGCCTGCTGCCAATGGCCAGGTGATTGAACCATCTTGAAAGTGAATCCTCCAACTCCAGTCAAGCCTCCTAGTGACCTGGCTGACATCTTGACAGCAACCTCATGACAGACCTGGAGCCCAGAGGCACTGAGAAGCTGCTCCTGACCCACAGAAACTGTGAAATAATAAATGTTTGCTGTGTTATGCTGGTTAGTTTTGGTGTAATTTGTTAATACATCAATAAATACCAAATATAGAAGGTATCTGGAAACCAATTCTAAAGACAATAGGATGGTCATAGGGCTAAAAAAACAGCATGGGGGATGTAAACTAGTTAAAACTTTCAAGAATAGTGTGGCAATGCCTTAAAAATCTTATTTTTTAATTTTTTTTATCAGCAAACTCACTTAAGAGAATGTTTCTCCAAAATAGGCAGAAAACCTTTAAGCACAAAGATATTTTTTTACACCATGTGTTTAAATTTTTTTGAAAAAAAATTGTTATCTAAGATTGAAGATTAGATAAGTATTCAGCAATTAAAACTATGTTTGCAAAGTTTTAAATGATATACAATAAAATTAATATTATTATCAAACATTTAAAACTACTTACGTGTCAGATAGCTTCTGGATCTTTATATATCTATTAATTC
Source organism: Rhinolophus sinicus (assembly GCF_036562045.2). Lineage (NCBI taxonomy): Eukaryota > Metazoa > Chordata > Mammalia > Chiroptera > Rhinolophidae > Rhinolophus > Rhinolophus sinicus. The sequence goes on from NC_133758.1 coordinate 86,716,152, forward strand.
ACTTAATCCCCATAATAATCTTGTGAGACAAAGACTATTCTTATCCTCATATATAGGAGGAACAAGCAGAGAATTAAATAACTTGTGCAGGTAACACAGTTCTAAGTGAACAAACTGGAATTTGAACCTGGGTAGTCTGACCCCACAGCGTATGCCATGAACCATTTTGCTGCGATGGCTAACAATGCTTCAGATATTAAGTAAAAACCACATATGTATAGTGTGATTGCAACTCTTAAAAACCATCAAGGGGGAGAAAATTAGCAAAAAATGTTAAAAAGTGTTAAATATCTTAGAGTCGTAGAATAATGGATCATATTTCCTATTTACCCTTTCTGGTACTTTCCAAATATTTTATGATGTGCAAGATTATATTCATAATCATAAAAATAGAAGAATATAAACCTTAAAAGAGAAAAAAATCTACTCATAATTTCTATAACTCTGGTGGTAAGGATTACCTAGGAAACCCCTACCCAGAAATGAAATTACATCTGAGGAGTTATCTTCTCCAAAGGAAGAATGAAAGGCAATCATTTTTGTGGTGTGAAGAAAACAAAGCTTGGAGAGAGTCCTAGACTTTGATCTGAGCTCTAATACTTATCTTCTGATTTCATAATTGATTTTTGGAGTGATTAACAGATAGACTCTTTTGGATTCAATGAACTACTGCCTACCATTTACTAAATAATTACTCCATGCTAGGCCTTAAGTCCTCACACGGGCACTCTCACTAAGGCTCACAATCACACTTTCTAGTCAGGACAGTTACCATCTCCATTTATAGCCGAGGAAACCAAGACTTAGGGGAAGTTAAGTGACTTGGCCAAAGTCACACACTACTAAGTGGTATGTTGATTCTTCCCATTAGGTCCTACCTTATTTCAAGTGAGTAATTTGAAACAAATTGTATTCTAACCTTTTGGTTCAAAAATATTATCATTTATACATATGTAAATGACACACAAAAGACACAGTGAGTCAATAGCTAAATTGGCATTAAAGCCAAGAATTTTTATATTCTAGTCTTGAAATCGTGATTTCCTGATATAGGTAGAGGGGTCTTATTGCGACTCATACGAGTATAGAGTTCCTGAGCAGCCAGGAAGGTACAATCCGGCCTCATGTGCCAACATTAAAGAAAAAGAATTAATTAAGAATGAAAGAGAAGCTACCTTGGTTCCTTTCTCCAGGGGCTCCCCAGGCCACAGGCAGGACATGGGGCCCACAAAACAACAAGCAACTTCTCAAAGCAGGGGGTTGTTCTCAGGAGACTTAAGCCACATATCTGAGGAGAACGACACCTGTATCAAAACTGTGTGGACCCAGGCATCCCATGACTGCCTTAGGGTTTGTAAACTCATTAAATGTTTGTCACCACCTGGAGAGCTAATCCAGATTGTTCCGGCCTTTAGGATCTCTGGACAAGGAGGACCATCAAAGAACAAACTGATTCCTGCTGTGGCTATAATCAAATTTCCTCTAGGGATTTATACTGGGACGTAGAAGCCAAGGTCCACATCTATTTTTTTTTCCTTCTATTGATATTTTCACTACTGTAACACTGAAAAAAAGATAACAGTCATTTCTCTCTGGGATTTAATTAACACACACACCCAGTGCCTATAACCTTACACAGCAAGGAGGAATCAGGTTTCTAATAAGGACCAAGTCATTTTCGGTTGTTCTATATTTCTTTTCTCTAAATCAGGGGTGTCCAAACTTTTTTCAACGTTTTTTTACCAAGGGCCATATGCGGTAAAATACACAAACAGCGGGCCACTCACTCGAGGTGAAGTACGTATTGCCTCACCTGGTTTATTGAAGTAAACTAAATATATTTTTGGAATTTGCTGCGGGCCAATTAACAATGGATTGCGGGCCGCAGTTGGCCCGTGGGCCGCAGTTTGGACACCCCTGCTCTAAATGATAATAATTATCGCTTCAATTCTGGACAAGCTTTTATACACTATTTTGCTTAGACACCATGAAGGCACAGGCATTAAAAATTTTTAATACTTTTGACTTAATAGTACTCATTCTACGAAGTTAAACTATGAATTGGTATGGAACTTGAATTGGAAACCAACAATACCCCCAAATGCACCAATTTTTACTGAGACTTTTCTGGAGTTAAGAAATTAAATGAATAGTCTACTCTGCCAGCAGGAAGATTGATTTCTTTCCCTTTCTTTTCAGAAGCCCTTCAAAGCCATCTATAGCCATCTCGTATGTGCTGTCAGAACTATAAGCAAAAACTCTCATGCAGTGGCAAGGGGATGGGGGTGGTAACAGAGCTCCGTGAGGGACACTCACCAGCTATGGCGCCAGCTAAGAGCAGGCTTCCGGGGCTAACCTGCCCATCTTCATTTGCAAAGGAAGCCTTCACATGAGCATAGCAGGGGAAGTAGATGGCCGAGAAAGGAATGTCCCGCAGAAAGCATGCTTTGGCACCCTGTCCATTTGAAAAGAAAAACCACATGAAACACATATCCCATGGAGAAGATCAAGCTTTTTTGGAACTTACCTCAGAACAAAATATTCCTGGAGAAGACTGAATTGTACTCACAAGTTAAAAGGGAAAGGGGGGAAAAATTACCCAAATTCTGCAAGTAATAAATCTGAATTTTCTTTTCAAAACGAAAACTAATTTTATTGTGTGGAGTCAGGAAGAGGGGGTAATTCTCATTTATTCTAATGGTAAGATTTCAATTAAAACGGTTTTGTTATTTTGCCTGCAATATCCTTTAAAATCCCTACTGATGGCAGGTCACTGGCATTTCAAGGAGGATCTGTTCTCACAAGATGGTCAGCAACAAGCAAGATGCCTCTCCGTTTACACACTAGGAAGTAGACAAATTACATAGGTGGTGGGGGAAGGGATTTGTTTTTGAATTGTTTGAGACTGATGAAAGCGTTGGACTTCTTCCCAGACAAAAGTGACAAATACGTAAAAAATTATATACCTTTCCTAGGGGTTCATGGGTCCCCTAATTTATTCACATACTTACCCCCACTGCCCAGGATTTATGGAACATTGATAAATGCCTGTTCTAAAGCCTTAAAGTATTTGCAATAATTCCTACACATTTAAAAGCTGTATGTGGAACAATTAACAACTAGAGCAATATCTTCATCAAGTAGTTTCTGGTGCCAAAATGATGCCATGGGGAGGCCTTGAGAATTGCTGTGTGCCCAGAAACATGATGAAACAGTTAATCAACTAATGAAAACCACAAGACATGTACTGTGTTTTGGGAAGGCTAAATGGGAAGGAAGTCACCCCTTTTCGACACTTAATGATTTAATACCATTTCTTTTACATATTTCTTACACCTAAAAATTTCCACCAAATTCAGAGCTTTTTCAGAGAAAACAATGAATCCATCCAGATTCAACAGATGTAGCCACACCCAGTGACATTTATTGAGGTCCAGGGATGTTGGAGCTTGGGTTTTTTTTTTGACTGATGCTAGGCTCCAATCTGTCAAACTTCCTTAACACTACACACCAGTTACTGTAACCTTCGCTTTTCTGACACCCTCTTTACGCTCCTGACTCAAACTGAGTTTGTGAGTAACAAAAGCCTGAGTCTTTTCCATAGGAACTGCTATTAACCGGGCTCCCCTGTAACTTAATTCGTTGCCTTAAAGAAGTAACATAAGGAGGGCTTTATGTTTAATCCCATTAAACTTCTTCCTAGTTTGGCCCATCCCTCCAACCAGAATAAAAGCTTGAGATCTGGATCCTGTCATGTTGCCTATTCCTGTCAGCTCACCCAGGGATGTGTCCCGATGCCTCTGTCCACTGTGAGCACAGGTATTTCAAGAGAAGGCGAGAGTCACATCATGTACTGCCAACCTGCCCATACTTCTGTATCTTGTCTACCCCAAACTGTTACATGCCTGACTGAGAAGAGGAACCACAAAAGCCACCGCACCCGAGTCCCTCATTTTCTATGCAAGCAAATGGATGCCCAGGACAGTTAACCAATTAACTGCATGCTTAGTAAGCGCCATGCTGCTGGCCTGCTCAGGTCCAGGGGCAGGTCCCAAACTCAGGACTCGCCAGTTCTTCCCCCCCCCCTTCTCAGCTTTGCAAGGGGGCAAAGTACAGTGTAACTCCAGTGTCCATGTGTGGCATCCAATCTTTTCCTTATGATTGTGTTTTTAAAAAGTCATATATCATGCAGGTAGTTACATGTAAGGGTAACACTATCTCCCATTTGTTTCTCTACTTTCACTTCCTTTTCCTTAGGTTGCCTCCAAACTTTCCAGTTGAGTTCTGCCAGCCATTTGCCCACATATGGACTCTGTCCAGGCATCATCCATATTCGATACCACATACCAACTCAAATTAAGATCAATTAAATCTTCTTCATGTCGGTCTCCCTTAAGTATAGCAAAAAACATTGCCATGTTACTGAGTGTCCAAATAAATCACTTTGGAGTAATTTTTAAGGCTGATTTAATTCCTTCACCAACAAATCTTGCTTCTTACTAAACCCATTTTTACTTTTAACCTCATCACCCACATCTTCAGATGTTTAAGCTAAACGTCAGTCTGTATGAGCTGCTCATTTTTTTGCTGGTAATACTTCCTCTTTAAAATATTTTTTCCCCCTGGTTATAAAACATTAAGTGCTTATGATAGACAATACAGAAAAGTATTGAAAATTTAAATTGCTCTTGATTTTCACCAGTCTGAATAACCACTACAACTACTATATATGTTTCGGAGCATTTCTTTCAACAGTGATATTAACAACCATTCCATAGTTGGGACCATGCTTCTGTGGTTCTGAGTTACGCCTTTTCTTCTCCTAAAATTCATGGTATATGGTTGGTGTTTTTGGGTGTGTGTGTGTGGTGTGGGGGGCTGGGCAGTATGGTCTAACATCTTCATTTCTTAGACATATTGTCTAAATTTCCTTTCTATTTGTTATTTTGAAAACTCTTTTGCCATCTCTGATCTTGGCTGTCCTGTAGATTAGGCCTGCTATTCTCACAGCTTGGTAATGACTTAACTTTCCCATTTCCCTCGCCTTGGTCAGCTTGATTCTTCTCAGGTAAAGCTACTCAATGCCCCCCATTCATCTGATCAATCAAGGTACAGCTATCACTCTTCATCTTCTTTGATGATTGCTAAGCTGGGAACATCAACCTCTTAAATACCACCTCTTCATTCCTTTAAACCCAAATACCACCCTTTCCACTGAGGCTCCTTTAACTAGAAGATAGGCAGGGAGTGGATTCCACATGGCTCCACCTTGTCTACACTTTCTCAATGGGGACCTGAGTTTTCTTCATGCTCTTCTATCTGCCTATGTCAGTATTACCGATTTCAGACTGTAAGCAACCAGGGGCCAGGAACGACTACTGTCTGATTTAATTTAGAAAACACTTAGCAAAATCTTAGGCTGTCAGTTGGGGCTTAAGATATGTTTCTGGTGACAGTGATTTGGCTTCGCCAATTCACACAGAAAAAAACCACAACTAAAAAGAGAAATGAGAGGCTTTGGAGTATGCTGTCAGGTTTCTGCAAGGAAAACTAACTCATTTCTTGGAAAACTATACTAGAAACCAAAACCAAGCTTTTTGTTTTTCAAACAAAGATATGTATAATTTACTGGGGATACAACAGAGCTTAGGAGGAAGTAGTGGATAATTTTGTACTAGAATGTTAACATTAAGAAAAAAAAGAGGCGAGAAAGACAGTAATTAGCCTCTCTTATGCAATGTGGCTTCCATACGATCAGAAGGCCCTGAGAAGATGTGATCTGAAATTACAAACATCCTTGTGACACAAAAAGAGTAAGGCCACATGAAGAAGCAACTGGGTCTTCCCAAGAAGGAACTCTCTCCCCTTTCCTGAAATCATGATAATCGTTCATGTGTCAGTGTGAGAACAAGTGCCTAAAGAGGGGTGTGTGTGATGTGATTTAAGAGATGTTTGAAAACAGCTCCAGACGACTGAGAAGAAAAATGCCATAATCAAAACACAAGAGAACAAACAAATAAAAATCTAAGGGAAAGGTGGAGCTGCACTCACTGCGAAACATGAAAGGAAACTGGGTAGGAATATGTTGTAGTCTTCCTACCAGAGGGATCAGACAATGTATAATAAAAATCAAGTAATTTACGCACACTAGGGCAAATGTCGAGACTATGTCAGAAGTCTTACGTTTCTGATTATATGAGAAAAAGGAAAAGTCAAGGCAGAAAGATAACATGTGAACAGCCACCATCTCTGCTCCACAGAGGCCAGCAAGTTAAAACACTTAAAAACTCAAATTTCCACCGATCCAGGTATGAAGAACCTCTGGTACAACCCTCCTCTCTATCTCTGCATGGCTGCGTGATGAGCACTGAATCTTTCTTACTTGTCAAACGCACCAACCAAAGGCTGCCTTCTTCTAGGGTTGAGAGGAGGGAGCAGGGGTTTAGGAATAAATGAGGTAATAACTGTGAGAGTCCCACGTATAGTGTATAAATGTAAGGGACGGTCGGGACGAGGAGGTGCGTGTCTCCCTGCCTCTTCCAGTGCCTGTATCCTCCCCCAGCCCAGCACCTGCTCAGTCATCTCCACGCAGCAAATCACTCTCCGGAGTCATGAGGTGCCTCAAGCCTCTCTCACACACCAGGCATCAAAGCCCAATTTCCAAGGAAAGCTAACTTTGCAGAAGGCTGGAGAAAAAGGCAGACTTATTAAATTTCCCTGGCCTCCTTTCCTTACCACTTCCTTCAGGTCTGAGGCACAAAGGCAGGTGCCAATTTGTAAGGCTGCCCCAGGCAATACCTGACCTGTTGCTCCCACACAATGAAAAGGAAGCAGGCTGTGAAAAAGGCTTTTAAAGTTCCAACAGTGAGAATGTTTCTCTCCCAGATTCCTTGATAAATCCTTCACTTCGTGGTGAACACCCATTCTCCAGGCCTACATCAAAACATAAACCTGTTTGACTTGAATTGTACGGGACTCATGTACAATTTTTACTAGGTGATCAGCCATTCTGAACAGGCAACTTCATAATAAAGGGAAACATTCTGTGCTGCCCAAGAGCCTGCGTCAGCAACACCAAAATAATTACTTTGGCCATTAAAAAATTAATACATTACAAAATGTGTGCCACCTAAAATAAATCTTTGAATGTTCTCGTCCCGTAACAAAAATGCCCACATTTTCCTGCCCTAAGTCTTTCTCACTGGTTCTCTAAGCAGCCCTGTCTCCGACACTCTCTGGTTAGCCCTGAATTGCCTTGATACACAGTAAAATCACTTGGGGGAAATTAATAAATGCAAAATGCAATCATCTAATCTCTTACTATTCATTAAAGCACTCTTTCTCCAAAGAGGGGAAATTACTGGTGTTTTTTTCCTTTTTAATAAAAGGCCCACTAATAACAGACAGGAACAATAAAAGGCATCTCAGGGGAGACCTATATGTAAATAAACTAGAATCAAAACTGAGATCTACTTTAATTATCGACTCTGGCTCCATTCCAATTCTGTATCATTCTGAAGTCTCTCTGTCATCATTCTATTTAAGGTCTAGGAAATCTTCTTTAAGGGTAGGCCTCACTTAACTTCAATTAGTAGTCCACGATCGACACAAGCCAATTAGACAGGCTTGGAGACGCTGGCCACAGTATCACCATGGCAAAGGAATTATTTATTTTGCTTCTCATGGTTTTTTGGATGTGGACACTGTGTTGAAAGCCCAAGGGAGCTTTAATCAATTCATAAGTTGCTGGACTCATCCACTCAAATTTACTCTGGCAACTCTGTCTGGCATGAAACTGTCAAAAGATATAACACAACAGGATTCATATCTTACACACACACACACACACACACACACACACACACTATCTCCAATGTCTTTTTCTCTTCTTTTAAAATTCTTCATCTCAGTTGGTATCACACCTGCCCAATCAATTTAAGGGGGAAAAAACAAAACAAAACTAGTCCTAAAGGATGGTTGCTGATAAAGAAAGTCAGGGCCAGGGCAGGTCTTTTCGCATGCTAATTCCTGCTTATTCTAGCTGTACCTGCAAACACAGCTCTAAACAGACGATTTCTAATACAGGGGAAGGTAATTACACTCACAAAGGCACCTCTGTGTCAGGGCCGGGCCCCAGGAGCCAGCAGGTCTGGGAGACGGAGGCTTAACAGAGACTCCTGCAGTGAATGCACATTGTCTAGCATGGGGGAAAATGCCAGACTGGGGGACCCTGCAGCCTTCAAGACAACAGTGGTGCACCTTGTCTGAGAATGTTATTTAATGCTTCTGGCACCTGTAGGCAGAGCCACCCCTCTTTTCCTAACTTACAGGTTTAGAATTTATTTGGCATGTATAATTGTATATTTTGATCCTGGAGCTACAAACAATGGGCAGCATGTCATGTCTTGATCCCTTAGCATTCCTCTTGGTTTCTCCCAAGCAAGTTAACCCTTGTATACACAGCCTGGCAGCACCTCTCCTGCCCAGTCAAGGGACAGGTAGGGCCACGTGGCTGGGGATTGAACAGGGTGCGTTTCAGTGTCTTGCTGAGAAATATCACTGGTGCCAAGAAGACCTGTTTGTTACGTGATTGTGTCATTGGTGTTAAAAACAAACCAGCCAACAACTGGAGGCTCGATACCAGTGACATTGAAATGACTTCAATGTGAATATAAAATGGCAATGCCTATTATTTAGTCTAGGACTTTTAGGATATTGGTTTCTCCTTTATTTCATCACAATTCTAACAAAAGCATCTTAGCAACTCAAGGTTTTTTGGTAGGAAATGCCACTCCTGTGTCAATTCTAATTCTCTACTGTTCTACTAGTGTATGCTGCTTTGCCATCAACGATGCTCATTGGCCAATGGCCAGAAACCCTATAAAGAGAACGTAATGCCTTGTTGAGGAGATGCTCAAGCTGGCTTCCTCGACTCCTTCTCTTGACAAGTTTCTTTCAAAATGTGCAATATTATGCAGGCAATGCCCCGATAGAATTCTTTTTTCCTTTTTCTCCTTAGTGGAGATCTCAAAGTCCAGGGAGAAAGAAAAAAGCTTTTTATTCCAATCTCCTTCAACACAATCGAAGGTCATTTCTCTGCAACATTAACCACTACGGCTGATGGGTTAGCTGAGCTGGGTACTGCCTTCGTGTTTCACCTTCCTGTGTGCAATTCTTCTTGAAGAGGATGACCTTTCAGAGAAGAAGCAGACTGCATTCAAAGAAGTAGTCCAAATGTATCATCTGAAATACGGGTCTCTATCTAAATTCTGCCACTCCAGGCCAACAGCAGGACACTGTAGGAGCAAAAGTAGGCCTTGGGCTCAAATTATTGCTCTGCCACTTAGCTTTCTGATGGTGGGTAAAATTCTTAAAATCTCTGTCCCTCCAATTCCTCATCTCTAAAATGTAACATTTGTATCGACATAAGAATTTAAACCCAATGATTAATATAAAGCACCTAATACAATACCTAGCACAAGGATTTTCAATAAAGGGTGATGAGATAAAGGTAACTACTACTATCAATGAAAAGCACACTGTCCTGTTGGAACAGAAAATAGAAGTAGCTAATATATTCTTTAAACAAGTAGCATCTTGGGTGTGACTCCTATGTGCTTCCATACCTGAATCATGGTAGAGTTCTACATTTATCAGGCTAGGCGCCAATCTTCTATTTGGCAGAAGACCTAATCCTATCAAATAAGTTTATACTAGTTTGCTAAATTGATCACACCTCACATGGGACTCTCTGGCTGTCACAAGACATATGTCCTTAACTTTATAGTCAAAAACATTTCTTAAACTGGCCACTTTTTAAATGTGTACCTTGGTCACAATTAGAAACCAGAGAAATGTAAGGATAGATTAGTAGAAATATATCTGTCATTTCTGGGAAATATATTCAGAGCACTAAGAACAGTAGATTAGTAGCAGCATTTTGAATACTTTTAAACACGAAGGACAGCATATTACACAAGTTTACACAAGTTAAAATAAAAAAGTGCTGTGTTAAAACTAATCATTCAAGCACTTAGCAAAAAACAAAAGCAAAAGAAACAAATCAAGAAAACAGAACACTAGCTTGATAAAAATGGTGGCTTCTGGAAAGGTAGGATATCTGCAACACAGGGCTAGGAAATGAATAATTTATTGTTACATACTCTTTTATATCTGAATTTTCTTCTCAAAACTATGCTGCCTATTACAATTAATTTTTAATGTATGGCGCCAGAATATGTGGTGATAGTCTCTCACCATCCTCAACACCGATCACTTTGAAGGCAATACTATACTCACGTTTGTAACTCTAGCACCTACTGGAGTTAACCCTCAACAAATACTTGATGAATCAATGGAAGAATGACCACCACCACTACCAACAACAAAAAATATTAACTATTTTCTAATTTTTTAAAGAATCTTTTCTAGCCCCTTTCGCATACTCAACTTTTTGGGCATTGTTTTATGAAAATAATATTTTTCAAGGTGTCTCCTTCCCAAATCCAAAGCAGAATGCCTGACCTGAAGGGGCTTTTGACCACACAGCATCAGAAACTACCTAGGAGTGGGGCTGAGTGGAAGCAGCGAGGCATTTCTACAATAATCCATTAGTTGACATCTATAATTTAAAATCAATAACTGACACATCATGCATATTATGTGCTAAGTTCTATCCTACATCCTTTACATGCATTATTTTAGTAAACCTCACAACAGTTCTATGAATATGTAGGTACTAGTACTATCTTTTTTCTGCAGATGATGCATTTGAAACACAGGGGCAGAAAGATTAAAAAAAAAAAAGTCCTTTCCTCCCTCCCACCCCCGTTGTTCTTTTAATATAACCTTTAAGCAGAATACTATGGACAATATCACATGACCTCCAATATTTATCACAGATTCATACCATACTAGATACAAAAGCTGGACCCTTGAGGTACTTGATATACTCCCCTTAATTTCTAAAATTCTGCCTTTTAATAAGATAAAATGTCCAAAATGGTCATTTTATGGCAGATGTTTTTGACAAAGCTATCAGGAAGGCACAAAGTTATTTTTTAATGATCACACATAGACAGCATTTGGAGTGGCAACATGGCCCCCCCATCCGGTTTTGACGCTCTCTGCATAGCATCTGTGGTCTGTTCTGCTACTCTGGCTAATGTTAAGAGTTAGGAAAACAGAAGGGCCCTATTGCCTCTCAATGGATTAAAAAAGGCTTAATTTCTATAATTTAAAGAGTTGACATAAGAGCTAAAGTAACATGTCCTTATTCTAAAAAAACAAAACAAAGCAAAATTGAGTTATTTTCTTATAATATCTAACATCTAAAAATAGCACTGGGTACTACAAGCAATTAGGCTAAACAGTAACTACCCTGGCCTAAGCTATCACACATTCATGGCATCTAGTGTCATCTCTATTCTTTCCATCTCCATTTCCCTAACACGTTCACTGTCAACAATGAGACCACACCTGCCAACGGCTCAATATCAATGCTTAGCATATAACTTTGGTTTTAAACTTCCCTGAATTATCAGGCATGTATGTGCTCTCTCCTATCTAGCTCAATATATCTTTATGTGATAGCTCCCAACTACTTACAAGGTATGTGACCTTAGGCAAATTACCTAAACCCATCAAGCCTTCCTTTCCTTGGAGGTGTCACTTGGAGCTAAAACAAAACAAAACAAAACAAAACAAAACAAAACAAAACAAAACACAACACAACACAACACAAAACTATCTGTCTCATAGGCTGTATATGGTAAGAATTAAATGGAGGGGCAGCCAGATGGCTCAGTTGGTTAGAGCGAGAGCTCTCAACAACAAAGTTGCCAGTTCAATTCCCACATGGGATGGTGGGCTGCCCTTCCCGCAACTAAAGATTGAAAATGGCGACTGGACTTGGAGCTGAGCTGTGCCCTCCACAATTAGATTGAAGGACAATGACTTGGAGCTGATGGACCCTGGAGAAACACACTGTTCCCCAACATTCCCCAATAAAAATTAAAAAAAAAATAAAAAGAATTAAATGGAAAGCCAGGACTCTTGTTTCTAAGTCCCTCCTGAAAGTGCTGGCACCATATTCGATCTTGCTAGCTTCAGATGCTTCAAATCCTTCCATCTTCAGTGACTCTTTTTCTGCTCTGTACACAGACAGGCATGGTTCTCCCAACAAAATTAAAAGAAACAATAAATCTCTCAAGCTCCTTACCCCAATACCATTACCGCATGACTCTACCTTTTCTTCCAGTTGCTGTACTCTTTTCCTTTTTTTTCTTTCACAGTAAAAGATAGTGGTTTGTGCCTGCTAATATTTTTCTCATAAGGTTTCTACTTCTGCCACCCTACTTAAATTGATTTCTTAAAAATAATCATTGACTCCCATCTTTAAGTTTGAAGACCTTTTCTTGGCCTTCATCCCCCTTGATCTCTGCAGCATTTAATACCACTCATGTCTCCCTCGTCCCCACTCTATCTCATCCCTCTACTAGCTCCCACACACTATGTTCATGCCAGTTCTCCACCTGACAAGCCCCTCTGCTTTTTCTCCACCTATACTTCTTCCTGCCACTGAAATGCGGGTGGTATCTGAGTTCTATCATTGGTGCCCCATCAGCTTGGAGACCTTACCCACTCTCATAGCTCCAGGCATGTGGACAACCCTTAAAAGAGCATCTATAGTCCCCATCCTACAAGGCCCTACTCCTTCATTCAACATGGTAGAGTAAGAAAAAAACACTGGACAGGGAGTCAGGAGACAGTCTGTCTCAGCCCTGCCCTGGCCTACCTAAGTCACCTAGTTAAATCTTACACGACTGCGAGGCTTCTATTCCTCAATTATAAAGGTAACATCAGATAGAACGTTTTTTCATATTCTTGCAGATTCTCAAATATTATGAAATCTAAAATTTAAAGTAGTATCATCCACCAGAAATATGAGATTCCTCTTCTAATCTTCCTTTTCACCTTTTAATCACCTTTCAAGACGTTGCGAGACTAACTCTCAAACACCCTTCAAATGTATCCCGCCTCTGCATCCCACCATCACGGGCCAAGCATAGGTCAATGCCATCTCTCCTCTCCGCCCATTCCCAGCACATATCCTCCTAAGTGGCCTCCCAGCCTTCAGTCCTGCTCTCCCACAGGACATTCTCCACTCTGAAGCTGAATGATCCTTTCCCAAACACAAAGCTGATCATGCCATTTGTCTTTGTCTTCCACCTGGTTACCTGCCATCTCCCTTCAGAAAGCCTTCCTGGTCTTGCGATGAGTCAGCTCCACAGCCCTTAGAACCCTATGCACACCCCTCTGACAGCCCTTCTCAGCTGCACATGTGTTGTATCCCAAGGGTCTGTCTACTTGTCCGACTGCCCCCACGAGATGGTAAACGCCTTATAAAAACCATGCGCTATTGAGTTTTTCGTATCCCCAGACCCCGGGGCAGAGCTTGCTGGGTAAGTTAGTAGATGCCTCTGAAACTGGAAAAGTAATCTCTCATACAATTAGCTCCTTTCTTTACAGGTAACTTCTAATACCGTGGTCTTCTTTGAGCATTACTTGCCAATGCTCTCACTTTCTGTGCTCTAATAGTCTTGTGTACAGATTGGAAACACGTGGTTTTTGCTCACTATTCACTGGCTCAACAAATACTTATCCAATGTCTAATTATGTGCCAGAAACTGTAACAAAGAGTGTGAACAAGACAGGTCTCTAGTATCAAAATACACTCTAGATAAGGGAGATATACACACAGAGAGAAAAGTTATCGGATGGCGATGGGTGCTACCGTGTTTCCCCCAAAATAAGACTGAGCCAGACCATCAGCTCTAATGAGTCTTCTGGAGCAAAAGTTAATATAAGACCCAGTCTTATTTTAATATAAGACTGGGTTTAATATAGTATAGTATAATATAATATAATATAAATATAATATAATATACCAGGTCTTATTTTAATGTAAGACTGGGTATAATATAATAATATAATACTGGGTCTTACATTAGTGTTTGCTCCAAGAGATGCATTAGAGCTGATGGTCCGGCTAGGTCTTATTTTCGGGGAAACATGGTAGGTAAAGGATAGGAAGAGGGGATATGACAGTGATGATGTAGTTGTCTTTGTAAGCAGGCATCTGTGGAGCTAAGACGTGAGGGGAAGAGACTTCAGACAGACTGAAAAGCGAGAGGGAATGAGCTTGGAGTATCTGAAGAAAGGAGAGGCAGCCAGTACATCCAGCAGAGTAGAAGGTGGTACAAAATGGGGAGTGCAGGGAACAGGGCCAGCAGTGAAGGACTTGGGGTTCTGTTCTGAGTGCAGCGGAAGCTGCTGGATGGTTTCTCACCAGGGAGACACAGTTTCTGTAGGGGCACACTAATTTCTCACTTCCTTTGGTTTCTGCTCAAATATCATCTCACCGGAGAGGTCTTCCCGGACCAACCCACTGAAATGTACCCCTTCCAATTCCATCCTGCCTTGGCCCTTATCCATACCCTCACCCGACCTAGCCTTTCTTCTTCTTCAAGGTTTTTTTTAACACCACCCGATGTCATGTATTTTTTTTTTTTTTTTTTTGCTGGCTGGTTTTTTCTACCCACCAAACTGTGAGCAGGGACTTAGACTTCACAGCCACATCCTAAACGGCTAGAACAGGGCACACAGTCAGCTCTCAATAGAAGTGTGTTGAGTGACTGAATTAATCTGATTTACATTTTAAATAGATCAATCAATCTGGCTGCCGTGGGAACAAAACAAGATTTGGGAGAGTCAAAAGTCAAAATAAAGAAACCCCATGGGGAGGCTTTCCCAGAGACCCAGATGAAAGTCAAATGTGGGAGAAGACTGGTGAGAACTACCACTGTGGTGGTTGTAAAACCATAGAATGTGTCTTGGTGTTAGAAAATGAGCATGGTACTATGTCCTCAAAGTATTGACTCAATAGTTGTTTTCTTCATGGGGGGCTATGAGCTTATAAAAAGAGATATTGTTTAAAGCTGCTACATCAAGACATTAGTCTTGGGCTGGCCCGGTGGCTCAGGCAGTTAGAGCTCCATGCTCCTAACTCCGAAGGCTGCCGGTTTGATTCCCACATGGGCCAGTGGGCTCTCAACCACAAGGTTGCCGGTTCAACTCCTCGAGTCCCGCAAGGGATGGTGGGCTCTGCCCCCTGCAACTAAGATTGAACACGGCACCTTGAGCTGAGCTGCCGCTGAGCTCCCGGATGGCTCAGTTGGTTGGAGCGCATCCTCTCAACCACAAGGTTGCCAGTTCGATTCCTCGAGTCCTGCAAGGGATGGTGGGCTGCGCCCCCTGCAACTAGCAACGGCAACTGGACCTGGAGCTGAGCTGCGCTCTCCACAACTAAGGCTGAAAGGACAACAACTTGAAGCTGAACAGCACCCTCCACAACTAAGATTGAAAGGACAACGTGACTTGGAAAAAAAAAAGTCCTGGAAGTACACACTGTTCCCCAATAAAGTCCTGTTCCCCTTCCCCAATTAAAAAAAAATGACACTAGTCTTAAGTACTTATATGTTACCAAGATAAAATTGATAAACTGGTGTAATTTAACAAAATTCTATTAACTCTAAAAAAATGCACATGCCCCCTTGACCTAACAACTTCATTAGTAGGAATTTATCATTGGTATATACTTACAAAAGTATGTCAAAATATATGCAGGGATGTTCACCCTGTCATTGCTTGTCATATCCCCAAACTACAAACAATATAAATACCCATCAGTAGTCAACTGCTTAAAAAAATTAAAAAAAAAAAATTTATACGGCTATTAAAATAAAATGAGGAAAGCTTTAAGATATACTGTGTACTTAGAAAGATTCTATTTTTGTTAAAACATACATACACAAGATATTGATATGGGTATAATTCATGATATACAGAGAGAAAGAAAGGAAAGGGGGAGGAGAGAGATAAATATTGATCTTAGTAGAAAGTTTTTTTCTTAAAAATATATTAAAAAAATATGAAGTAGTGGTTATCCTTTGAAGAGAGAATGAAGCGGTAAAGAGAGAATTTTACTTTCTTTCAGACGTTTCTAAATGTTACCAAAAGAGGGGTCTTTGTTTACAGGGTTCACTATATCTGTTCTAAACTATTTCTAACCTCAGGAATGTGAAATGTTTACCACATCCACTTTTTCTTTTTTTTTTTTCAGTTGTAAATGTATTTCTAAAGCAACTATTCTAATTACCACTGGGAAGCTACAGAATAGTAGGGTATTTTGCAAGTCAATTCAGGAGAAAAATAGAAGACCACCAGGTTAAGTCCAATTTAGGTAAGGTTAAGCACTGCAGGCCTAAACACACAAGACAGAGCCAACTACTCCCCCTCCTGGGTCTGGCATTGTTATGTTAACAACAGCAAACAAAAGGACACAGGGAAGGAGAAGGAAGATTACCTGTCCCAACTAAAACTAGGACAGCAGTTCTCTTTTTAAAGACCCACGTGGAGGGACACATTTAAAAGTATTAGGTCACTTCAGGTCACTTGCATTTTTCTACCCGAGCAAGACAAGAAACAGTGAAAAGCTTTATTACTAAAAGGTGCTATCCGGAATCAAAAACAGAGTCAACTGCACAGCAATGCTAAAGCTGTGATGCCCCTAAAAGGATGGATCTTGAATTGCTAAAGTGATTTCTGACTATGGAGGGCTGGTTTAAGGTGGGTGATCCTGGAGTAGAGAAAGTCACAGGAAACCAAACCTGAGGCTGAAAGCTGGGATAATATAAATGAGAGTAAGCTAGGGAGGCAATAAAGACCAACCACACTGAACAGAGAGGTGAATTCTGCTGACTGAAGCCCAGGTTCACAGATCTCAGTGAATTTAGCGATGACACCAATGACCAGAAGAAAGCAGGGGACGGCCAGGTCACGTTCTTGCAATGAACAGAAGTTTCCAGAAGCTCAACGTGTTAGCGACTTCACTTGGTAATTACCAAAGCACCCAAAGCAGCACCAAGCTCTGTGGAATGCCTCTGAACTAGATTAAACCACCAGGCTAGTAATTAAACTAACTTTATATGGGAGAGGTCTCTTGCTCAAACTTGAGCAATCCTGCTCATTTCAGGAAAGCAATTTTAGCACGAAAGTGGAAACAAGACACTTCTGAGCCTCAATTTCAGCTCAGATGCTATCGTTGGCAGCTTCTGGTCTCCGCACTATAAAATCAGGAGACCAACGATTTCCAGGGGGTGTTAAAGGGGATTAAGATTATGAAATACTACGAAGATGAAAAGGACTAAGTCTCAGTCTTATATCATTTGCAGGTAGTTTAACAGTCTCTGTTTCTGTGTAGCAAACAAGTTTGTACCATTTTATCCATCTAGACATTTCAATAGCAGCCATCGCCACAGTACCTAACTGTTTAGTACCAGACAACCTGTTGAAAGATTGCTTGGCATCTTGTCAAAATGACATGCTGCGACATCATGTTCTAGTCTGCATGAGCCCCAGAATTTAGAAAAGCAGATGATTTTTCCTCTGATTGATCAACGCGATCCCTCATAACAATACTGTTTATTTCTTACAGCTGCATCATTGGTCAATGAAATAGCTAGAACATTGCGACCACTGCACAACCACAGAGCATTTTAAGAGCTGCTTTTAAAAATTAGCATGTTGATTCCAAAACACCATAGATTCCTACATATAAGGCAAGGTTCCCCCCATCTTAAAACTAACCCCAGAAAAAAAGCATGTCACATAATATTTGATCCTTACAAAATCTCAGATCATGGGGTACTCTTCCAATCACTTGACCTTGAGGAGTACAGAGCACCATTTGGGAAAAGCAGATTTGCCTGAAACCACCTCAGTGACTACACTGGATGTTTACCAAAGTCACCTGCAAACGTTCAGTTAAAAAGAAAAGGGTGAAAATGCAGGAGAGGAGATCCTGGGGATAGGATCTCACAAATGCTGTGCTGAATGTCAAAACAAGGCATTTCAAGTTCTCTTTAAAAAGCAATGTGGCAAGTTGTTACATTATGGGACCAGTTATATCCATTCAGGATGAACTGGGAATAGGAAAACAGAAAACAACTGTCCTAATGCTATGTGTCTGTGGGATAAAACTTCCAAGGAAAATACTGCACCCAGAGTGCAAAGGTACTTCATTTTGCCAGCTTGGGATAAAAATGAAGATCGTGTACTCTTGTAAAACCATGTAAACGACTGATTCAAAAAGTGGATTAAGTGATAATCAAGAAACTGATTCAAAATTCATATGGAGAATATGAGTACTTATTGATATTGTGTTTAGGAAAAACAGTATTAATTTTATATAATATGATTTTACATATTTATGTGTAAATAAATGAAAACTATTTTAAGTAGATATTTGACTTCTCCTATATCCCTGAATGTTTACATATTCAAGTTGGCCATGGAATATTTTTTTTTAAATTTTCACATTGTAAGATGATGAACACCTTATGTTTGAGAAAGCCTTAGAGCCGGGCATATAAGAAGCTAATTTTAATATATTCCATTACAACTTCCTTGGTAGAGGAGTGTGAATAACAAATTTTAAGAATTTTTGAAAAGTTTGGCTTTGTAATCATTCTGAAAAACTACTTTCTAAATGAAAAATGGTTAAGATTCCAAATAGTTACGACAAAGCACACATATGGATAAGGCTGGGAGGTACAGGATCAGAAAATAAACTGTGGGCTTCTCCTTAAACTGAGCTCAGCACATCCTCCGACGGTGCCCTGTGATCTCTGCATCTGTCTTTCCCGGAGGACAACACTGAGAATCAGGTTTTTGTATCATAAGAAATCCAAATAAAGCTCCAGCCAGAGGTGCTGCAAAGAGCTGTGCATGGAACAAGGCTAGAGGGCGCCATTCACGTCATAGTCATCCCTGATTTGTGGATTTCTAAGGCTGGTTTTTTGGCAGGTGGCAGGAAGGGGCACCTCCTTCTAACTGGCATGAAGATACACTAGGGGCTCCAGCAGAGCATCTACTCCAGGTGTAGAAACGCGAGGAACTGATTTCATGTTGATGAGCAGTTACTAGTTTATACACTCAAATCAATGACCCAAGGGAAAGTTACCTTGTAGATGCCAAAGAACCCCAGGTCCCTTACGACAGAAAGAGCACTGACTCGGGGACCAGTGGTGATTTCCCCAGCCACCTGCAAACGGATCTTGACAATTTCCAAAGGATTTGTGAAAATCACCTGGGAGCCTCCTGCCTAAAAAGGAGAAAAAGAAAAGATTTAGTATCAAAGCAGGGCAATGGTAAGGTTGGGTTCAGGAAGAAATGAGTGATTATCCTCAATGGAGCTCAGAGTATCCTATTCTCAAGAGACTGTAGTTTCAACCCTAGTCCCATCGATTAAAACAGAGATTACGAGTTTGAATCAAAATACAGTCACTGCTTCGGAGACCTTGGGTAAAGAGACCCAACCTCCTTCATGCAGAGCTTGAAAGAAGGCAAAACTAGAGACTTTGCCAAAAGCAGAAAGACTTCTGTTGGCCTTACCAATGTCCTCACACTAAAATGCCAAATATTCCCTTAAGCACAATCAACTGCCACCCAGGGTTCAAAGCTGAGGATACAAAGGCAGCAATAAAATGAAAATCAAACCCAATATATGGTGATGGAAAGAGAATTGACTCTGGGTGGCGAACACACAATGTGATGCATTGATGATGTATCACAGAATTGTACACCTGAAGTCTATGTAAGTTTACTAACAATCGTCACCCCAATAAACTTTCATATAAAAAAAAAAAAAATCAAACAGTATCCAACTAAAGAGATCCAGATCTGCTTGTCAGAGTAGGAGAGCACAGGAAAGACAGAGCTTCTCTCATGATGGACTTCGTGATTCTGTCAATAGTTCAAAATTGACAGAAAGCATGTAAACTTAGGTGAAAGCTATTTTTATTTCTCTTAAAAACTCAGGTAGATTATCAAACACCATTTTCTGAAGTTAAATATTATTAGAATTTTATTTATGTATTACCGTGTATAGAATTACTCTTTTCATATAAGATAAATGTCAAAGTAGTAAAAATATGCATTAAATCAATTATGGCCCAAACTTTGAACAACGTGTGTTATTTCATTCCAGCAATGGCTGGGTGCCATACCTCCGAGATCATCAGTGGAAATCTTTAAAGTGCACTATAAGGGAAATTTTAAGCTAGCTATTTTGAAGCTAAGCCTATATTTATCATAAGCAATTACATTCTTTCTTACTGTACTTCAACTTGTTATTCCTTGTCACAAATATATTAAAATTTTTGTATCTTTCGAACTAAGATTGACACAGAATCTTCACTATGTAGTGATTGCATGAAACTAGACCACAGGCATAGTAATGACATTTTACAGCTTAGTAAATGCCATCACAGCAACAGGCTCAATTTGGGTCAAAAATCACACAAAACTACTTCTTGCTCGATACTTTGATCCTATTAACTAATGTATGCATCCTCACAAAATGGCCTGTACTAATCAAAACCAGGTACACAGATGGTCTTTGAAATGTCGTTTATAATACCTGGAAATAAAAATTAGAAATACATAAATATCCAATGGTAAGGAATGGATTAAATGAATTGGAGTATGTTTGTGCAATGAGATTCTATGCTGCTAATAGAAATATTGTGGAAAAGGTTCAATATATACTATGAAGGAAAAACTCTCATATGTTTAAATGCATGTACACCTTTCCCTACTGTCCTTAAATCATGTGGAAGAGATACGGCAGTATAGTGCTTTTGAGGTGGTAGGATTACAAGGGGTTTATTTTCTTTTCTGCTGCATTTTTTAAAAATTTCTTCTACACAGATCATGTGTTACTTCTACAAGTAAAAATAAATACTTCTGCCTAACTTATCTAATATACACGGCAATGCTAACCAAAAAAAAAAGTTCACCCACTCTCTGAATAAAATTTTTTTCATTTTTATAAACTTGATACTTTATTCAAGACACACGTGTTCTTAAAAACAGACTGAGACTTTCCCTCACTCCACTCATTAAAACTGTTTAGAAGGCAGTAGTATTCCCGTGTCTAGACTGCCACCCTGACTACCTGTCCTTACCTGTTTCTACCATGTTTTGCTCATCCCCCATCTTAGGTGAAGGAGGCACCAAGTAGTACCATTATTAAAGGGCATAATTCTTACGTATAGAATTGCTGTCTCATTCATTACCACATATCTGTACTAATGTCTGTAAAAGTTAACATGCACTACAATATAATAAGAACTTATACTCAACTCCCTAACTCCAAGCCAATCAATAGGTACCACTTCTTTTAGCACAGAAAAGTGAATTCTAACCACTAAGGATGATGCAAAAGTCAGATCCACTCCAGAGAACTGCAGGGAAGAGAAGCAGTGGGAAGAAAGCGTGTGGTGACACTAGGAAAAAATAATGATGCGCTCGTTACCTTTAGTGGGCTCAGAAAGAAAGAACCTACAGATTGAAAGTGGCACGTTGTAGAGGTGCTTGAAGATGAATGGGACCTTTGGAGTCAAGCTGGAAGAAAATGAGACTCCGAGGCACCAAGAGAAGATGCTTATCATCAGATGCACGGTGTCTGGGCATCACCATGACTTGATCACGGAGCAGCACACACTGCCTGCTGCTCTTCTGGCTCCTGGTCTATTATCCATTCACAGTACCTTGCCCAGGTCCCTCCTTTGCAGAGATCAAAGACAGCCAAATCCGCGGACAGGAACACCTATTGTGCACGATGTCTTTGTGTCCCTCATCACTTGAGAGCTCTGGCTGTGTGAAGATACTGCTTTTTTGTGCAATTTTGTCACAAATCATTTCCCTATGACTCTCTGGGGTCTGAGGCAAGTAGGACAGGGGAAGACTGTCCATATTAGAACTGGCTCTGTGTGGCATATTACATTTACAGTGGTGACACTGACTCCTCTACAGGCTTCCTGGAATATTCTTTGTTACTAAAATCTTAGTTACTACCCAGTATCTGGATCCATTTAAAGAGAAAGGCATACACCTCTTGCAGACTCACTTCAGCTACCTGATCATTCATTCCTTTATTCACCAAATATTTTTAAGAAATCGTGTTCAAAGTTTGTCCTAAAAATTGCAAGGATACAAGATGAGTGAGAAAGCATTCTTGTTTCAAGGAGCTTGAAAAGGAGTAGAGGTAATAGGTATTTACTAAGCATTCATTATGGGCTATCAGGATATTGCTTTGCATGTGTGTGTGTGTGTGTGTGTGTGTGTGTGTGTGTGTGTGTGTGTGTATATATATATATATAGTATATACCTTTTCAGTCCACTCAAGAGGTATTTTTCCAGATTTTACATAAGAGGAAATTGAGGCATAGAAAGATGAAAGCAACTGTTACAGGCTGAACTGTGCTCCACCAAAATTCATGTATTGAAGTACTAAACCTCAGCACCTCAGAACGTGCCTGTATTTGGAGATAGGGCTTTCAAAGATGTAATTAAGGTAAAATAAGGTCATATGGGTGGGCCCTAATCCAATGTGACCAGTATCCTTATAACAAGAGGACACTGAGATAAAGACACATATGTGTAGGAGAAAAGACCGTGCGGAGGATACACGGAGAAGGTGGCCATCTTCAAACCAAGGAGAGAAGCCTCAGAAGAAACCAACCCTGCTGACACCTTCATCTTAGACTTCCTGCCTCTAGAAATGTGAGAAAATAAATTTATGTGGTTTAAGTCACCTAGTCTTTGTTTTTCTGTTATGGCAGTTCTAGAAAACTAATATAACAATTCACCCAGGGCTACAAGAAAGCAAGCAAGGGATTTTCTACTGAGTCCAACAAATATATGCCTTATGAACAGAGAAAATGGCACATGAGAAAAGATAACTATATGACAAGAGCTAAGGTCCATACAAATTGCCATGGCAATTCAAAGGAGGGCAAGATTTCTGCTGGCTGGGGCAATCTGGGGAGATGGTAAGGCATATAAGATAACACATCAGCTGGTGACTGAAGTGAGCTTAGTTAGGATGACTATAGCCCTGCGAACCCTTTCTCCTCTTCTGGAAAAGTCAGAGACGGGCTTTGGTTGAGCATTTGTGATATAGCTGTCGCTGGGCTAACTCTTCAGACCTTATCTCCATTCCTCCGATGATGCTGACACAGGCTATATTTCTGCAGTTCTGGAGATGAGGAAATGAAAAGCCACAGCATTCTGTCCAAAGCAGACAGAATTTGAACCCGACAGGCCTGATTCCTAACCCAGGCTCACAACCATTATGTTGACTTGCAGAATGTCAAAAAGCCTATGCTTTACAACAGATTCATTTTCAGTGTTTTCTTTCTTGTTTAAACAGAGTATCTGCCTGAATCATTGGTTAATCTGATCACACAGACTAGAACTGGCATGATTTGGAGAGCCCCTGTCTAGAAGAGATAAATCAATGATTCAGAGACACTAAAGTACATCAAGAAATATGGAAGAAAGTTTTTTACAGGTACAATATAGTTGACTTTCATCAGATGCAGCAAATTTTTCTTTGTAGATAGGGCAATAAATCATAAGGAAGCCCCAGGACGCTAGGTGGTAAAATCTACAAATCATGCCAAATCTGAATCCTGGAGGAATAGTTCAGACTCAGACATGTATAACTAGTGACATTATTTTCAATTACACTCAGATGGGCTTACAAAATAATTACACTGGTGTGGGTTTTACCTAAATACAGAACAGTGGTTCTGGATTGGAGCAATTGAGTCACACAGACCTGGATTTTAATTCAGGTTTTATCACTTCTTTGTATGTGACCTCAGATAATTCCTCAAACTTACTAAGATATAGATTTCTCATTTGGACTGCAGAGATGACACCATTTCACAGACTCCCTGTGAGGACTATGGCAAACGACTTAATCTACCCACTTTTAAACTTACCACACCTGTAAAATGGGCACGCTTACATTAATGCTCTTCACGATTTCAAGAAATATTGACTGCGAGCCAACTCTATCGCGGTGTATAGGAGTGAACAAGACAAGGACCCCCTCCCTCATGGAGCACATATTCTAGCTGTTATTTATTGAATTTTGTGAGTATTAAATGAAAACATGTGTTTAAAGCACTTATCCTAGTACATAGCATGCTGTATGCTCAATCAATGGCATTGATTACCATTAATAAACATAAGACAGAACTCTGTTTAGGTGAATTTAGCTTACCAAACGCCTTTAAAGCCAGTAAACATTGAGTTTTCTTTCCCTTGAAACATGCACATTAAACTTCCTTTCTGAGGAAAGCAGAGTTATACTGAAGATTGGTAGGAAGCAGCTATATCAGGTAAAAAAGAAAAAAAAGAAAGAAAAGAATGTACCTAAGTGGGTAATGGGTGATGCAGTAAAGCTCAACATAGGCAGATGATTTTTATTTAAGTTCATTTAATTTTATTTAATTAAATTTAAGCTGACATTCAATAAACTATGGGTATTTTTAATTCTGAAATGTTTTTGTTATTGAGAAACGGTTAATCATGTCCCAGTGTAGGAGCTGGTAAAAATGACAACGGCCAGATAGGTAACTAGCATCGTTCACCTCACTGTGTTTGTGGGACTGGCCTCTGCTGTTCCATTCAGGTGTGACTGTCCCCAACACTGGCAAATCACTTTGGAAATGTGAACCACTGTCACAAAAAGAACAAAGAGAGGAGACAGAGACTGAATTGGATGTGGGACAAAAGGTTCCCCACTGCTGAAAACGATGCACAGTGCGTGTTCTTCTGACCAGGTGACGTGACTGCTAGAGGTGAAAGGCAACACAATCGCCTTTCGTGCTCAAGAGCAACTTCGAATTTGGGGGGCTTTTCAAGGCTACCTCAAGTGGATGTTGAATGCCTCATCTTGCTACCAATACAAATCAAAATTCCCATCTCCATATGACATTTTTAGCTGTTGTGATTCTCGTCTAAAGTCTGTGATCTTCCTAAATTCACCTGTGCATCCTGGAGGGCTGAGACCAGCCAACCAGAAAGGAAAATGGGAATGTGGAGACTACAACTATGTCCGCAGGAAGCCCAAGCACCAGGCTTCTCAAATGAATGGAGCTCTCTTGACACAAAGCATTGTCATTCTTTCCAAATGCTCCAATCTTTCACATGATATGGTTCTCGTGGCTCGAAATAAAATATAGGGTTTTTTTTTTTTCCTTCTAATACCCTCTCTCTGAAGTGGGCTACACAGACAGTCTACAAAGAACTTGAAATGTGGCTTCTATCGCAGCTTTTGCTCAGTACCTAGATGCTTCTGTAAGCTTGTTTTCTTCTCGTCCTCACAATTTTGCCACCCCAGTTCCTCTTGCCATGTTATATGATGATTTACTTCACTGTTAACACTTCTGATTTTACATAGGTAATTTTATTGTGGCAAATTATGTGTCTATTTCTTTCTTAAAAACCATTTCAAGAAATGCAATATTTAGAAAGGCAATAATCCTAAATGTATGGCCTAAATTTCTTTAAGTACTGTTAGAACAGTGACCTTCACCATTATTGGACCACTTTAGGTCCAATAATGGTGAACAAGTAGGGTTTAAAGTTATGTGTCTTAAAAAGGACTTGCCAAGGCTGTCTGCTCATTACTATAACCACGGGAAACAGCGGCATGAAATATTATCTAAATACATGACTGAAAGGATCAATTCAGGGGCTCCAGTTCCTATTTCCGTATGAACCATTTTCCTTCACCTCTTATGAACTAAACAAGCCTTTTTCTCCAATGTTTCTTTACTAAGTGGGATAGTATCCCCCGAACATTCTTTCTTGGGACCTCGGGATTTGAGTCAAAAGAACCCACAAGATGAAAAAACATACTTTCTCATGATTCCCTTTCCCCCCTCAAATCATTCTAGGCAACCGTCTTGAGACTCTGCAGAGAATATTAACAATCTTGAATTTAAAAAATCCAATTCCGTTATCAATCTTCTGTCCACAGAAAACATAGCAGTGTATTTTAACATTGTATAATTCCTGCTATATTTTAAACTAAAAGCATTAACTATAACTGTAATTTAATCACCTCCCTTTCATTTGAATTCACATGGAAGATACTTATAGCTACTTAAAAAATTAAGTGGTAAAATGTATATGAAGAATATGTATCTTGATATTTTAATTATGCTCAATTGAATGCACTTAGATTTAAAGTGCTTTTCACAAATGACATGTGCTAAGAATATCTAATTGCACACTGACATTCTAAAATGTGTGCTTACATGTGTCAAAAATAGATTAATATGAAGTTATGGAATATGACTTTTTTAAAAAACTAAAACCCAAATACATTATTTTGATTATTTGGACACAAATAAAATTGCAACTTCAAAAAAAGTCTATACTAGTAAATGTCTAATGGTTTACATTACATATAAAATGAATACTCAAGTGATGACAGTTTTTGATTTTTGAGTAAATTGGAAAATGAAGACTTCTTAAGAAATCTAGCTTCAACGTATTTCCCATTTATTCTCTTACTAATTCAATGTTAAAAGGAGATATGAAAATAATCTGTGTATAGTAGTACAGAAAGTACAGGTATAAATAATCATCATATATAAAGATCACAGGTACAAAACAGATATTCAGCAAATAGCAGTGGATGAACTGAAATAAAATGCAGGGCCCAATAGCAGTTAATTGCTGTTCACAAGTACTAAAGACAGACACCAAACAACCTCACAGAGAAGCTAACAAACTTGAGGGAGCGTGAGGCCCAGAGGCCACTCACTCCATCCAGCTTTGAGTAGAAATTGTCAGACCCAGTGTCCTCACAAGAGGGGTCATCACTCTACTGCCATCAGGAATGAGTCCCCATTACAAGTTGAGTAAAAACCTGTATCTTCACCCCTAGTATTATGGGCTAAATTGTGTCCCTCCAAAATTCATGTTGAAGTCCTACCCTTGTATCTCAGAATGTGACTATATAAGGAGGCAGCACCTTTAAAGAGGTAATTTAAGGTAAAATGAGGTTATATGGGTAGGCCCTAATCTGATGTGATGGGAGTCCTTATAAAAGATTAGGATACAGCCAACACACAGACTGAGGCGTGACTATGTGAGGACATAGTGAGAAGATGGCCATCTGCAAGCAAAGCAGAGAGGCTTCAGAAGAAAACCAAATCTGCAGATACCTTGATCTTGGACTTCTGGCTTTTGTAAGTGCGAGAAAACAAAATTCTGTTGTTTAAGCTATGCAGTCTTTGGTATTTTGTTATGGCAGCCCTAGCAAACTAATACACCTACTTAGACTAACTGTACATCTCTAAACATAAAGCAATACAGGATTTTCTCCTTTGATTTGGTGTGTAAATTAAGCTCTTAAGTAAAAAGTCTGTAACTAGATTTTTAAGAACGTTGAGAACAGAATGGATTTTCACCACTTAATTGTTTTTGAGACAGATACCAAATTGAAATTTCCTATTCTTAATTTCTTAACTATATGGCAAGGCAGAAAAAGGCTGCACTGTTGACACGTTTTACAAATATTAAATTTCACATTTTCAACTTCATAGGGTTTTAATAGGCCTATAGAAGCCTGGCCAAGGAACCAAAGCAGAATCTGTTTGACTGACATTAAAAAGCAATTAAGTTACAGACCTGTCAAATATGTTCACATTTGGGTTCTGCCCGTTATACATGTCTATTTTGACTACTACTACCAGAACCATTTAATGATTTACAGACCCTCACTGTCTAAAGTACCTTAACTATATGAACGCTGTGACCTAATCTTTCTTCATAGTTTTATATCATAACAAGCCCCTCCCCTATTTATTAGAAATCCAGAAGGATGTCCGGACATTTGAACTGTGTTGAGTCAAACGACTCTGAGACTTTCCCCAAAAAGGGTAAGAGAGGAACATAGAAAAGAGACATTTATCTGGCTTAGTGTCCATCACAAGCTGGACTTTCCCCTAATAAGATGACGTTTCTGAGCCAACAAATGCAGTCCTTAGTGTCATCAGATAGCTCTTTTATTTTTGCCCAGAGTATGATGGAGGTGCCTCATGGACTTCTCATAAACTTCTAAATCTAGATATTGCCACGGTTAACATTTTTTGTTATTCTCTCTCTCTCTCTCTCTCTCTCTCTCTCTGTCTCTCTCTCCTCCCCCTCACTCCCTCCCCCTTTCTCTCTCTCAGAATTTCTTTTCTACAGCAGTTTCAGGTACAGAGGTTTCCCATACACCCCCTGCCCACACATGCACAGCCCTCCCCTTTATCATCATCCCCACCAGAGTGGTGCATTTGTTACAAATGATGAGCCTACATTGACACATCTTATCACCTAACATCCATAGCTTAATTTAGGGTTCACTCTTGTTACCTTCTATGGGTTTGGACAAACGTATGATGACATATATCTATCATGCTATCACATGGAATATTTTCACTGCCCTATAAATCCTCCATGCTCTGCTTATTCATCTCTCCCCACCCTCCCAACTCCTGGCAACCGCTGATCTTACTATTGTCTCCATAGTTCTGTCTTTTCCAGAATGTACTGTAGTTGGTATCAGAGATTACGCAGCCATTTCAGATGGGCTTCTTTCACTTAGGAATATGCATTTAAGGTTCCTCCATGTGTTGTCATGGCTTGATAGCTCATTTGTTTTTAGGGGGTCAATAATATTCCATTGGCTATATCACAGTTTATTTATCCATTTACCTACTGAAGGACATCTTGGTTTCTTCCAAGTTTTGCAGTTATAAATAAAGCTGCTAAAAATATCCTCATACAGGTTTTCTTGAAAACATAAATTTTCAACTCCTTTGGGTAAATATCATGGAGTGCAATTGCTGATCTTACCGTAAGAGTACGTTTGGTTTTGTAAGAAACCTCCAAACTTTATCTTCCAAAGTGGCTGTACCATTTCGCATTCCTACACGCAGTGTGTAAGAGTTTCTATTCCTCCTCATCCTGAGCAGCATTTGGTGTTGTCAGTGTTCTGGAATTCAGCCATTCTGATAAGTGTGTAGTGGTATCTTGTTACTGTTAGTTGCTTTTTGTTTTGATTCCTGCGTTATTCTGACACGATAAATTCCCACGTGACCCATTCGATAAAATCTTTTCTACTAAAAAACACAGGCAATAACGAAGAAGCTACACCAAATGCCCCAAGTTATCTCCATCCTCTTCTTAAAGTTCTACATGAGGGTCAGTTTACTTGCAATTGTTAGAAACGAAGCAAAATAAAATAAATAGGGAGGTTTTTAAAAGTTGGTTCCTTTACTGAGTAATCATGGAAAACCTTTCTTATGACACATTCTGGATATGTACATATGCACACATGGTACAGCTATTCCTTAAAGTCCATCAATGCCTTCAACCTGCTCCCATCTATGGAGTTAATGCCCCTACACTGGCTATCTATATCTAAGCTAACGGCAACACGATAGACAAAATGACCACACTACGCTTACTGCCCTTATCACTAACACCTTCTGGTCAAGTCTTTATCCAGCCAATAAACATTTTTAAGCCTCTCCCATGTGTAAGACACAGTACTAGGCACAGAGGCATAACAGTGAGACATGGGTCCTGTCCTTAGCATTTTCAGATGTCTCAGTTTAGTAAACATTTACCCAAAGTTCCCAGGATGCAATCACCTAACAGTACAAAGTTTTGCAGGAGGAAGATCTTCTCAAGTAGAAAAACAGGACCATATTTAACAAAGACAACAGGTTATATCTAATGCCTGAAACAGTCCCTAAGCCTTGGAGCCAAGAGTTAGAAGACAGGAATAAATCATAAGTGTAAATTAAGAAAACTTACAATATGAGAACTGAAGAACTATGGGTAGTTTATTTTGCTTTATATTCTACCTTACCTTTAATATGGTTATTTTTACATAATTAAAAAAAAGTTATATGTCAAATATAGAAAATTTTGTGATATGATCTTGATGACAATATGTATGTTTGGTATAACTTTAAGTTTATAAAAATCTGGGGGGTGGCCGGATGGCTCAGTTGGTTAGAGCGTGAGCTCTCAACAACAAGGTTGCCGGTTCAATTCCTGCATGGGATGGTGGGTTGCGTCCCTCCCTACAACTAAGATTGAAAACGGTGACTGGACTTGGAGCTGAGCTGCGCCCTCCACAACTAGATTGAAGAACAACGACTTGGAGCTGATGGGCCCTGGAGAAACACACTGTTCCCTAATAGTCACCAATAAAAATTTTTTTAAAAATCTGGAAATGAATAATATTGTAAAGCTTATGAAAGCAAGGATGATTTAATTCACTTTAATCTTCTTATAAGTCTATTAAACCAGAAATTACCACTGATGAACAACCCCCCAAAAAACCCCCAAAACTTACAATATGGTCTCACATTGTTGGGTGTATGTAAAAAAATCTCCCAGAGAATATTCCAAATAATAACAAAATTTGATACAACATAACTAACCATTAGATTTTCATTAAACTACAAATGAATTATAAAGATGTGAGCATTACAAAACAACCTGATTTCCATAGCATCAATATACATAATACATAATAATAAATCTTGGCTGTTTGACATGCTATGTAGGAGCAACCCCATGGAAATCCAACTTAATGACTGAGCCTCAGGCCATTCTATATTTATAACTAGGATATGTGCACAGAGACTTGCACAGAGGAATAAAAATTCTGCCTTAAGAAAACTGCATTGTGAGGCCACATCCACAGAAACCCTGGGAAGAAAAAGATCACAAAAGTAGGAATTAAATCCATTTCGGGCAGTCTGACTCACCAGTTCTTTCTGATTGTCAGAGCACATGTGTTCATTACATGAGGAAATTTTCTCCCTAGTTTTATATGATTGGGTCTGAAATGTCAATGGATTTCAAGCTCAATCATGAGGAATATGGCTTTGTGTATATTTTATGACCAAAATACATACACTACTATTCAGGGGATACTTAACAGAATTCAAGCTAAAACCAAAATAGTATTAGAAGAGTAGGAACACATTTATAGACAGTTCAAACAAATGGATTTGTTAAGCGAAGTTATTAATATTTACGTGGGGTCATGACTCAAGGCTGCTCTATGGCCTGGCATACAAAGATGAGGCTTGCCAAATTTACTCTTTCAATAATTAAATAAAATGATAAAAAACACACACACAAAAAAAAACCTGTGAAACTTGAATTAGCAAGGGCAGACAATGAAAAAAGGCTGAAGGTCATACTATGTGAAGGTCAGATGATCAGCAACAACATGAAGGGAATTCTTGAAGAAGTCAACACCATGAGGAAAAGAAGTAGATCTTCGAAGTAAAAATATGCACAGAACACTGACAACACCAAATGCTGGCAACGATGTGGAGCAGCAGGAAATCTCACGTATTGCCAGTGGGAATGCAAAATGGTATTACCGCTTTGGAAGACAGTTCGCAGGTTTCTTACAAACCTAAACATACTCTTACCATAAGATTCAACAGTTGCACTCTTCAGTATTTACCAAAAGGAGATGAAAACGTTTGTTTTCAACAAAAACCAGCAGCTTTATTTATCATAGCCCAAACCTGGAAGAAACCAAGATGTTCTTCAGGTGAATGGATAAATAAACTGGTACCTCCCGACAAAGGAATATTATTGAATGCTAAAAAGAAATGAACTATCTAGTCTTGAAAAAACATAGAAGAATCTTAAATGCATATTACTAAGTGAAAGAAACAAACCTGGAAAGGCTTTACATTATATGATTCCAACTACAGAATATTCTGGGAAAGGCAAAACAATGGAGACAGTAAAAAGATGAATGGTTGCCAGGGGTGGGGGAGGGAGGGAGAGATGAATAGGCAAGCATAGAAGATTGATAGGGCAGTGAAAATACTCTGTATTTTATGACAGATTTATGTCATGACACATGTGTCCAAACCCATGGAATGTATGACACTATGAATGTACCCTAAGGTAATCTATGGACTTTGAGTGACTGTGATGTATCAATGTAGGCTCATCAATTACAACAAATGAACCACTCTGAAGGGGGAATGTTGATAATCGGGGAGTTTATACATGTACAGGGGCAGGAGTATGTGGGAAACCTCTGTATTTTTCTCTCAATATTTGGAACTTAAAATTGTTGCAAAAAAATAAAGTCTTAAAAAAACAACACACACGCAGAGAGATGCAAAGTCACTGTGAGAGAGACCAAATAGGCCAAGAGGAGAAAACAGAGAAAGCAACCAGTTCCCAGAGCTGCCTCAATTCTCAAGAGCCTTTGTTTTCATTTTATGCACACGCTCAGGGTAAACCTACACTTACGTTTTGCTACTTTAGTGAATTTCTGCCTCCTGCAGCCAAGAGCGATCTGGAGTAGGAATGGGTTCAGAATCTGCAACAGATCCTCAAAGAAGACATGGGATTAACTATGAAGCAGAGGGCAAGAAGGTCGTCCCTGTCCTGCCACATTGCTTATGGACCTGCCGGTGGCAGTTTCTTTGCTCTTATTCTCATTGAGAGGTAGGGTCTAATTTCTCTCCTCTTGAATCTGGGCTGGTGTGAGTGGTTTATTTGACCAACAGAATCCAGCAGAAGTCACATTCACAATTAAATCATAAGAAATCTTGCAGCTTCTACCCAGGAGTCTTAGAATATCTGCTTTGGGTAAGCTCTCTCTTAGAATTAAGCTGCCAAGGCTTGAAAAGCCCCAGGGACACAGAGAAGCTACAGCAGGTGTGTGGACAACAGCTCCAGCTGCTCTAAGTCAAAAGTGAGCATCCCTGCCAGCCACAAATGGGAGCCCTCTTGGACATCCATCCCAGTCCAGCCTTCAGATGACTCCAGCCCTGGCTGCTGTCTGCTTATAACCACGGGAAGATCACAAGTGAGAAATGTCCAGCTGAATCCGTCAGTCCACAGAACCATGAGATAATAAACTGCTGTTTGAAGCCACTAAATTTTAGGATGATTTTATGTCGCAATAGATAACCAAAACACCTCTCCGCAATGATGGAAGAACACTGAAATCACTGCCATTAGGAAAGAGGGGAAGAGGATGGACAGTAAGCCAGATAGGGAGTACGTGTGTTGGCAGTGGGGAGGGTTACAAT
Organism: Rhinolophus sinicus; assembly: GCF_036562045.2. Lineage (NCBI taxonomy): Eukaryota > Metazoa > Chordata > Mammalia > Chiroptera > Rhinolophidae > Rhinolophus > Rhinolophus sinicus. The sequence continues at coordinate 86,749,229 of NC_133758.1, forward strand.
TTTAAATTTACTCGGTATTGGGCATGAGTTTAAATGAACAGGCTGAAGAAATGACTTTAGTCTAGGAAAGAAACCACAAAGTTACAAAAACCTTGGTTAAATAAATACACAGTTCCAACTATATTTACATAAAATCCTATAAATCCACACTTCTATAACAGACATACTCACGGTATGCCACATTATAGACTTTGAAAATAATATTCCCATTTACTATTCTGACAAGTGAAGCATGTGAGTTGCACTGATGGGAAAAAATGCAACGTGGGAGTGCTCTGAGTTGTTCCTCTGGCACTGGGTCAGACTGAAGCATCCAAAAGCAAACATTTATAGTGCTTAGGGATATACTCAGATGTAATGAAAAGTATAAAGACATGCATGGAAATGAAAAACACCAATTTCAGGATAGGGTTATCTCTTGGGAGATGAGAGAGCTAAAGGCTATTGGGACAGGTACGTGAAGGCCTCCACCTGCATTTGTCAAGTTTGACATCATAAGGTACCTGTTAGGTACATGGGTATTTGTATCCTTTTGTTCTTTAAAATCATGAAAATTAAGTGCAACTGAATGTGATGCAAAAAAAGATGAGTAACACAAACTTGGCTTAACAATGGTATCTGATACATGGCTATACAAACAGGCATAAAAATATCATGCATATGGCAATTACCATAATAATGGATATATAGGTGACAATATTAGGGTCACACTTACTTTCAGGGGAGAGCAAGTAAGACTGTTCTTCATGTTATGTTTTTTCCAATGGTGATATTCTCACCAATCCCTTTCAGCAGTGACATGAGCATATCAATTATTTATCCCACTTAAAATGAATATAAACTCCAATAAGAATTAGATATATTTATACATATATACACACACAAATGTGCATATATGTATCAATGGAAAAATACAGTGGGCCTATTATCAAAGGACCATTGTTCAAAAAGAATGTTCACTTATCTTTCCAAAAATTATTACAAAATACTATTATTTTTTATAGGTACGTAAGTACTTTTTAATAATATGAGCTTTATAAGACAGAGGTTCATACTTTTTTTCTGGTGAATATTATTTCATTTCTTTTCAATGTAGATTTTCATGCCAAATAAATTGATCATCATATTTCTATCTTCCTTGAAGCCAGTCATGGCACCATTTGTATTGTCTTATCTGATGACCTTAAGATCAAAGGATCACAAACGAAGGATCCCAGCCCCTCAGGATTTCAACCCTCTATTCCACTAGATGCGTAGAAGACAGTCAATACACACTTATTTTGTTGAACTAGGGTCTGCAACCTGTAGACCACGTGGCATTCATTACACGTTATGTTTTTCTTAAGGTAACAGCAACACAGCAAGAACAATGATATACTCAGAGACAATATGTCAGTTTTTAAAGTCACTGGGAACCTACTTGGAAACGAGTAGTGGTGACAGGCCCTCTCTCCTCTGCCCCATTTACTGAAAGCCTCTGCTGTCACTGACAGTGATCGCCAATCACATCTACAGGGGCTGAGCTCCTGACCCAAGAAAGGGGAAGGATAGAACGAAACAGAAGGTATATATATTTTGTGCAGAGACACCTGAGGGTCCAGACCCCTGTCAACACCTCCTACAACTTCTAGCCTAATTACAAAGTGGAAAACCAACTTATGGAAAAACACACACACAAGAACCTTTCAGACTTAGAATGTGTAGCCCCCAGTCTCGGCATCTAGTTTAGTCTTGAACTGTGCTAAATACATCACTACTGTTAAGTGTGAATCGACAAAAATGCTCAGAAAACTGAAACTGAATTTTTCACCGGGCTCTGAACTAAAACCAAATGTGCAAGAAATGAGTTGAAAAATAGTTAGATTTACCCTTGCACATGTGTCAATGAAACAGAAGAGTATTTTTTAATCTCTTCAGTTACAGAATTTTTATATAAAAATAAATTAATGAGTGGGATTAATTTTATTCCCTTTTTCCTCCAAAATCTTCCACCAAATATTTTTGTTGTTTTTCTAAAAAAGTATAAAATAAAACAGACTATTAGTTTAGCTAAGTGCTATGAAGGTTATGAGACAAAGACCTTCCCGCATATTTTCCGTTTTTGTAGAAAACAGATTACAAAACAGAAAAAGCCTTCTTCAAAGAAATGAGCACCTTTGATTACAAGTGCAAAAGTCAGCCATGTGTACTAATTCTCAGTAATAATGAAGCAAGGTGAGCTCCCCAGGGACTTAAAAGTCAAAGCCTGGAAATGCTTGGGTGAACTAAGAAGGGGAACTACTCATGTGACACAACTTTTCAAAACCCTTTGTATTCCCAATTGGACAGACAAGGCTGTGGAACTCAGAACGACTTTCTAAGGTGTGTGACTGGCTCAGGTGATGGGGAAAACTCTGTCAAAGCCTGCAAAGAGAGATGCTGCTGCTATTAAAAAAAATACAATGAAAATGGACACATCCACCCCACCACTCAGAGATCTAAAGGGGCCTGGATTGTTGGCTACCTACAGGATTGCTTACCTGAAAAATAAACTCTTACTTCTTAAAGCCATGACTGTAAAAGAAAAAAAAAAAAAAAAGGCAAAACAGGAGACTTGAAACACTGAGGACCACTGTCTACCAGCCTTTGAGATGAAGGATGGCAAACCTCATTTCACAGATATTTTAAGTAGCTGTAAAGCCCAAGTGGCTCCAATTTTAAGCCTGTGTTTAGATCAGTTTTGAAAAAGGGCTGCACCTCTTTACAATAACTAGGCACCACTTCTGATGCCAGTCTGGGCTTTGTGTTTGAAATGGGCAACCACAGATGAGAAAACAAGACCACCTACAGTAGATGATACATGCCACGACTGATCTCCTTGGCACCCAGACCCACGTGCAGGCAAAATGCTTGCATTAAAAAGAAAATAAACCTCAAGATTAATGCCAGAATCTTGAACAGTATCACATAATTAATTTCACATTTTAAATTCTTACACAGATAGATAATCATGCCTTTTCAGTAAGTTTAAAACCCATCTTTTAAAAAAAAAACACAAACCCACCTGACCTACTGAAATGCCCTGATACCTTGGGCCTCTTGGAATACCCTGCAGGACAAGCTAAATGCAGTCTATGGGTGTGCCTGTTTAAAATAAGAAATCTAGTTTCTCAAATGGAAACTGTAGCTTTTTTAAAATGAAGAGCAGTTTTTGCAACTCCTAATGTTCTTTTTGATTATTACTGTGTGTCCTTTTTATTTAGGACATTAAAGCCTCCCCTTTTCATCCTGAATGCTCCTAAAGTTACAGGACAAGGGGATCCTACCTGGCCGTCTATGACAGGTCAGTGATCAAACAGAAAGACAGGCAGGCAGTAGCCCAATTCCGTCCACCTCTTAAGAATCACCAGGAGCTAAGACTTAGCTCCTGCTAAATTCAAGGAACCCCCATTCATCGTTAGACAGGACAATACGCCCTTTCCAAACAAAGGTTTAATATTTCCAGGTATTTGCCCAGCTTCTAAACTCAATGAATTTCAAGGAAAGATTATTTTATGAATACCATTGCCTGAACAGAACAAGCTAATTAAAAAAAGTGACCTCATCTCTCTTATAAGAAAAGAAACATAGGTGTAGATGGAACATATACCAATATTGTATTGCCCTAGTGATCAAAGCCCGTTTATTTAACCAACCTTATCTTGAAGCACCATTCTTTGTATGAGTTTAATTTACTTAAAAAGTGTTTACATTCACATGAACAAACCTGTACATGAGATAAAACAAGACATGTTTTGCTGAGCTTAAGAACAAGATGCAGGTTGTTATCCATATAAAGAAATATTTATTCCAAGCGTTTTGACAATGCAGAGCGCACTCAGCCAGTTATTTCCCAGCATCCTTTTTCCAGAAGCACTGGGAAGCTTGAGGTGCTGCTGGCACTTGGGAGGTAAAGCAAAGCAGAGCTATGGCTGCTGACTTCAAACTACAAATTTTAGTGCCTGACCCAGCAGCGGGTGCCATGAAGAAAGAGGGTACTAAAAATTAACTTTAGAAAAAGTTAGCAAAGATTTTTCAAAGGCCAAATGCTTCTGCCACAAATGACATCTATTGCAGAATGAAATGCAGGCAAGGACGTTGAACAGGCATGTCTGAACAGGCAGTAAGAAAAGAAACATTTACCCTTCCACCTCAGGAATGGTTCTCCTGTCTAGGAAAAGCCGAGGTGCCCTAGTAGACGCTGCCCTTGCACAGGATCTGTGGTTGAACAGAAGCCTTAGTCCACACTTGTTTACCACAGTGGTGATATGTCTGTGAAACAAGTCTTGTCAACGAAAAGATCTGCAAAAGGTACTTACACAGCCTCCAGCAAGAATTTCTGCTGCAAGTGGGACCGAACCATCTTTGCGCATACATTTATCCCTCACAAAATCATTCACCTTGAAGAAAAATATTTATAGAAGCTGATGAAAAATATAAAGAAAGTCATTAAACACATATAAATATATGTCTGTAAATGTTAGTTTTTTCTGTCAGTTTATTAGAGTAATCACAAACTAAATAAATTAAAGATCTTAAAAGAGTTTGTTTGAGAAGTGCTCTCAATAGCACATGTATAGTTTTTAAAAGGTTACAAGTAGAGAAGGTGCCAAAAAAATGTATACATATTTTAAGAAAGGAAAAACCTATTAAAATTGTGGTACTCAATACATACAGATAACAAGAGATGAATACAAATCACGTTTGACTTCTGCAATTACAAGAGGTGCTCAAAGTGGTTACCATCAGCATCTAGACACTTCTGATTACAGCAAACTACTGCTTAAGCAACGTTGACCAAAGTGTCCACTTGTATACATTTTTTGGCACCCCTGGTATATATTATATAGATATACATTCCTGATATTTCAGGGTGAAAAAATTAAAAGATGGCTTACAAGCCTAAAATTCAAATATGTCCTGCAATTGTAACAGTATAAAAAGAGAGTCATATTGAAAATAGAGACAAAATGAAAACATACACTTTATCACTTAACAACTATCTTATAGGGTTTGATTAAAAATAACTTTCAAGTCTTCTAACAAGATTTAATCTAAAATAACACGCATCATTGAGATAAATTTGGCTGAGCGTATTTTTCAACTTAGTCAAAATTCAGCATCTAAAAATCTTCTCAAGGATTCTCAAAGAACATCAATAGCATTAATTAATTAATTAAGTATAATATTCTTAAAATGCTTATGTACGACAAGCAATTTTGAGGATCAATCATATGTGTTTGGAAGATACAAGCCAGAAAAGATTAGCTGTCCCAAGGTCATATAATAAGATGGTAAAAGAAGAAAACCAGGTACCAAGACTACACAGCTCAATCTAAAAGGAGAGCTTAGCTTTCTGGGCTGCATGTCCTTGGGGATGTGAATGCGATGTCCCTCCATTCCACACACACTGACTGAGCACCTACCATCTGCCAGGTGGGAGCCAGGCACTGGAGAAACAGCCTGACGTATCAGCTGCAACTAAAGCTCAGATCCCTCAACATATGGCTTTGGCAAATGCGTAGGGAATATGCCCTAAGCATGGATTCTGCAGACAGCATGTGTAATTCAATGAAGGCATGCTTTGGAGTCAGAAAAATCTGACTCTGAATTCCAGTTTTCCCACTCATAAATGGTGTGAACATAGGTAAATACTTAAACCTCACTTTCCTTATATGTAGACTGTGGGTCAGACTTTACTGGAGATTAAAAGAATAATAGATAAGACATGTAAAGGACCTAACATGGGAGGTATTGAAGGAAATTTAGCTGCTGCTGCCCCCACTACAACAATGATTGTGATGATGATGGTGATGACGATGGTGGTGATGGTGGTGGCGGTGGCTGTGGCAATCACCAAAAATCTTGTTCAAATTTATTATCTCATTTTTGGGTGTTCAGTGTTAAATGGAGGGAAAATGAAAGCAGTGTGGGGTGGGTGTCCTGTGTTCAAATCAGTTAGCACCTCTGAGGGAACACAAATCTGCTGTTTCACGTAAGAATATCTACTAGATTCTTGAGTATGTGCAAACTCCTTTAACAAGAAGCATCAACTCAAAAGACTTACTGTAAGTTTTATAGCCTTCTCTGGGGCAACTCCCAATAACTGTGGCAAAAGACCTAAAAAAACAAGGAAAAGTAGAAGTATATTAAATAAATTAGCATCAACTAAACAAATGCACAGCTCCATCTAAAAACCGGGGTAATCCTTGCTGCAATTTTATGCTATTACCTTTAATGAGAATATTCAAAATGGAATGTTTAAGCACTAATGTCTAACAGCCATAGCAGGCCCAAGTAAATTCCCTCTCACATCATGGATTGTTCTCACCTTGGGAAAATCAACAGTATTAGTGATAATAGGAAATCTCATGATTCCATTGTCAAGTTTGCTCTTTTCCTTCCTGCCTCTTAAATAAGTATACTTTAGTGAATATATTATTTTTTGCTAACACTTTTCTCATCCTCTCTGCCCCCAAATGTCCATAGTTTGGCCATTCATTCATGTAACCACTATAACTTGGTGACAAGCACAAGAGAAACAAGATTCTCCCTCTGTCCGGTGTCAGATGGAAGGAGGGAGGGGAAAGGCCTTTTTGAAGAAGTAACCATTGGGGAAATCTGCATTCCAGGACAGCGAACAGATAGGACAAAGAAAGCGGAGTAGGAACACCTGGGTAGAGATGAGGACACCTGTGGAGAGTAACGGGTTTGGGGCGGAAAGTGAGAAGCTCTGTTTTGCACATGGTGGGATGAGTGGGAATTAGTAAGAATCAGAGCACAAGGGGGAGGTGTGGCCTTTGACTGGAAAGGCAGTTACAACAGAAGTGGACCTACATATCTGAACAAAAAAAAAAATGTTATCGTTTCCATTTGTTTTAAGAGAATAAAATCAAAGACAGGTGCTTTTTCTTGGAAACACACAGTAAGCTAACCCTGAGAATATATTGCATACATATAATCAGAATATATTGTTCTCTGTGGCATACTGCTGCCCTTGAGAGGGGCTTCACGGTGTTATCCTGCATACGTACAATTTTCTCATTCATCTATAGCAGAAGGTCCACTGGCAGCGTCTTCTGAGAAACCAGCCCTGCCCACACCATCCTCCTGAAGCAGCAGCCTGCGGCCCAAAGTCACTAGCTCTGGGACGGTATGTATCAGCCTACAGGTGTTTAAGTAAGTAGCATAAGGTTTCACACACAGTTTGAGCTTATTGTAAAGACAGACAGACAGACAGATCAAGCAATGGGACAGCTCTGGGCCTCTTTCTCACATCACAGCAATCTGCTCCAGTTGGATGTTCCGCCCTTTAGACAGGACCCAAGCATCCATCCACCAAGCTCCCCACCATGCCCTAATGCTGACAAAACAATGAAGACAAGTGCCAGCCGTCATTCATCATTTTTCTGGCTCTGTTGATAACCTCACAATAGAGGAATGTTTCTTTGTACCCATGGCTCTACAAAAAGAGGGAAACTAAGCAGAACAAGACAGTTTCATGTTTTAAGATAAAGGAGAGAAAGGTCATTTTGTTGTGGAACTAAATGATGGTGAGCATGCTAATACTAATGCAAATTTTCTTAAAAAACAGCTAACATTATTTATTATGTATCAGGCACCATTTTAAGGACTTTACCAGCTCATTTAATCCTCATAACCACCCTACAGAGAGGAAACTGAGGCATACAGAGATTAAGTAATTTGGACTAAATTATCCAGATGACAAATGGCGAGACTGGGATTCAAACCTAAGGCCTCATACTGAAGAACCTATGCTTTTAGAGAACACTCACTTCTGTCCTGTGCCTAATACGCAAACAGGTATCTGCCTCTCGCACTCATACATAACCTGCCTGGATCCCATAAACATTTGAGTTTGCAACGTCTTCTCTAGGCAGCCATATTTTGAGCCTGCTTCATCCCCAGGGCCACAGCTAACTAGACGAAGGGGACACCTAAAAGACACAGCCAATGAGTTCAGCAACCTGGGCCCTAGGACCTAGTACCGAAAGGGGAGCTAGCCAGATCCTTCTCCCAGGAGCATGACAGAGTCCTTAGTTGATAAATCAATTTAACACAGAGGCATAAACTGAGACGATGCCATGTGGAGTGGGGAAAGCAGCCAGTTGAAGCCATGTGTGCACTAATGCCCTGAGGAAGGAGAAACCATGAACATGAAAAGGAAGTGGGTTGGCGGAGAGAAGAGAATGTGGAGCAAATGGAGTGGAGACCCCACAGGGAGAGGGCACACAGCCCATGAAAAGTGAACAGGTGGAAGAGCCGACCTTGACCATCTTCTGGGCCCAGAGGCCAAGTTCCAATGAACCTTCTGCCTTGGGGTCCCTATGAGATCTCTGCCTTCTTTCTCGTGCACGTGAACGCTTACCAAAAGTTCCCCTGTGCTTCTGCTAACTTGAGTAGGACTATGTTCTTTATAATCTGAACAAACCAAAGCAGCACAGAAAACGTGACTATGAAATCACCCGGGCAAAGCACGTGCTCTAATTCAAAGTAAGCGCTCTCTCCGCCTAAACTACACTCACTTATTAATCTTTTACTTGTACCACATGAGATAATGTGATATCTACAATATGACAAGAAAGGCTTTATTATTACTTTATGAAAGTGCAGCATTAATTTCTACTAGTAAAATGCATGGATTAAACGACATCTTAACATTCACAATTTCCATTTTTCTCTCTGCATTCAGGTCAAGTGCCAAAATGTTTAAATATTTACTTGCTAGATGTATTTTTCTCATCACTAAATTGTATACCCAAACCATGGATGGGTTGAAAGCACTGTGATTTAAATGATCTCTTGTCTCTATAACTACCCTGTGACAGTCTTTTTAAAAGACTAATAAAAAACTGCCCACAGAGCCAAATGACTACAGCGGTGGATATAATCACTTCAGCCAGCCTTTTAAGCTACTGAGATTTGTCTTTCTCACTATAAATGTACTAATGCACTGTGAACAGCAAAAAACAAAAGGGAAAACCGTATATTTAAGACTAACCATAGGACAGCAAATATTTATTTGTTCAGCAAACACTTAACAGATGCCTTTTTGTGCCTGGAAGTGGAAAGAACTGGAATGAACACAGTAAGATCTGCACCGTCCCCTGGAGATAATCTCAGTTTAGAACAAAAGGAAACCCTAAGTGTCTCTGTGTGCCTGAGACAGGGAACAAGCCACCTACACACAGAGTGGTGAGTAACATAGCGCAGGGACCTCAAAGTACTATGGGAACACAGTGGAAGGAACCACTTGTTCTACCTGCAAGAAGGAGAAAAGCAGCAAAGAAGAAGAAGCGGAGATACTTGACCTGGATCCTTAAGAATATGCAGAGACTCAGAGGGGATAAGACACAGGACTTAGAATGGAGGGTAAGGTGGTCTGGGCAGAGGGAATAGCGTGCGCAATGGCACCAAAAATCTCAAGATCATGGCACATTTAGGGCCGGGGCAAGATTACTGGAGGCTAGGGTTAGGTCAGACTTTGAAATAATTAACAGTACTGATAATGCCAACATCCAGTCTTTGGGGGCACTTACTATACACCAAGCACTACTCTCTGTGCTTCATGTGGATCAAAACATTTAATCCACACAACAATAAATCAACACCAATAAATCAGTGCATGTTATTTTTGTCCCCATCAACAGATGAAGAAACTGAGGCAGACCTCAAGGAACCTGCCCAAGATTACTCAGCTGTCAGATGGGGTTGGGGTGGGGTTCCACCCAGGTGGTCTGGCTCTCGGGGTGCTCTTACCTGGTACACTGCACTATTTCTCTCCCAGGCCACACTAAAGAGCTTGGACGGAATTCTGTAGATGCATGGGGTGGGTGGCTTTTAAAGTGTAAAATTTAAAAGTAAAATGTTCTAGAGGCAGATAAAAGATGGTAAAGGTAGAGACTCACGGCTGGCAGAGTAATTAGGAGGTTAAAAGTAATATAATCAGAGGCCCCAAGTTTCATTATATTAAATTTTTTTTAAATTGGGGAATATTGGGGGACAGTGTGTTTCTCCAGGGCCCATCAGCTCCAAGTCGTTATCCTTCAATCTATTTGTGGAGGGCACAGCTCAGCTCAAAGTCCAGTCGCCATTTTCAATCTTTAGTTGCAGGGGGTGCAGCCCACCATCCCCTGTGGGAATCAAACTGGCAACCCTGTTGTTCCGAGCTCGAGCTCTAACCAACTGAGCCATCCAGCCGCCCCTTTACCATGTTAATTGAATAACTTCACCTTGATAAGAATAAAACCAAAGTACATATCCATTCCTATGACCTGGGCCAGATATTGGTACTCAGGGGGTAACAGGGTAAGTACCATTCTTGTGGTGACTACCCTGGCTCAGTAGGGAAACAAAGGCTGCTATGGGTGACAATCTGAGTGCCACCACAGATGTGGGCCTGGACACCCTTTATCCTGGGTATATGGCCTTGGGGAGAGGTCATGATCTGTAGGACAATGAAAAGTCACAGAGGTGGGAATTTCAACAACCCTCCTGGTTCCTTGACTTGGGGGGGGAGGGGGGGCGTGGCTTAGTAAAGCCTGTAACAGCCAGTCTTGTTAAGGCACTTCAACACCATCACACTGAAGTCTAAAGCACATATATGTTTGACATCTGGGTAACTAAGAAGAAAAATTAGGCTTCTAATATAAGATGTTTCTGTTGGATTCTGGAAATTCATTTTAACCATTAGAAACAGAGAATGGATGCGAGTGTTGTTTCTAACTTGTCAAAACAGCAGTCTATTTTCCAACTGCCCCATATGAAATTTATTAGTGTGGTTAGTTTTCTAATCTTCTCATTTTAGTTCAGCTCCATCAGCACATATGGCAATGCTTCCTTGGCAAACTTTACCAGAAGGCTGCTAATGCGAGAAAAGATTTACAGGGTACAATATTAATATAGTATTTTGTCTTCAAATTTCATGGGTTTGAGATATAAATCACACTATCCCCTTTGATTCCAGTCCCTTGTGCAGCCCAATGAGAACTGAGCTAGAAGTATGGGGACTAAGCCCTCATCGGGAACCTCCAACTCAGCGTCAGATAGCCCCCCAAAAGGAGCAGTGTGCTGGATCCGAGGGCTATGTTATTCTTTACTTAAAAACTTATTAGAAATGTATTCTAGAATCTCAGAGTAGGGAAATGCTTTGAAAGAAACTCATTAACAAAGCTGGCCTAATTAAAACTATTCCTTTTCAATGGCTTGGCAACAAAATAAATGGTTTGGAGCACAGGTTCTGGAGGTAGCCAGACCTGGGCTGGAATCCTAGGTCTGTACCTCCTTCATGCTGAATGATGGTGGGATGTTATTCTTTGAACTCTACGTTCCTCACAGGTAAACCAAGGATGCTAATTATGCCTCATTGATTTATATTGTGATAATTATGAGTAAATGGATACAAAGAGCCAGACACTGTTCACAACCTATCTGATGTATTAGAAAATGTGATGTTTCTTTCTAACTATCTGTTCAAGGTACATCCTCTATTCTCTTCTTGCTTACAAGAGGCAACACAGCCTGAGTAACGTTCACAGTCCAGAAGCAGGTAAAGAGTACAGATGGTCCCCGACTTTATGATGGTTTGACTTTACTATGGTGTGAAAATGACAAGCACTCAGCAGAAACTGACTAGGCAAAGCTCTGAGGTTCCGTTGCTTAGGTGCATTAAATGCATTTTCGACTTACTGGTATTTTCAATTTATGATGATGGGTTTATTGGACTGTTAATGCCATCACAAGTCGAGGGGCACGTGTATAATGCTGCTGCTCCTATGGCATTAGGCCCGTCCTTAGAAGAGCTGTCCCCAAGCAGTGAGGGCACCTCTCATCTGACGGTGTCTACTGGCCCCACTTACTGTGGGCAACGATAAGAAAATAGCACAGACATAACAACACACCTTCACCTATGTTTTTAAGCTAACATGAAATGTTTTCATTAAGAAATTAAACATTTCTCAACCTCTGATGCTAAGCAATTCTTTACAGTGTAATTTCTGCTGAGCGGCAGAAGAGCCAGGTGGTAAAAAGCATGGAGTCTGGAGTCAGGCTGCTAAGTTTGAATTTTGACTCTGTTATTTATTAGCTGTGCAATTGTGGGCAAGTTATACTACACTTTGTACCTTAGTGTTCACATCTGTAAAATGGGGATAAACACAGAACCACCTCCACAGGGTAGCTTGAAGATGAAAGGAATTTACATGAAGCCCTCAGAACAGTGCCAAGCTCATAGTAAGTACCACAGAGTGCTTTGTTGTTGTCGTTTATTTTTGTCTTCCTTCATCAACATCACCATCATCACTATCCACCTCTTCCTTTCTGGGAACTGGAATCTAGAGAGGCTGAGCAGCTTTTCCCAAGTCACTAACTATTTGGGGACTATGCAGAGGCCCACAGAGGTGAACTCACTACCCTCAAACCAGGACTCTGTATCCCCTACTGCTCAGCTTTTTCCTCTTCACTCCTGTGGACTTACTGTTTCAACTTCCTTCTCTAATCCAGAGGCACTTCTTCCAGCCAAGACGGTTCCAGAACGTCGCTGTGGGCTGGGCTCACGCTGGACTAGCACCCTGCACTGACTGGCTCTTTCACATAACAAAAGGAGGGTGGCTATGTGTGGGCATCCACATCATGCCTCCACCTCTCTCCCTCCAGGTCCCGAATACCAGGCTCTTTAAAACACGAAAGGCACCGCATGGCAGAGCCAAGCTGTAGGTTATGACCTGGTGAACAAGTGCGAGTCAGAGAATCCACTGGGCACGAGGCTCAGGGAAAGCAGCGGGTCAGCAGCCAGGCTGACGGGCCAGCGACCAGTGTAACCACAGTGTGGCGGGTGTCCCAAGAGACTGCGCTGGACAAGACAAGCAGGAGCGTAGATGGTGAGAGGCGACACCAGAGAAGAAACTCTGGAACTAAGGCAGCATTTCTGTTTTACGTCAGACAAAAACAAGCTCAGGAGTAGCCAGCCCAGCCCTGAGAAAGGTAACTTAGAGCACCTAAAATAGGGGAGCAGGCATTCAGGGCAGAGACAAGCAGTAGTTTGGTCAGGGAAATTAATGCACAGGATACCCCTATCCTTATAGCTCGAGCCACATCCAGCACTTTTTGGGTTCTCTAGTTTCAACCCGGAGGCAACTCCTCCAGTGTTAAATTCTTACCCTCCTGACCTCACCATTGAGGGCACTACACTTGCCCCCATCTTCCCAGAGAGCCCTCCTTGCTTTCAACATCAGATTAACCTTCATTCTGAAGCTATCAGCACTCTGCGCGCCCTGCCTCACAGCTTTTATTCCTGCTCCTATTTCCATGGCCTTCTCTCCTCACTTGTTCAGGCATTCTTTCCTCCCTCCTCCTTTTCCCATTTGTCTGTCCGCTTTTGACTCATATTGCCCTGAGGCATGAGGCATTTCCACCCTCCCAACGACACTATCCCCTTTCACAGCCCTCATTCAATCCAGTTCTTCACCCCAAGGTGACTGTACGTGGAGCTGGAGAATGGGGGAGGGAGGCACAATGGCAGATACTAAGATTTAAATGCTTGTTTATGTGGGTTAAATGCTTTACTCAAAATGTCAAGAACCATCTGTCATCTTAGCTATGGCTCAGGATGCTTTCGGGAGACGGAGTGGTAAAGTGTAAATTAATGATACTGATTATGGTCTAGAAAAAATTTAGTTCCTTCGGCTATTCCTCTATTTAGGGCGGTGGGGGGGACTTTCTAGAAGTGACAATGATTGGGAAGAAGGATCATACCCTTTCCTTCAGTTTTTCCCTCTGGTGTACGGCACCTTTCAGAGTCCTGGTTTCTTGCTCTTCTACCTAAACTCTTTCCTTGGTGCTGAGGTTTAATCTAGTTCCCTCGTTTCAGTCTCAGCAACAGCAGCAGCGAGTTATAAACCATCAATCTTGGGAACTAATTCATTCATTAATCTTCTTTTCTCCAGGCTACGTCTAGTTGCATCTTTCTGTCACCTTTCCCAATTTTCTAAGGTCATCATTGTTCTCATCCAGCCCTCTGAAGCGTCTGACAATTGTCCTACACACCCGATTTCAAGGTAGTGTTACTTTATCTCCTACTTTAATGCCCTGTGCTCACAGAAGATTTCTGGAGACTTGATTACCCAGCTCATGGTCTGCCCAAATCTTTTGTTCATTTCTGTTTGGTCTCCTATAACCAAACATCTGCCTTTTGATCTTTTCACAGCTTAATAACCTCAAAGAAAATATGCAGAAATTGACCAAGAATACAAAACGTGAACCAACCCATTTTGCACTCATTAGAAGCTTCAGTGGACATGGATGGACACCCATGATTCAGTCAAGTTTGTGGATTCACTTGTTTGTTCCAAGATGCATGCCTTCTTAAGTTATGCCAACGAGGGTTGCAGAAACTCCATTTTATTTCAGTGCTGGAATTTTTAAATTTATTTTTATCCACAAGAATTATGCAAGAAGGAATCTCACTGTGGATCATATAATTTGGATACTCCCTTCTATAGAACCATTAACTACAAGAAGAGACTTAGCTTAAACTAGCTGTCGGACAAAACTTCCTTCTAGAATGCAAATGTATCAATAACTTCCTGAGATATCACTACAATATCCTCTAGATGTCACCTTGAGAACATTCCAGGATGGAAGATGACTGCTTTTACACCACACAGACAACCTGAAATTGACATATTTAAAACTTTATAAGCCTGAATCAATTGGCTTATAAATAAAACTTTGTGTTTTTTGCCAATTACCTCAAAGATAAAGTAATGCTCAAAATTAAGTTTAATTCATGAAATGATCTAATTTCTCTTTTTGGCAGATTATTTTATGGCTTCTCCCTCCAATAGAAATAAAAACCAAAACCTTCCGCTAAGAAGTATTAGAAGTATTTCTCATGGATCCTGATTTCTCTTGGATCCATCTTTCTCCCCAAGGTCCTCCCCAAAACATTTTTCCAATTTCTAAGGCTACTCATCTGTTTACCTGTAGTATCTAAGGAAGGAGAGAGCAGCAAAGCTTAAAGACAGAAATTAGTTATTCCTGGAACATTCAGAGCATTTAATTATGGATGATTACCCAATCAATTGTTTCTCTTTAATATGCCAAGTCTAGAGCAGGCCAATAACTGACTCATTCGGTCATGCGGTTCATTCAAACCAAATGAGCTGTCAGGTAATTCATTAAGGATTTTAAACACCTGACTGCATTAAATCAATCTGAAGACTGGGGAAGAAACAGAGGAAGACTTTTACAAGTAACTTCAGAGAGATCTGGATTATCTCAGGTGTTATTTCCTTTAATACAGATAGACTTGGCCTGGAGACCTGATTTTCGAAAATTATACAAAAACCTAGGAAAATCAACCACTTTCTTGTAAAGAATATAGTCTGCATTACAGAGAAGGTTTGCCGAGTCAGTCTCATAGGATTTCTAAGGGGATCTCTTCTAACAACCAAACCTTACCCTCCCCCTAAATAAGAGACTCCCAGAGACCAAGAAACCCAGAAATATGAAGAATAAAGACCTAAGCAACCGCAGTATTAAAATCACATGTGGCATCCTGCGGCACGGGATTTGATGTCTACTGAAGACCATCACTAACAACCCCAGCTGGGTTATCTATCTCCTTTGGCCTAGAGGGCAGTGGTTCTAATGTGCGCCCAGATTACGAATGGATAACTTCCAGGACCGTGTACAGACGCTGGCCACTGCCAGAGAAAAGGAACAGAAAAACAAGTTGTGCTGGAGTGATGAAAGAGTTCTTTAAAAAGAACCTTCATTCTAGTAGTTCCATGAGAACTTAATTCTGCAAAACAGCTTCCCTTAAGGGATCTGTATTCTTTTTAGAAGAAGGAAAATGAGAGAGAGAGAGAGAGAGAGAGAGAGAGAGAGAGAGAGAGAGAGAGAGAGGCTTATTAACTTTATAATAAGGATACATGGTGCAATCACCTTCTTTCAAGACCAACTGCCACTTTTTCCCCCCCCAAAATACACATACAGATAATTTTAAAATAGGGAAGAGACCTTACTTATGCAACATTCCTAAATTATACTTTTCAGGAAGTATTAGCAATTATCTATGTCTTGATGCAGAAAATTACATATTAAGCAAAATTCCAGAGTAGGAAAAAATATGCTCAATATTTCAAAACATGTTTATAAATTAGAGATGTAGTCTGACACCCTCTCAAATATTGCTAGGTGAAGCATTACCACAGCAATTCTAAACTCTCAAAATTTAAATCGAACAGTTTTCCTTGGGAACAATAAAATTTTTAAATAAAAATTACATTTAATGCAAAATTTATAGTCAAAGGATCACACATAGGGTGTTTTATATCTTGACTTTATAATCAAAGGTTAGAATACTGATTCTCAGAAATACTTCAGGTCTTTTTGTTTCTATTATAATTTTTTGTTAGAAATGATGGTTCCCATTTTCAAGTGATCTCACTTTTGCCTAATGATAAACATTTACAAATATATAGTTACATACACTTATTAATTTATGATTATGTGCAAGGCACTAAAGGGAATTGGTCCCCAACCAATCAAGGCTAGGAATAAGTCATTTTTTGAAGAAAGACAGTACAACATGTTTTTAAAACTCGAGCTGCCAATCATCTCTTTGCTCTCAAGATCCAAATTATAGAACAGAGCTAAACAATTTTACAGTAAATCTTTTGTTTTAAAATCATCTACTAGAAAAGATAGAAATCAGGGAGAAAGGAACATAGGTGACTCCCAGAACTAATCTTCTATTCACAGTCTACTTACCATCATCCTCTGACAGAGAACCCCTTAGGGTTCAGGCACCCAAAACAGCTTAGATAAATGGCGATTTCTAAACCAGGGAAAGGGTAAGGAGCTGCCTCTTTGGTGTTCAAAGTGAGCCTCCATCTCTATCTAATAGGCCACTCACTCCCCCTTCCCTGAGGAGCTACAACCAGTCACTCCCACCTCCAGATATAATAACTTCAACAGCGAGAGGTTTGTGGCATGGCCCATATTAGCTCAGCGCTCAGGACTCAGGTACACTTTAAGCTATTCTGTCCACAGGGTCAAAAGGCCGGGTTGAGGAAAGAAATCCAGATGCAACCAAGAATCAAGACCTGCCAGGTGTGGTCCAAGAGGAAAGAGAAAGGACTTAAAATTAAAAACAAACCCAGTCAACATAAACACATTAAAGATATTCAGCAGGACAAAAGGTATTTTTTACTATTCTCAAAGCACCCCTGTCATTTAATGCAACACCAAAGAAAGCCCATAAAAGCAGTTTGTGAAGCAACACCCAGGCTCAGACGTCTGTCCGACATGAAGCGCAAGCCCTCTCTGCAGAAGACAACCCAGATGAACAGGTAAGGTGGTTGCCTTTACCTGAATCACCGAGAAGCAGGAACTGTGACATTAACCTTGTACTACTTGGGAGACATTTCATTTGCCAGGTTGGTTGTCACAGGAGGTAAAAGTATTTCAAATGGAAGGCAGTGACCCAGTAAGGGTCATCATCAATCACCTGGGGTCAAAGACCTTCCCAATTGTCAGAAGAGGCGAGGGGTGAGGGAACAGGGCAGGGAAAAGATCAAAAGGCCTTTGATGGGGTTATCTACTACACAATAGAACCTGCAAAATGGAACTTCTCTGGAGTTTGAAACCTCCTAGTTTCTAAGGTGAGAGATTTCAAGAAAGGTCTGTTTTTTCCTTTTTTTTAACATGGGTGTTTAAGATGAAGATGAGTCAGCAGATGGCAGAAGAGGTCTAGAGGTACAGGTTTACCTGGCTGCAGTTCAAATCTGTCTCCGCTGAGCACTAAATACTATTTTCTTCTAGAGCAAGCACTGGTTAAGGGAAAGGAGGGAAGACCCCACCAGCTTTGCAGTCGCCAAATGGCAAGGGGGCTCAGCTCAACCTGCATTGCAATACTGTATTTTAGCTGATGCAAACACACTCGCTTCTCTTCTCTTTGTAGAGGACAATCACACAGAGAGATTGGGAAATAAAGTAATGTCTCTTTAGGCCAATGCCAATGGGTCTGTGGGATTCTTTCTATGAACGATAAAAACTCACTGAAGATGCTTATAAACAACGATTTTAAGAAATAAAACGTACTACAGAGTAATACAAACGGCTTTCAGGTTATGGGCTGTTTTGATTAGCTATGCTCTGCATGCCTCCAGCCTACTCCCATTAGCATGGATAATTGAGAATCTGCTGCATTTCTGTTTTAAAGCAGTGTGTCTTTAATCCATTCAGATGGAAAAACCAAACCTCTGACTATTATTTCACCTTACAGGAACTTAGCACATGGCACTAACCTCTATACAGTCCAAAGAAGCCTTCGTAGCGTAGCACTTTCTTAAAACAGTCAAAGCTGTTTTTATACATAAGTTCTCCCACAAAAGAGCCAGTGGATCGTTGGTTCTGCATTCGAGTTTTCACAAGATCGATAGGATACACGGCAGTGGCTCCCACAGCTACAATGAAATAATACCAACATTTCAGAAGGATTTAAGTTCCGTCATGGAAAAGGGGGGAGGTGGTTAAGTCAAAGAGAAGACTGACAAGAGAAAGAAACAAATTTTGCATGTACAGATTTTAAAACTGTACTAACTTTCTGTACTCTTAATAAACAATTGTGGAATTCCATTACTCTCCTGAAAAAAAAGACACCATAGACAGTTTTAAAAGGGCACGTCACTAGAGCCTAACCTCATTGTTAACCTGTCTGTAGAAAGCTTATCTGCAGATAAACAAGAGAAAAAAGCCACTTCTAAGACTGTGATCATGGGCAGGTATGGAAAAAGCAGTTCCCTTTGTTGTTGTCCCATCTCAGGTACGGACAGGTGACTGGCTTATGGAAAGACTTGAGAAGTCTCTGTCCTTTTTAATATTTCAAGATGGAACATCAGAGAAAAAACAAGACAATAATAAAAATGAAAAATTTGCACTCATCCTTGACTTACCTCCAGCAATAGAACCCAGACCAAATCTGTAGGCTGACTCTGCAACTTGTAGGTGGACTGGTCTAGATGAATCAACTGAGGCCTTCTTCTTTGCACGCACAGGAATTGGAGGACAGAAAGGAGATAAAAAAAGGAGACAGAACAAAAATGAACATGTATTATTTTTAAAAATTACCCACCGGTTTCTAAATTCGTGATACAACTAAAATGCCAACAAGGAAAGTAGAGTTAGATTCAGTAAGTTTTTATTAAGAAAAAGTTATTATTGTTATTAATGTTTAAAATCAAATTTGAACACAATGAAAGCCATTTTGTCTCAAAAACAATGTTATGAACCTATTTTCCAACGTTGAATTCTTACGAGTGATCAAAGAGATATAAATTTAAAAATAGGAATGAGACACCATTCTGCATCAATCAAATTGGTAGGTTTTGGATTTGTTTTTGTTTGTTTGTTTTTTTAATGGCAATACCTCGCCTGGCAAGAGTTGATAAAAAACAGAGCTTCTCAAACCTGGTACTTAATCAAACCTGGTATTTAATCAAACCTGGTGTATAAACTGATGGGAAACTTGGTTAATATACACCCAAATCCTTAATATGTACATAACCTCTGACCCTGCAGTTCTACTTAGAAAAAGTTAGTCTAAAATATAATTGTGTATGTAAACATGGATCAAGCTATAAGAATGTTAAAAAGTGGTACTGTTTTATAAGAGCAAAAACTCTGAGAATAACCTCAATGTCTAATGAGAAAGGATCAGTTAAATATAATGCTATAGCCTTAGAACAAAATAGTACATCATAAAAATGATATAGTAAAAGAATATTTGCTCTTAAAAATGCTCATAAGGTATTATAAGTGAAAATAGGTTAAAAAAACCATGGTGGGTAGACAGGTATTCATGATATGATTCTCTTTACCTTTTTAAATACCTGAAATACTTCATAATCTTTAAAAACCAATGTTTAAGACTACTGCAATATGTTATTTTTTTATGAAAATTATTTGTGGGTATATATATACATATAAAAATAATAGTAACATTTTGGCTACCCTACCACCAAGAGATATTCAAAATGTTTACTGTGGCTACAACTAAGTGGTTATATTATTGTTACTTTTTCCTCTTTTTTTTTGGTCCATCTTTTCTAAATTCGCATTTCAGGCCACTGAGGGGTTGCACCTCTCTGTCTATAGAGTTGTCACATGAGGGTGGCATATAGTAAATTTTTTCTTTTTTCAAAAAAAAACCCACGATAATTAAAATTGATGAACAATGAAAAGAATTACCAACTCCAGCTATCAACCCACTGAATTTCAGTTGTTGCCAACGTAACACAATTCTAATAGAGTACGATAAGTTGAAATCTCCTTCAGTCACTTCACTTAAAATAGCTTTACCATAAGGTAAGGGGGGTGGGGGCTGGGAGATGAGGGTAAGGGGGATCAAATATATGGTGATGGAAGGAGAACTGACTCTGGGTGGTGAACACACAATGGGATTTACAGATGATGTAATACAGAATTGTACACCTGAAATCTATGTAATTTTACTAACAATTGTCACCCCAATAAATTTCAATAAATAAATAAATAAAATTTAAAAAAAGAAAAAAAATAGCTTTACATAGAAATATGCATCTTTAAGAATATAAAACATTTCTTTTGCAAATTGCATAGTGTGTTTCCAACTCTATCCCTGTATAGATAGATATCAATAGTAATTTCATTTTGACAGGTGCATCCATAAATAAGGCACTATTTTATTCATATGGCTACAAATGTACAATACAAATGAACATACAAAACAAAAGACTAACAGAAACAAAGAACAAACATGGTGGGGGAGGAGGGATGGGTGAAAAGATAAAGGGGAATATGGCCAATCACAGAGACGGACACAGTGTGGGGAGTTCACTGTATGATATCTAAATATCGAATCACTATGTTGTACACCTGACACTAATATAATATTGTATGCAAACTATATGTTTAAAAAAAGGACCAAAAAAATGGAATACCATACTTAGAAAGGTTCTAGCATAAAAATAACAAGTGGAAATACTTTGAAAATAATGGAGGCAACCTACCACGATCACTAATTCTTCATTTAAAAGATGAAATACATGAACCCTCAGACTTTTATCTAACTTTTCTGAAGCTAGAAATGTAGCATGCTCATGAAATAAGAATGATTCCTGTTCTTGCATTCTTCTGTCAAGGATCAGTGTTAGCACTGGGCCTACCAGGTGGATGACCTCTGTTGCTTGAGTCTTTCAAAGTTGTCTGGCCCACTGGGGTTCACAGAGTAAAGAATATTCCAGGCAAGGCCATTGTGAATTGCTCTAAACCTCTAAGCAGCAGTCAGTCATTTCCCACTGTAAATCTCATCAACCTCCTCTAACCCTTTCATGGCCAGTAATCAAAAAGCACCCATCACAAACTCTCATAAGCTTCAGAGGGCATAAAGGAAAAATTGTGGGATACTCCTGGCAAAAGGAGAACAGGAGAGAACATAAAAAAAAAAAAAAAAAAAGTCTCTGCGTTTTCCTAATCTCAAAATTTCTACAACAACTTGTAGCATAGACACTAGTAAGCAGCGTTTTGAAATCAAAGGGAAGGGAGAGCTTCCACCTCTGCACGTGATTATACAGTTCTCTCTCCTGCACTCGGGGAAATCGGCTTCCTCTTTTAACAACGGCCAGCTGGTTTTCCAGAGGTGCCTAGTTTAGGATTTACTGAGCACACACCCACCACTTTGAGTTACACGCTGCACACAAAACTCGCCGCTGCATTCGGGTGGGAAGGAGCTGAAAGGAGGGGGTCCTGGCTTGAGGCCTGCCAGTCTTAAAAATGTTGCCCGCATCAACCCATTGTGGTCAAACTGGCGTCTCTGTACAGACCCAGAGCTCCAAGCCAAAAACTGTTAAGTCTCACAGGCTTCAGAGATGGCTTTGCCTTAAAGGAGGTATTTTTCTAAAACGACGCTCGTCTGTGAGTGGATTTATTTTACAAACACCATGTAAGGACAACCCATGCTATGAAGGCTTTGAGTCTCTACTCCTGATCTATAGAAAGTCGAGCAAGAGTTAAATTGAGGAGGTCCCATGTCTTAAGTTTCTGACTCCCACAACTGCAAGAGATTGGTTTCTGTTAACCATAAAATAAAATTTAGCATTCCTCAAATTGTTTCCACATAACTTACGAATCCTTTCACAGAGAAAATAGGTCTAAAAGCCTTCAAACTATGACTCCAGACTAAACAAAATTATCTCATTTCGATATTCAGAAAAACGGAAGGCAAGGCAGTTAGGCACTGCACTGACGAAGTACCTCTCTGTGGAGCAAAGACGGCTTTCATTTAGCAACGTGCCGCTTGCCTGGGACAGCAACACCCAAACAGGACTCTGGCCCCACATCTCTCACCCGACATTTCGGGAAGAAGAAAGGCTCTTCTGCCTATTTTTGGAGGATTAGCCTTTCAATGCGTACAGGAAATCACCTCATCTTTGGAAAAAAACAAGCAAAAATGCCAACTATCTGTTACTCAGAACATCTCTAAGTCACTTCTCTTTCCAGCCTTTTGAAATTGTCTGGATTCTTGGGGCAAAATGGAAACATGGTAGGTCAGATACCAGTGCCAGAAAGGTGACTGCAAGTGAAAAGGGGCTTGGGGGTGCCCTACTAAAGAAACACCAGGAAGCAAGTTTGCTTTTTCTGCCCACCTGCCTTTGGGCCTCAGCCAACTTGAAGGGAAGAGTTCCCTCTTCCAGAGGAGCAATGCGTTCAATGTCTGCTAAGGTCATACGTCTGGAAGGAAAACAAAACAAAACAAGCACAGACAACAAAATACAAGTTTATTAAAATTTACATTATGGAATTTTAAAACATTCCCTTTTTTGTTCCCCATATTTCAGAGTCATCTTTAATTTGGCTTCTTTTTCCAGGTTTGCTGTACTCCTACCCCCACCTCGTAACCTCCTTTTATTAAGCTAATTAAAAAAAAGAAAAAGGCCAACTTACCCCCGTGGTTCATATAAATCTGCTAACTGAAACAAGATGTCAACTTCCATGGGTGTAACCTGACCAAATTTCTGAGCTGCCAGAACAAACTCCTCTGTATGGAAAAAGAGTTAAAAAGGGAAAGATTCAAAAAGAAATAGCCACTAAATGGTAGCATTAACTCAAGTCACTGGAATGAGTGAACATTACAAAATTTTATTATTATCAGTTGTAGAATTCGAGTCAATCCAAATAGGGTAAGAGCTTTCAGAGTTCTTCTGGAAAGAGTGTGCAGATGAGTTTCTCTAACATTGCCTTTAAAAGCTTGATGTCATGTGAAGGCTTTGAATAAATGACTCGGGATGTTATTCAAATTTCAGGTCAGGGAAAACTAGGAAGCAGATATAAAACTTCATATGCATAGGTCCCAGGAGGTTATATGAATGAAGTTGTGAAATTTCTAAGGGAATTCTCTGTTTTTAAAAAAAGAAAAAGAAACATTAAAATGCTAATATCTTGTTTCTAGATTGAAGATCAACTTACATTGTCACCAGTATAAATTTATGGAATTCCTTATGTACGTTTGAAGGCCACTTTAGAGGCAAGATTTGAAAACCTTTAAGAAACTTTACATGGTTCCCTCACTCAAGGACTATCAGGTTTATTTAAAACTGACCAGAGTGTTTTGTTTGCTTTGGTCTGATCAAACGATGGAGAACACACATATAACCTAGAGTTAGTATGTGTCAATGGAATACAACAATCTACAATACAACCTCTTGTTTGCCGTCTTCACTCCAATAACAATACACCAAGACACTTGCAGGGAAGAATTCAGACTTATTCTCACTCACCCTTAGTCACCTCTACATCTTTCTTGTTGCCAGCCAAAGTGCTGTAGATCTTTCTAATGAGTTCCATGTTGTTAAGGAGCGAATTAAATCCGTTAAAATAGGAGAAACTGACTTGATGGGACGTAGTACCTCCAGCAGCCTCAAATAAGTTGAAAATAGGAGAGGGGAAAATAAAAATAAAGAATTTATATAATGCAGAAGATTCAGACGTACATATATCAAATGCTAGTTTTGGAAGTAATCAGGACTGAATAACTAAGAAGAAATAGCCATAAGTATTTTTCTTTCACATTAAAAAAAAAAGCTATAAATGATTTTTAGAAATAACTGCAACTAATCATGACCAGAACTTGTACTCTCCACATACAATCCTAGAAAACTAAATAAATACATGTGTAGGGTTATAACAGCAGGACCAGTAGTAATTTACAGAGTTCAAATTTCCATTGGAAATGTTTTATAAGTTTGTTTATTTCATCTAATGAGCAATCTTTAAAGGCTTATACATGCAAAACTATATTACACACACGTGTGTGCTTATACATGCAAAACTGTATTATACCAACACAAACATACTATGAAAAGTAGTCAATCTAACATTAATATCATGATTTGTCATGTTACTTATAACTAGCAATAAATAATCATTTAAGTACAGACTTTACATTGGTGGGATGTCTAGCAAACAAGCGTATTATGGTAAAATTATGAGATGTCATATGCTTTGATGGGAGTTAAGACTGTTCAGAATTCTGATAGTAGAAATTTGTAAGAAACCATATTTCTTCATAGGGGACAAGGGAACTAGACAGCATGTCCATTATGAATGGAACTTCAGTTTGGGGTTTCAAATTCTATCCTTCCCTAACAAGGCAAAATATTTTTATTAGGAAAGCAGTTCTTTATAAGGTAACAACCACATAAATCTTCACTCAGTAATCATTTAGAATAGCTGACATGAGAGTTTAGAATGGAGTAGGGAAGGGGGGCCAAGAAAAGGAGCTAGATTGGAAAGAATGGAAAAGGCCTTGTCAGAATGCCACATTTCCAAAAAGAGGCACCAGGGGGAAAAAAAAAATGAAAAAATGAAAAGCTAGCCTAAGCTCCTGCCTATGGGAAGCATTGTGGGAAACCCAGATGATGGTGAAAACACTCAGAAAGTTTTCCCCCTGGGATGAACAAAAGGACAGTTCCTATTGCATAAGGGTTCCCAAATCTGAGCGACCATCAGAATTATCTAGGAAGCTTTAGAAACTAGATTCTAGGGCCTCAACACCTATAGATGGTGCATCAGTAGGCCTGGGAGAAGCCTTAGAACCTGGATTTTTTTATAATTATTCCTGTTGATTCTTAAGCTCCATTACCAAGGCTTAGAACCACCACCACAGAATGTTACAGGACACCAGGGCCCAGGAGGTCAGCAGTGGCTGGACATCCACTAGGATGGAAGCTCCATGACACAGGAGAACAGGGCTCCTTCCACCCATCACTGTGCCACTGTCACCTCATCACATATGTTGAATGAACAAGTAAATCGAAGGTTTAAAGTTTCTGTTCTGCTGACCTCTTAAATATATCTGTGCACACGATTTTTTTTCTTAATTTATCACCTCAGAGAACAGATAAAAAGCAAAGATTAGCATTTCACATCCTGCAAAATGTAAAGCAAAATTAATACATAATTATAACTTTTTCTTTTTAAAATCAGTTAATGCATTTCTTTAAGGTATTCTATATTGTCCAGATAACAAATTAACCTACTCACTAAAATTAGCCAAAACACACTCTGTAAGTTTGGTAATATATGCAATCACATTAAGAAAATGTTAGTATTTAAAAGAGAAAAAAAGTACGTAATATGTAAGAATTGTTCTTATAATCCCTTATTTACTGAGCTCAGGTCAGGTAGAATAAATTACTTCAGAATAAACGAACTTCAAGGAAAAGTTACAACTTACAGCTACTAGACATTCTTCTACAAAAGGTGTCAAGACATGGGGGCGGATGGTGACCATGATGTCTCGGAAGTCAATGGCTGTGACTTTTCCGGTCCTGGCACTGTCCCTTTGCACAAAGGCTTGCTTTGCATGCTCCAACTGGATTTCCTACAAATAAAGAAGGTAAAATAATTTGTTTCTCGGTTACGACAAATAATGGCTCAATTTCAAATTAGGGTGAAGAAATATAGATCACATCTTGGTTTAATAAGCGCTGCCTGCTTGTTAAATAGCACCCCCAAGCTATTGTCTCCTTCTAAAGAGAGAACTTCACTCAGACCAGTAAACATGTCTTGGAAAAGTGCATTCCACCTTGAATCTCCTACCGGAAGACACCAAATCACTTCAATGCTTTGCTAGAGTCCGAGGACACCAAGAAAATAAAACCTAGAACGAAGTTTGGAAGGCTCAAAAATCTGGCCAAACCCTGCTTAGATGATGCTAATGATCAAAGGGAAACCACCTATAGGGACATTACCTCTCTCCAGAGAAAAGAGGAAAATTTTTAATAGGAACCTGCTATACACAAACATGTGATATAACAGATTGGAAAAAGGCGGTTCTCCTTTGGAATATGCTGTTCCTCTAACACTGGGTTTCCCGGTCTTGACACTATTGGTATTTTGGGCAGGTTAATGAGCCTTTGTTATGGGGGCCCTCCCACGCATACCCTACCCTCTAACTTCCCACTAGATGCCAATATCCTCTTTCCCCCAAGGCCGTGACAATCAAAAGTGTCTCCAGGGAGGGCCATACTTTCCAATTGAGGACCAACGTTCCCGAATTAGGAATTGGATGGTATGCGGGTCAGTACCATTGGGCATGTTTTAATTCATATGATCTGAAAACATTTCTGTTGCTATTCCCAAAGGATAAGTGTATACACAAAATAAAATATAGCCTCCCATCAAAAGCCATCGTGTACCATGTAGAAGCATCCTTTCTGCAGACAGCATTTTATTATCTTCTTCAGGAAATTGTCCATTTCCCAAATGGGCCCTTAGAGTGAGATCTAATCTCTATGGAATTACAAAGCATCACTGATGTGGCTCTCAAGAACTTGAAATTACTTAAATGAAAAGCAGTTTTATTAGATGATATTGAGGAATTACATTTCTTTTAACTTCGGTGAGATAATGACTTATAATTGTGTAAAAACTAATTGTCCTTATGACATATTACAAACTAAAGTATGGATGAAATGACACGAGTCTGATAATACTTTCCAGTACTCTAGTCTCCCTCTCTTCCCCCAGAAAGGTGGGGAGATGAAAGATGACTGATAAAATATTTATAATAATTGAAACTGGATAATGGGAACATGGTGGATCATTATACTTTTCTCTCTACCTTTGTGTAGTTTGAAAAGTCTACAATAAACAAGTTAAAAAGACAATACAATGGTAAGAATTAGACTTCCTAGCCTATTTAAAAGCTTCTTCTTAGTTATAGCATCTGCCAGTTTTGATCCATCCTGTCCCTGCAGACACTCTCTTCTGGGACCCTAATCTCTCTATTGCCTCTTCCATTCACTCCTTAAATGAGAGGCATTTGTCAGCCCTCTGTCCTTCAGGTCTTCTCACTCTACTCTTCTAAGCCAAGACCTCCCCACCCAAGACCTCAAAGATTTCTTAGAAGGCTTGACTCCCAGATCCAAATCTCTCCCTCTTATCTGCTGGACTGGAATTTCTAACTGTTTAAAAATATACCCATGTGAGTATCTGTAAAAGCCATACAATTACACATCACTAAACACACTATTATATGTCCCTCACTCAGGCCTCAAAACTGATCCCTCTCCTCTGTGCAAAGCTTAATTATTGGCATGTTGTTTTTCTGGTCACCCAACCTAGAAATCTGTCAGTCTTAATGCTTCAAGCTTCTTTTCCCCCAGAGTAAACCAGTTACCAAATTATATCACTTGAACTTTTGAAAGTTCACGCAAATGCATCTTATCCTTTTCACTCGTAATGAACTGTTTCAAGCTCTCCTCAGAAGGTGCCTGAATATCTACCACTGGCCCAACTGTCAGTCTGGCGCTTCTCTCTGACCTCTGTAGTCCATCTTGCACACATCAACAGCTGCCTTTCACAATCTCAGATCTGACTTGAATCCTCTCTGCAGAAACCTTCAATAGCCTTTCATCACCAAGACCCATCTCTGAAACAGAGTGCTCAAGACTCTACAAGGAGCTATCTTTAGCCTTGTCTCTAGCACACTGCGTCCAGCCCTACCAGACCTTCCATACATCCAGGCCTTTGTCCACACTCTACCCTCCACCTAGCAGCGACAGTAGCCTTTTCTCTAGCTCCTAAAATCCTACCACTTCCTCCAGGCTCAGCTCAAATACTACCTCCTAGGTAAATATAATGAGGCCTCCTAACTGAAAATAACTGATCACTTGGACTCCTGCTTGAACTTCAATGATAAGACTTGTCTTATTCCATCTTATATTCCTGTCTTTCTCCCTACCTTGCTAGGGAAAAGAGACTGCTCTATTCATGCCAGTTGTGGTATAGGCAGAATGCTTTAGATATAGTAGGCACTCAATAAACCGTAGACATATTCATCAATGATAGGTATTCTAGTTCTCTGTACAAGTGCCTCCAATTTAAAAGGAAGGAAGAAACCAACTGCTAAACACCCTATAGTGAAGAATGCCCACAGTGTGTATTCACCTGAAAGTAAATGAACACACTCCTTTGGATTGCCAGACCCATCGCTAAAACTAACCTAAGCCAAGGTTACTGTCAAGAAGAGTAGAAGGTATGTTCATTTCTTTACCATTTCCCCTAGCTTATAACTCAAATAAAGTCGTAGGGATCTGAAACCATTATATTAAAAATGGCATCACTCTTCTTGGCCACCCCATCTCCTCAGAAAGCAGAAAGGCAGAACACTAAGACCAAGCTGTCCAGACTGGCAGGGGAACGGACAACAAAGTGGGGGCTGACGTCCATATGGCAGGACACAGGGTACATTTGTAATGAAGATGGTGCCACCAAGCATTTCGGTGCTGACACTTCCACCAGTGAACATTTACTAGCAGGGATCACTTAATCATGGAACAAGTAAGCATTTTTCACCCTAATGATGAACAATTGAAGAATGCGTTTCCAACAGCTCTTAAAGATCGGAGACGTCAGAACCTCTGTGGTAAACAAGAAGATCTATGTAGTTCTCTAAATGTTAGGATAGAGTGGAAAACATTTAATTTACTGCTTCCCCAAACTGAAAAGTAGCTTACTAAAGATGTGGGCTCCCTTCTGAAAACATAATATGTCACAACTGTTTCTTGTTCTGGGTGAAGAAATGAAACTTACTCCAATTGATACAACCAGCACGATAACAGCATTTAGTGAGCATACAGTCTGCGTCACACTGTTCTAAAGCACGTTATAATAATAAACTCGTTTAATGCTCACAGCAACCCTACCAGGTTGGTACAATGGTCCTCCCTTATCCACAGGGGATGCATTCCAAGACCACCAGTGGATGCCTGAAACCATGGCTAGTACTGAACCCTATACATACTGTGTTTTTCCCCCAATACATACCTAGGATAAATTTTAATTTATAAATTAGGCATAGTATGAGATTAACAAAAATAACTAATAATAAAACACAATTATCACAATATACTGTAATAAAAGTTATGTGAATGTGGGGTGTGTGTCTCAAAATATCTTATTGTACTGTACTTGCCCTTCTTATGATGATGTGACAATAAAACCCCTTATTAAGTAGAGAACGTTCACATTTTCATTTAAAGGAAGCCCTTTACAACTTCTCTTTGGCATATCCAAACAGCCAGCATCTCTACTCTTGTATTTTGGGGCCATTATTAGGAAAATATGGGCTCCTTGAACACAAACACTGTGATATTGTGACAGTCTGCCTGATAACCCAGACGGCTACTAAGTGACTAATAGGCAGGAATACAGTATGGATACACTGGACAAAGGGATAATTCAGGTCCCACATGGAACAGACAGGAGTGGGATGGCATGAGATTTCATTACACTACTCGGAACAGCGCTCAATTTAAAACTTACAAATTGTTTATTTTTGGAATTTTCCATTTAATATTTTCATACTGTTGATCGTGGGTAACTGAAACCACAGAAAGTGAAACCACGGATAAGGGGGTCAACTGTACTATTATTAACCTCACTGCAGTAGTTGAGGAAGCTAAGGTCTCACTGACAGGAAGCAGTAAAGCTGGAATTCAAACCCTCTTGTTCCACTTAATCATGGAACAAGAAAGCACTTTTCACCCTAATGATGAACAATTGAAGAATACGTTTCCAACAGCTCTTAAAGATCGGAGACGTTAGAAACTCTGTGGTATACAAGAAGCACGATCTATGTAGTTCTCTAAATATTAGGATAGAGTGGAAAACATTTAATTTACTGCTTCCCCAAACTGAAAAGTAGCTCAGTTCCACCCCTCTGACAATGCTCCTAATTCTTCACTGCATGGGGAGCCCTGATAATGCCACTGTCAGGAATTTGATTACAAAATATATTTGACATCTAGGAGTCTTAATAGCTATGAAAAGATAAAAGTACAATGTGTTTTTAAATTATTCTCAATGCTCTAGATTTCTCTGTTGCCTATTTTCATGAGAAAATAAAATTCCTGAAAAATTTTCATTAAGGCAAAAGTCTCCTATGCGCCCAGTGTCTGGATTATTCTCCCAACATCAGCAGAGACAATGGAGGAGAGAAACCAAATCTAAAAGGCCTTCTCCTGCCCTTGCTTATTGCTTGCTTTCTCACTGTATGGGAACTAACACACAGGTACTCTATAAATACTGAATTTGAGAATGAATGATCTTTGAAATAAATATCCAGGCTCAATACTCATGGCAGAGTGACTTAAAAACAAAGCTCTCCGTTGGCACCTCTAATGCTACTTAAGGAAAACCTAATGTGTACCAAGACCCCAATAGTTCTTAGAACCTAGAGGCATAAAACTGGGACAGAGAACATTTGGGATGTACGCAATAAAGAATGTGTAAGATAATTTGTTCATTTCCAAAATGAAAGGGACCAGAATGGATAAACTCATCATCTGTGCAGGTGAAGGGAGAACAATGGAAGAAGCAATAGTTCCATTCAAATATTTAAAGGTTAAAAGACTATTTGGTAAAAAAAAAAAAAAAAAAAGGAAAGAAGCTAGATGGCTCTTTATTTCTTACAAATTTTTTTTTTAAAAAATCAGTGGAAAGAAAATACAGGGATCAAGTTTTAGCACAAAACAGACATATTTAACCTGTACAACTATTCAGAAATGAAATGGGCTACCTTGCGAAGTAGCAGGTCCCCAGTCTCTCGAATTACTGTATTTTGCAATGTATAACATGCGCCCGTGTATAATGCGCACCCACGTTTTTGGCCCAAACTTTTAGGGAAAAAAGTCTTTTAATTTTTTAATTCAAATTTTTATTTGTTTACATTTAGGTACTTGTTTTTGTATTATGAAGGAATTTTAACAATTATGTTTAACATAGTACAAGAAATTTTATGTAACAAATAATTACAAAACACAAGACCAGATATAAGGTACAAGACATTTTATGTATTGGTAACAAATTTACGATCTTTACGCACCATAGAAGGCCAAGAACTATTTGTTGTTGCAAATTCATCGTAAGTTCAACAAAACCGATTATCGTATTCCAGGGTATTATTTTGCACACAGATATTGTTACTGATTTCTAGAGTTACACTTTTAACTCATAAGCATAAATAAAAGAATTAAAAACATTTATATAGATACGGAATTAGTAGTGCCCATGTATAATGTACATCCTTATTTTTCCCTCACAAATTTGGGCAAAAAAGTGCATTATACACAGCAAAATACGGTATCCATTCAACTACAAGCTAAGGAGCACATGTCAAGAAATTTATTTTATTTTATTTATTTTATTAGATGGCGTTATGGAAGCAATATATTATGATGACAAAAATCTGAAGTTTGGAACAGGACTGAGCAGAGCTCAAACAAATATCAGTCATGACACCCCTACCTGGGAAGGCTTAGGAGTGTGTTTGCATCTAAGAGTTCCAGCAACACCTACTATACAGGATTATGAAAACTAGATGTCAAGCCTGACAGGCACTTAATAAATGGTAGCGTCGATTGTGCCAAGGTGAATGATTTAAAACCCGATGAAGTCCTTTCCAATACAAGTTCTTGGAGTCTTTCAAAAAAATCACCTAGTAGGAATGGTGGTTCTACTGATTCATTTTGAACCAGACATAGGAAGAGAGCGATGAAGACCAGATAGGGTGGGGAATAACAGTAACAGCTGACTGTTTAAACATTTACTCCAGGACAGGGGCTATGCCAAGAATTTCAAAGACAGTATTTCATTTAAGCCTCATAATAATTCTGAGAAGTACTATTATCATCTTCATCTTACAGAGAGACACCTGAAGCTCAGGGAGGTTAAGTAACTAGTTCAAAATCACACAGCTAGGAAGTGGCAGAGATGAGATCTATACCAATGTATTGTTTGATTCCAAAACTGAGATTTTTTTAACCACTGACTTATCCTGCCTTGGGTAAAATCGCAGTAAGACGATCCTAAGTAGATTTGGATAGATAACTGGAAAAGAGGTTTTAAGAAAAGTTTTGGTTATGATTTGTATGTAAAAATGGAGCAAGCTGTATCTCACAGAAGTCTCACCACAGATGATGGGGGAGATAGAAGAATCTACCACAAAGGAAAACACTCGAGGGGAAAGAGATGAGGTGGTTAACATGATGAGAAACTTGGAGTGAGATGAATTTAAGTTATAAACAAAGGTTAATCCGTAAACAAAAGAAAGCTAGAGGTATAGATAGAAATGTCAATCTGGGAGATGTCAATAACAGGATTTTAGGGAAAAACCCACAAGGCTAACACTTACTGTAATTAAGTGTGTGCTATGCTACAGGGACTGTTGTGTTTTCTTCATTTCTTTGAATCCTCCCGACAACCTTCTAAGGTGCCCCTACTATCGCCTCCATTTTGCAGATGGAAAAATAAGGTAAAGAGCAGCTGAGAGTCATATGATGCTAAGAATGAAACTGGATATGCACCCGGGGGGGTCTGACTCCAGAGCCACAGTCTTAATCTACACGGACTGCCCGTTCCTTTTAGGGGGAGGCCTACCAAAAAACAGAAGGAAAAAAGTAATAGTTAAGAAATAGATGAGATCATCCCACACTACATAGATAAAGCAGGCAGACGACAAAATGGAACTGATCCTGAAATAAGTGAGCACAGACAATAAAAATGAGGGCCTGAGGACTTATGGGAAACCCAGAGAGCTGTGAAGATGGCATAGCTCTACAAAGAAAGCTCTGATGAGTGCCAGGCCAGGAGGTGCTTGCTAAACGCTGCTGATAGAGACAGTAAGGACCAAAGAGAAGGGGCTCCCCTTCACCTGAGGCCAGAAGGTCCCTGAGCAAGGAACGGAACAGCTATCCCTAAGGCAGTTCTGCTCAAGCACGTGAAAGGAGGTCCAGCTTCTCTTGAATATTTGCCAGTGAACTGTTTCTGTTCCCTCTATGCTGGTGCATGATGATTAACAGAATAGGCTTTTATTGCCACAGTTTCCAACTACTTCAACACATCCATTCAAATTGCTGTAGGGGAAAGAAAAATCAAACTCTTCAAAATTGCTAGCTGTATAGAAATAAACATATATAGGGGTTACACCACTTTAGATCTAACATTCACGCTTCTAATACTTCCAGGCCTGTCATTTCCTTAATAATCTCCAATTTTAAAGTGGGTACATTTTGAATGCAAAAATTCTCTCCACCTCTATTCAGACATGCAAGTTTATGTTTCAGCCTGAGAACAATTTATCAGGAACATAAAAAAATAGACCGATAGACCCTCAAAACAAGCAGCAGATCCAGACGATTTATATTATGAACTCAAGAACACCAAAGAAGACCCCTGGCTAGTCTGCATTTTTATGTTTTGTCTAGTTTTGCAACTTAAAAGAAAATCTAAAAACTTTAGTAGAAGCAGGGAGTTATCAATAAGAGTGTGATTCAAAATAATTACTTTTTTTAAAGGGTGGTGGTAGAAGAATTCTGGGGAAAATGTAGGTAATTATTTATAAAAACAAGAAACAAAAATGTATAAAAAAGGTATGCTTAAAAATATGGTATCACATTTAGCCCTATTTCAAACAAATTCTATATTACATCAAGTATCAGAACTTGCACACTATATAAGTACCCACTTCGTTTCCATAATCCTATGCTAATCTGAAGAAAAAAATTCTAGTTAAAATAAAGACCCACGTGTTTTTAAACAGAGGAAAAACAGAACTAGTAATAGAGTAGGTAGAGGAATAAGTAGTTCCCTTTCTTGATATTTTTCTGTGCTCCCCACACTCAGCCCAGGCAGCCAGACTTTCAGAGTTCGGGGTGAAATTTCATCCCCAGTTCACTGGGTGGGACCTTTAATTAAAACGGTCCTTAGGCGCAGTGTTGCATGTGGCACTGCAGGCACAGCAACACCTCGGCAGAAACCAAGTGCAGAGCTTTTCCATCTCAATTTCCTGGATCTTCTGATTTAATGTTAAACTTCACAGTGGGAAACAGCTGGGGAGATGCCATTGGGAGTGTTCATTTTTACAGGACGCTACTGTAAAAGCCTGCACGACAGGCTGCTCAACAAAACAGCAAGCTGACTAACGCCATGGACACAACACCACCATGAATGCTGATTTCCTTCGCCCAGAGAGGAGCAAGTGCGATGTGAGTGGCATTAGACCTGCATCTAACTCTCCAAGTGACCAGGATATTACCACAGCTCTGGTCACCCACCACCGACCTGGCAATGGCTTCCTTTTGGACACGAAACATTAATCTCCTGGAAGAGCTGAGGGCAAACGTTAGCTACTTTTACTCTGTGCTTCATTCTGGGACATCAAATGGTGCTGTATCGATGAAACAGTATCAAAGCCGTATTGCAGATTCCATCTGGTCCCACTTGAAAGCAACATAAAAAGCGCTCACATGTTAAAAATACAAATATAACCAAGGTCTCTGGCTACTAAAGATCCATGGTCTGGATACAGATGGCAAGCTGGGGGACCACGGGGATGCACAAAAGGCTCGGGTTGCTCAATCCAAAGCAAGGATCTTGTTAGTTGTCTACTAACCTGTTTAAACAATTGTGGCTTCGGCAAGTTCTACTAGAATACAAGTGATTGTTTTCTGGTTAATGCCAAAATGCTCAATCAGTTCCAAAGTTTGAGAATTTGATGTTGCCATGGTTGAAGGTTATGTTTTCTTTTGCTTGGTGGTGGTCGGGAACAATTTCTTTTTTTTAGCACATAGGGCCTTTTGTGTTGCAAGTTTTGCCTTGTACCAGGATGCCCTGACAAATACAGTAGCAAATCCTAAGTGATGGTGACTATAAAGCCCAGACCAGAGCTGACAAGGAGCAACAACTCTCTGGAGGGACATGTGGCAGCACCTGTGGCAGCAGAAGTCCAGGACTCTATGCTCTAGGGCTCAAAATTTGAACAACCAAAGTGTTCAATTTACACAGACAAGACCTGGGCTGATTTGTATGCCATGCTAGCTCGTAAGCCAAAATGATGGTCAAGTTGACTTAACAGAAAGAACCAAAATTGTTCAGTTGCATTATTAACATAAATATGCTTTGGCATCCCACAGGGCTGTCATGGGGCCCACGTGAGCTAACGACAGGGTCCTTGCCAATATGAACGGCCAGTCTGGGACAACAGATACAGCTCTGACTCCCAGGTTGTATTCCCAGCTCCTTGCACTATTATTCACCTCTATGGGTCATCCTCTTCTGACAAAAGGGCAACCTGAATAAAGTTACGGTAAAACACTCACACCTTTAGGAACAGCGAGCTCCATTAGGTCAGGTAACTTCATTCTTAAATGCTATCTGATGAGAAGACATTACAAAGAATTTTTAGCTCCATTCCTTTTCAAGTCAGCTATTCTGTTTCTTGGCTAACTCATGGAACCCCAGCTTCCAAAACTGACCTTTCCACCAATTTAAAGCATTGCTGATTTCTTGATGATTCGTCCTCTTGGAGCAAGAGGATGACGGTCTCTGGAAACAAAAGAAATGTCCTGGTTCCATAAAATGGGGACCAGAATTCCTTGGAAATGCCCAAGTCTGTGGGGCCATAAGTAGGGTTCCTATAGCATCATCCTAACTCCAAGGAACTGAGGCGAGGAGGTGGGAACAATCCAGCAACACACACATGAAAGGCAACTGCAAGCTAAGCACCGCTCTGCAGCCCCTGATTAACACCCCCTCTTGTGCTCCCCCTCTTAGTAAACCACCACCATCCCGCCACTTGCCCAAACCTAAAACCCAGGCATCAACCACGAGTTCGCATGTCCTTATTTGTCCTCATCCTAGTAAGTCACCGAGCCCGGTCAGGCCTATCCCTTTAGCTTCTCCTGAACCCATTTACTTTGGCTCATCAGTTACCATGTAACCCACGCCATCATTGCTTCTGTCTGGGATTAGAAAGTGACAACTGGTGGTCCTCTTCTCAGTCAGATCCCTTTCCATTTGATTTTCCACACGATAGCCAGAGTAATCCTTCTGAAACAAATACGATCATGTTTGTCTCTCTGAGCTTCCCCATCAACCGTGAAATGAAGACCTGAAGACCAGTTTCTGTGCTTTTAAACAGTCAGGGTTTTGTATCGAGACCCGTGTTTCTCAATGTGTGGCCCTCGGACCACCTGGAACACCACAGTTCAGGATGTCTGTTTGAAAGGCGGTTTCTTAGGCCCCACACAGACCTACTGAATCAGATCCTTGCAGATGGCTTTCAGAAAAATTTTACACAACATTTGAAAAACACGGCTCGAGATTTAGGAAGATGAAAATCAACTTCGGTTCTCCCTGTCTCATCTTGAACAAATCCAGAAAGCTTCTCCAAGCTTCTGTGTGCTCATCTTCTCTTCCGTACAGAAACAAGAGTAACTGCTTAACACCGAAAGTGATGATAAGGACAAATACAAGTCAAAGCACTTTCTAAGCTGGAAAGTGCTCTATGAGAGGTAGGTAGTTAACCGCAATTGTTTGCTAGTTAACAGCTATATTGCATATGGTAGCAACCCTAGGCTTTTTTTATCCACTTATTGGAGCCACTAGAAATTCGTATGTGTAGATTACTTTTAAATTGTAATAATTATGTGTGAAACATAGACCTATGATTATGAAACATTATCAAAAAGTAAATGGAAAGAACCGTAACACATACTCCTACCGAGAGCTGTTTTATTACCATACCTGGCAATTAATGGGTAAGGGTCAAGTACGCGAAATGTCCAGCGGTGCACGGCTGTACACCCCCATTCAGAAGCACAGTCCCTTCCAGCACAGAAAGTAACCGGTCAGAGCCTTGGCCCTGGAGACAGTGGTATATAGCGGAAACAGCATCATATTTTTGAATCATGCACGTGTGTGCAATCTTCTGGAAGAAGCTAAGCTCTAGAACAGTTTCTCTGTACTCTTTTGGGGGACTCCTTGGGGAGCCTAATGAAAGCCATGAGCATTTTCCCCAGACAATTATCTGTAAATGCAAAATTTTACCCTAGAGTCTGTTTATTCTTTCGCATATAATAGGGGATAATGATAATTATCTCTCAGGGTATTGAGGAATGCTATTATCAGAAACAGAATATTGAAAAACCCTTTGTCAATTATAAAGATTGTTACTATTATTACTTTTTTTTTTTTGGAGAATAACTCTTAGTTCTACTGACTCTACAGAATAATTTGGCAGAAACATTTAAGAGACCTTTCACGCTATGCTCATAGTTACCTACAATGCCCACCAGATAAAAAAATGGGCAATGGATCCAAACAGACATGTCTCCATGTATCTCCAAAGAAGATACACCATAAGCACAGGAAAGATGCTTGACATCATTAGTCATTAGGGAAATACAAATATAAATCACAAATGAGATACCACAATAGAGCTTCTAAAGTGAAAGGCCTCAATTTCCTCATCTGTAAAATGGGGGCAGTTAACTCGATGACCTGATGCTGGTCTCTGGCCCTTTGTTTGTACTTTGGATGGCAGTTCTAACCGTACTTCGAATGTTAGTTTCAGGTTTATACCTACCACAAGGTTTTATGCTACAAAAGAACAACCTCGCAGGATGTACATTTTATACCTGTTTGTGGCTGCACCTTTTGAGCCATCAGGTAAATAAACATCGGAACAGTCCCTAGACTTGTACAATTAAGTGTCTCAGAAGTTGCATGAAGCCTCATGACAAATCCTGCATCCTCAGCAAACATTTGCTGAATTGGGTGGTTTGCTCCATGCAAGTAAAAATCACAACAGAAGAAATACTTCCTAACACAGTAGAAAGTTTTACGTTAATACCATTCACGAATAGTTCCAGCAGATATAAAATAGGAACATTCCTCCAAATTCTTTTCTAAATATACTGTTTTCAGTTATGTTAAAATGCATTATTCAACTAGCCACCATAATATCAGAGCTTTGCTCTAGGAGCTGAGAGTAGAGGTATGTGGACAAGTTTATAGAATATTTTTAAATACACACACATACCCAGATATAACACTGCATTCATATTCACAATACACAGCATCGCTCATGCAGTGAAGTGGAGATGACAGAACTGAGCATAAAAAGTAGCAGCAATAAATGCAACAGTATTAATGATGGGGTAACTGGACTGTGGCCCCCCTCCAACATCCTTCCTTACCAACAGGAACAAGACTCCGGGAAGGAGGATTTGTTCTCCGCTACTTCCTTCAACACTACCATTTAGATGCAAAGTACAAACAAGGCACGTTTAGCTCAAAGGGTGTTTCATTGATTCCACACTTTATACATTTTATAACCAAAGCACAGAAAACAACATACCAGCTCAGTACTCAAGGGATGCCCATGAGCAGCACCACCTCCGTGGGTGACCAGCTGGTCAGACAAACACGTAAACACGTGAAGTCCCCACAGCCATGTGGTGGCTTATGACAAACTTACTCTTGCTTAGACAGCGTAAAACATTTATTACATGAAGAAAATAAAAATCTGACCTTGCAGACAACGGCACTGCCCACCAATCACAAACACATGTACATGTATAAGCAGAGGTAACACACAAGAGTGTGAGGCTTCAGTTGGCTGGAACCAATCTGAACTACTTTCTAGAACCTTCAGTGGGATCGAGCAATGTAGTTTCTACATACTGCTCAGGCTCCCTGAAACCACAAGCATTTCTCAGCCGTCCCAATGGCTGCTGTTCTTCTTCAGTACGTGACAGGT
This sequence comes from Rhinolophus sinicus, assembly GCF_036562045.2. Lineage (NCBI taxonomy): Eukaryota > Metazoa > Chordata > Mammalia > Chiroptera > Rhinolophidae > Rhinolophus > Rhinolophus sinicus. The sequence continues at coordinate 86,788,416 of NC_133758.1, forward strand.
AGCAGCATGCACAGTGGCAGTTCTTTCACATCTCAAGCAGCCGTGCCTGCTCTCATGACCTTGGCACCAGCCAGGGAGCTGGCGCCTGTGTTTCTAAGCCCTGCCCTCGAGCAGAAAGACGAGCAATGCTTGACAAAGCAAAAGTCTGACACATAGGATATTAAGTTCACTGACATCTTTAAGAAGTTCCCTGCATCCAGAAGAGAGTTCAAAGGAAGCAGATGAAAAATTTGAATGGGGCTAGCAGGGGGAGGGGAACGACCCAACGGTAGACATCAAACGTGGTACGTCACTAGCCTTCATATAAAGTCCATGACAATACATCCATCAATTCTTTTCAATGTGAGCCTGGAGTGGGACACAGAAGAAAGGCCCTCACTGGGATAATTATGAGATAACCATTTAACCATTTACATTAAACTTACATTTTAATGTAAGTTTAACACTTACATTTGGGCTACAAAATCAAAATCATCCCACGCAGGACACTGTGGGATGAGTCAGTTTACCATTACAGAATGGAGTCAAATTCAAGTGAATGCCCTACAAGTTGAAGCTGGAAACCTAATTAGTAATCTCTGAGTCATCTAACCTTCAACTCTGGCTTCTCTACACTGTATCTTGCTGAAGGCCCAGAAGCTGCTGTGAGTGGTTTACAGCCCCCTCAATTCAGTCTAATTGATACTTGCTTAAAGGAAACCACGATCAGCCTTACTACTGCTAACATCCCATTAAGACTAAAAGTTAATTAGGCTGTGTTCCATAAAGTTAATTTGAGGCATTTGTCTCAATAGCATTATTGTAATTATTCCTCATCAAAATGAATACCACCTCCTACTGTGCGCCAAGGTCTTGTGTAAACAACAGCAAAAATCTAACAACTCGACTTCCATTCTCCACCTGAGTTATATAAGTAGGTTGACATGGAAGTGCAAATGGGGATTCATAGACATGAACGTGTTTTTAACGAATATTACCAAGTCAGGTGTAAGACATCTTGTTTTTAAGTTTCCAAAGGCCAGGAAAATAAAAGTAAACAGCATGACAGATTTCATATATCATAACAATGCCAGTAAAAGTCAAAAAGAGAAGCACCTATTAAAGTCAACCTATTACATATGCTGGTGTCTAGGAATGGATGCCACAAAACACTGGCTGAATGAGCACACCACAAGGCGTGTGTGTGTGTCAGTGGGGACAGAGCCAGGAGTGCTGTTTCCACGCTCTCGGCCTCACGTGGAAAGGTGCTGGTTCAGGAGGTAAATGGCCATCAGCTGTGGCTAGTTGACCCTCAGCTGTAACCAGTGAGCCATTGGCCACTAATATAACTGCTGTGGCTACGCTAGCAGAAAAACGGAGGCTAGCAAGAAGATGGTGGCTAAGCTAGCAAGAGCGGATTGCAGCTAGCAAGTGAGGCTGGTTGGCAGAGAAGCGGACGGCGGGTTGCGGATCGTGAGGCTCCTGCTTCCTGTGTCTCCAACCCAGCCGCCAACGAGACTGTAGCGGTATGACTCCCGTATCTATGGCTCCGTGGGTATTCCTTTTTGGCCTCACTATGTTCTGTGTTCTTATGTGGGGAGCGGGACCAGAGACCCCACATGACACCCTGCATGACAGTGTCCCATGCACCTTCCACCTCCACCCCACAGCTGTGTTTCCAGCCACTCCTCAGAATGCTGGCAAGCCCTCGAGCACACAAGAGAAGCAGGGACATCACGAGTGTCAAAGAACAGAAGGAGGTTTCCCTGGCAAAGTTTTCCTCTAGACCCTGAATTTAAATATAGCAATCTGATCCCCTAAACGACTCTTTTAAAATACATTTAATAAAATATAAAACGTAATGGTCAGAGAAACAAACCAAATGCATAAAAATTCAAAAGAAAGAGTGGTTTATCATATATACTTAACATATCACGTAGTCGTTGGTCTCTAGGGGCTAAATGTTAATATCATAGTTCAAACATGTTTAAAATTAAGCTTCAAGAGGAAAACTAAACTGCAATCATATTTTGTTACTACTCTTCTCTTGGCATCATCAGTGGTTCAGTGACATGATCACAATAAGGGGGGTGGGGAGAGAAAGGCAGGAAGGACTGGGCCGGGCACATCTACAAATGTCGACAACTCCCACAGTTTAATCCTGGATATGGACAGCAAGTGCCCTTCCAACAGTGGATGCACATTAGAAGCACCTAAGAAGCTTTAAATATCCTGATGCCTAGGCTGTCCACCCCCCTCGCCCACCCCGAAATCAAATCAAATCTAATCTAATCTCTAGAGGTGGGACCTAAGCGATAGTAGTTTGTAAAGCTCACCAGGTAATACCCATATGCAGCCAAGTTCCAGACTTGTGCCTCGTCTATGACAGGCCTCAGATTTAATGATTCCACTGTTAGATGCTGATGATGACATCTGTCCATTTCTCAAGGGAAAACAAAACTTGGGTAAACAGTAGTAGAACTAGTCATAAGCCAAGAGTACAAGTTTCAGTTTTGCCCTTCTTGAGGTACAGGACTTTTGAGCAAATTACTTAATTTCCTGGGACCTCAATGTATATTTCTTTTATACGTAAAGAGGTTCTACATGATCTGTAAGAGCCCATTTAATCTTATGGTTTCTACACACTATAATAGAGACATACCAAATGGAATCATTTGGCCGGGGTTAGAAAGTTTGAGGTAAATCAGGATCCCAGTTTTACTTATTTAATCTTTGTAACTTTTTAAGAGCTAGACCCACCAGCAAAAACTGAGTGAATTCCGCATATGTCAGGTGTCTCTTTCTTTCTTTTCCAAAATGCAGTTGCACAAATTCTGAATCCCAGTTAAATGGAATATGTTGATGGATTGTAGTCTGTTCAAAAACTTGCTTAACATCCTCTGAAAACAGAAGGAAAGAAGGTTAATTAAAACAAAGCAAATCAGGTTCATCCTTATAAAATGTTATTAAATGGACATTTCTACTTTCTTTTTCTTTTTTACTTTTTTTAAAAATTTATTGGGGTGACAATTGTTAGTAAAATTACATAGATTTCAGGTGTACAATTCTGTATTACATCATCTATAAATCCCATTGTATGTTCACCACCCAGAGTCAGTTCTCCTTCCATCACCATATATTTGAGCTACTTTCTTCTTATAAAAAGTAACTAATTCAACTTTTAAAACACACACAGATTACAAAACCATGGCAGAAATAAAAAGTCAGAATCCTCATGGAATCAGTCAAGAAATCAAATAATCCCACCAAATAAAATAAAGAAGAAACACACACACACACACACACACACACACACGCCTAAAATGCAGTAGGAAATCAAACCAAAGTAATAAGCCATATCTAATATCATCATGTCCTATGTTTTGTTTCAACAAATATTTTCTAGGCATAGGGGATATAATTCAATCTTTAGTGGCATGAAAAACAGAGATACATATAGAAACACACGTAACACTATACAAATCTTAATCATAGTCCTTTATGGAGTTATTGAAAAGATTTTGAGGATTTAGAAATCAGATAAATCTACAAGTCCATATTCAACAGCATGAAGACTCTATTTGAGCTTTAGAAAGTTACACTTGAAGACAAAGGCAGTGGGAAGAAAACCCAGCTGCCCAGTTCTTTAACTTCACATGACACACTTTGAGCTTGACAGAAGTTCTCAAATGGTCCAAATTATTCCATTTTAAGATGGGCTACCAAACGTGCTAGTACTGATTCTTTACCTCTGTGTAGCCTCTACTACAAAACTGTCAGAGGACAGACAGAAGAAAAAACAACAATATGAAAAACCTTACTTTTCTAAAGCTTCATGTTTTTATTTACTAGTCTCCTCCTCCCAAGAAAACTGTATGTTTGGAAGGTAGAGGAAACACAAATTATTATTATATTAATGAATTTTGTCCTGGTCTTCACATTGTTAAATACAGCCATGGAGTTTCCCCAAAAATAAGACCTAGCCGGACCATTAGCTCTAATGTGTCTTTTGGAGCAAAAGTTAATATTAGACCTGGGTCTTATATAAGACCCGGCCCTTGTATTATATTAAAATAAGACTGGATCTTATATTAATTTTTGCTCCAAAAGATGCATTAGAGCTGATGGTCCGGCTAGGTCTTATTTTCGGGGAAACACGGTACTAAGCCTGCTTATTTTTATGAGCAAACTGTGCTTCATACCTTGTTTTTTTCCCCCTTTGCGTCTATTTTAAAAGAGAAAAAATAAGTTCTTTAGTCCCCTAAAGGGTGCCAAAAATCCTGGCACATGTTTCTACTATTTCCCCCAAATTTCCTACTTCCACCCCATTCCACCCACAAGTTTTTATTCCATGCTTTTAAAGTTTCCAGCAATTTTTAAAGTCTTGCCATGAAGAAACAGTAGTGCCGCCATCAGCATAAGTTTGGGTGTGTATGTGCACAGAGAAGGTAGTAAAAATCAGAATTATGCCAGGCATAAATTTTATAAAAGGTGGCAGAAAACCTCAGGCTGGCCCTGAGGAGGACAATAATAATAAAAAGTTTTAAAGTACAACCCTCAATGTATGTGAATTCATTCTATCTTCTCTACTTTCAGGAAAAAAAGAGACAGGATATTAAAAAAAACAACAACATAAAAACCAGAGGTGAATCAAGAGTTAGGATTTAAAGAAAGGAAAAAAAAATAAAAAAAGGAAACGACTTCCAGAGGATCTGGGGAGAGTGGGGGGGGTTGTCCTCAATGAAATGAATTAAGTAGAAGGAGACAAGACACTGCAAATTTCCTTCGGCTCTAAAACGCTTGAGAAGAAATTACCAAACTGAAATTCAAGTAACTTGGGTTCAAATTCTACTAAATGGTGGCTAACATTCATAGGTACCATGTGTAAGCTGTTGTTCTCATGGCTACAATATGTGTAAGTCTTCAGTGGTAAAAAGAGGTATTAACCTAGATAATCTGTAGCTCCTTTCCAGTTCTCAATTTCTATAGCCCTATATTAAGCAGGCCCAATAGAGATTCAAGGAAGGTCACCACAATCTTCTAATCTTTATATAATTAGAAATGAGAAATGATGTTCAAATGACAAAGATGTGACCAAAAGGAAAAACAATTTTTCCCCACTAAAAATAAAATTTTACACTGTAATAAAATTTTAGAAAAATAATATACAAACAAAAATGGCTTTCTTGCCATGTTTCTGCCAAAGGTTCCAGTGAAATAAAGTTTTAATGTAATAATCATAGGATAGCTGTCAAAAATGAGGTCCTTCCTTTTCTTGACCTCTCCTTCAATGTCCCATAGAAAATAACCAAGGATATTAAACCAAATATTGGCATGTAAAGCCAAGGCATGTATACATTTTAATATTTAAATGGTTTAAACTGTAAATACATGTAAAGTTAAGTTATTCAAGACTTAGTGAGTGAATTTAAAATGTGCCTCACCCTAAACAACCATCTTATTTTTCCTATAATTAAAGTAACATTTACTGCTTATTAGACCTCTGACTTGAATTCAACACTGTGAATGTTCCATCCTATCCTAAGTCGAGAGCGTTTTCTACTATTGCACAGAGCTTGTTTCTCTTATACAAATGCCTGTGTGAAGTACTGAAATCTAGTCTCATTCAAGTATAGAGCTATATGTGATCCCTAAGACATATCTCAACTCTACAAATTGTCAATCCTACACACCTGTACTATTGGTAATGGTTTTAAAAAGACCTCACTACAATACGTATATATATGCAGATATGTGTGTCAGTACACATATTTGGTGTATATCTTTTCTTTCCACATAGATTATTAGCACCTTGAGAGCAAAGGCCATATATTTCACATCTGATTCTCCCAGTGTGGCCACACAGTGGAGGGCACAGAACAACCACTTACTAAGTAGTGGTTGAATTTAAATGAGTCAGAAAAGGTTTACAATAGTGTGACAGGTTAAGGACAGTGGTAACTAATCCTTTGAGGCACTATGGTTTTCATCTTCTTGAGAAGCTAGTTCAACAATTATTTCCTGAAATTTTAGTGTGCTGTGTAAGAATCATCAGTCTTGCTACTGTGTTTCCCTGAAAATAAGACCTAGCTGGACAATCAGCTCTAATGCGTCTTTTGGAGCAAAAATTTATATAAGACCCAGTCTTATTTTACTATAATATAAGACCGGGTATAATGTAATGTAATGTAATGTAATGTAATATAATATAATATAATATAATATAATATAATATAATATAATATAATATAATACTGGGTCTTATATTAATCTTTGCTTCAAAAGATGCATTAGAGCTGATTGTCTGGCTAGGTCTTATTTTCGGGGAAACACGGTAATGAAAGTCTCCAACCCCGCTCCCAGGCTCATTCAAGTCTATCAAGCGGCTGAAGAATCTGCATTTTAAGCAGCATCCCAAAGGTTTTTCTGATACATGGGTCCAGGATCTCATTTTGAAAAACATTATCCTAAAGAGCTATGGAAGGGTTAGATTTACTCCGAGTTACTAATTTTTAACTTCCCATTGAAACAGACAAGAATATTAAAGGAAAGATTCTCCAGACCAGCCAAAGCCATGACGTAATGTGTAAATGCAGGCCACGTGTAGAGGCAACAGGACACACAGGGCCGCGTTGCACAAGACAGTGTATGACATTCATTTCATGGCCCATGGGGCTGGAGCTCCTCGGAGGTGGACAGCTTACAAACTACATGATCCTGAGAATGTGGCCCCATTACCAGTTGTCAGCTGTTCTAATCTTCAGGCACTTGTAAGAATGCCCATCCTTAGCTGGCTGTCAAATTCTAAGCAGCACAACTTATGAGCATTGTACTGTGTACTAGGCCCTGTGGGAAGTGGAAGGAGGGGTAGAGGACATGGTACTGTACCCAAGTCTAATGTACAAAAAATAATTGAAAACTGCTCCAAACAGTATATACCATATTACATGATAAAGTGCAGGAGTTCCTCGTGGTGAAGAAATAGAAGTGTAAAGAGGGAGGTACTTACAGAAGTGGGAGAAAAAAGTTTCTTGGAGGAGATAAACTTGATCAGGGCCCTGAAGGCTGTCGAGGATTTATTCAGACAGATCTATGAGGGAGTTTTTCAGTGGAGAACAACAGCATGAGGAAGGGTTCAGTTGTTTTTTTTAAATGAATTGAGGGTCCCATCAGAGCGCTTTGGACCAAAGCCACCTGGCATCACTAAGACATGACAGATCCTGCTCCAGGCAGTTAGAGATGTTGGCATCACTTGCCACCGTCAAATAATATTTTTAAACCCCAAGGACTTGATGCTACATTTATGATGAGGAAAATGTTGCTATGGGAAGTATAGTCAAGGGACTCTGCAGAAAAAAAAAGACCTGGAGTTTTTTACACTTGGTACAATTTATGCAAAATTTATTTTCTATAAATAAATTTTGTTTTATGTACTCAAATATCATAAGATTGCCAACAGAGGTTTATGTACTCAAATACTAAAAGACTGCCAAGCCCTTCTAACTGGATAAATCAAATAATATGCCGAGCGGGAAGAAGTATGACTGGTAAAGAGGAAGACTACCAACATTTCTACTCATTGTCATGGCTAATCAACTCCTAAGAAATGAAAATATTAAATTTTGCCACTCTGGAAAACTCACACACTTTCTCCAAAAATATTTTATAGGTTCATAAGTCTCTGAATATTTCATCCTGCTCCAATAAGTCATTCTGGGTCGCTCATTATCTAAAATACTTGGGCCTATACATTTTCTTGTAGGTTCATGAATAGAAGCAATATCTATAAGCCCAACAGTCACAATGGGTTCTGGGAATTTCCCTCCTCACTTTGGAGGTCACTGTAATATCACTTCAGGTTAATAAACTTTTCTCCTTTCAAGCAATACAAATAGCTTTCTCACTTAACATTTGTTTGTTTAACAGATTGCTCCGTGCCTTGTGAGGCTATGAAAATCAGAAATTGAAAACCAAAGTGATTTTCAAATTCTGCTCTGTACTCTGGCTCCCATGGAAAACTCCATGAGTTTTACCATGAAAGACTCCAGGAGTCAACCTTAGGGCAATGCTATCACTAAACCTTTAACCATTCCCTGACTTTCCAAACCAAACTTGTAGTCCTAGAGAGGAAAGAGGAAATCCAAAAACTTCTAGGATTCTTGGTTACTTACCTCTTTCAGTGAAATTAAAAATATATATATATATGAAAACTGTCAGCTGGTGAGTTATAGTTTTTATACATACACGTACATAGGCATGACTTAGCAGATATTTCACTAACTAAAAAGAATTAGAAGGTCTCTCCTAGCCTAAAACACAAGGTCTTAAAAATCTTACCCCCAGCTTGAGGTCCTCTAGGCAAAGAAACAAAACTGAATTAGCACTGGAATATGAATGAAGCACTAGATATATATTTTGGATATTTAAAGTCATATTTTTTCATAGCTCACCCACTCCTCCTGAAAATAAAAACAAATTAGAATGCTTATCTCTTAAAGTATAATTGTTATTTCAGCCTGTGCCAAATAAACTATGTTTGGAAGGCCTATAGTTCCCATAATTTCACCAAATAATGATGATATTATTTAAAGCAAGACTTCATCAAATAAGCTCAAGAATCCTTCTAGTTTATTTGTGGGACTTTGCTTTCTCCAAAAATGTTTTCAGCCTAAAAGTCTGCTGTATTTTTCTTTTTAGATTACAAAAAGACAATAACAAAGTGGCAATTGTTTCTTTCCTAAATATAACTTCCAAGTCAACTAATTTTCCCTAAGCTAAAATTTCCTAGGCTACAGAGTACAGTTGCAGAGAAGAGAGTTGTCATTTTTTAAAAGCTGAGTTGCAGATAACATGGTCTTGTGTATAGACAGTCCTAAGGAATCCACTAAAAAACTACTAGAACTAATAAACGAGTCCAGCAAGGTTGAAGAAGACAAGATCAAGACATAAAAATCAACTGTATTTCCATACACTGAAAATAAGCAACCTCCAAAAATGAAATTAAGAAAACAATTCCATTTACAATAGCCTCGCAAAGAATAAACTACTTAGGGATAAACTTAACAAAAGGCATTGCTAAGCCTGTACTCTAAAAACCATAAAACATTATTGGAAGAAATTAATAAAGACCTAAATAAAAAGAACATTCCATGCTCATAGATTGGAAGACGTAACTTTGTTAAGATGGCAATACTGCCCAAAGTGATCTACAGCTTTAGCTGGCTTCTTTGTAAAAGTCCAGCTGGCTGCTTTGTAGAAACTGACAAGCTGATCCTAAAATTCATGTGGAAATTCAAGGGACCCAGAATAGCCAAAACAATCTTGAAAAATAAGAACAAAGTTGTATTTAAACTTTACTACAAAACTACAGTAATCAAGACTGTGTGATACTGGCATAAAGACAGACATATAGATAAACGGAACAGATTTTGGAGTCAAGAAATAAACCTTTACATTTGATTTTCAACAAAAGTGACAAGACAATTCAATAGGGAAAGATTTCAGTCTTTTGAACAAATTGTGCTGGGACAACTGGATATCCACATGTAAAAGAAAGAATTTAGAACCCTATCTCATATCATATACAAAAAATGGAGCAAATACCTAAATATAAGAGCTAAAACTGTGATGCTCTGACAGGAAAATATAGGCAAAAATCTTTGTGACTCTGGATTAAGAAAGGTTTTCATAGATACGACACCAAAAACAGAAACAACAAAAGAAAACAATACGTAAAACAGACTTCATTAAAATTTAAAACATTTGTATTCCAACGGGTACCATCAACAAAGTGAATAAAACAGAATGGGAGAAAAATTTTGCAAATTATATCTGATAAAGGACTCTGCAATATACAAAGAGCTCTCACAATTCAATAAAAAGACACATTGCCCAATTTTAAAAATGGGCAAAGGAACTGAGTAAACATTTCTCCAAAACAGACATAAAAATGCCCAATAAATGCATGATAAGATGTCATTAATGAAATGACCACAATGAGATACCTCTTCACCTTCGCTAATAACAAGCGTTGGTGAGGACGTGAAAAAATTGAAACGCTCATACACGGCTGATGGGAATGTAAAATGGTGCAGTTACTTTGGAACAGGCTGGCAGTTCTTCAAAAAACTAAATAAACATCGTTACCATATAACCTAGCAATTCCACTCCTAGGTATATATCCAAGAAAAATGAAAACATGTATCCACACAAAAGCTTGTACACAAATGTTCACAGCAGCATTATTCATAATAGCCAAAAAGTAGAAACAAACCAAATGTCCATTAATTGAAGGATGGAGACACAAAATGTATATCCATAACAATGTGATTCATCGGTAAAAAGGAATATAGTACTGTTACATGCTACAACATGGAAGAACCTTGAAAACATCGTAGTAAGAAGTCAGTCACAAAACATTACATATCATATGATTCCATTTATATGAAATGTACAGAATAGGCAAGTCCATAGAGACAGAAAGTAGATTAGTGGTTGCTTAGGACTGAGGGAATGGGGGGGAAACGGGAGGGGAGAGTGAGAATTGCTAAGGTATGTGGTTTCTAGCTGGGGCAATGAAAATGTTCTAAAATTGACTATGGAGATGGTTGCACAAATCTATGAGTACCTGTGCACACAAAAAACAGCGAACTGTACTTTAAATGGATATAATAAAGCTCTTTTAAAGAAAACCTGGGACTGTCAGCTCCGCCTCTTACTAATGAGTGACATTAGGCAGATTACTTACTATGACTCAGTTCTCTCAATCTGTAAAATGAGAATAAAATACCTATCTTAGAGGGTTGATCTGGATCTAAGTTAGCCTACTACAATGTCCTAAACATAGTAGGTGGCCATTAAAATGGTAAAACTCCAAAATCTAAAGCCTTAATTATAATGAAAATTATCTGGGCACCAAATATTTACAAATGATAAAAAGAAGTGTCAGACACTGTGATTTGGAAACATCACAGTTTATACATTCCTCAAAAAAGCAATAATTCTCCTCAAATACTTAAAAATCCACCCTTCTCTTAGCTCATATATTAAAATTTTGAATGAAAAGTGATCAAAAACTAAGTAATTTTCTATTATGTTTCTGAAAGTATGAAATTAACAAAGATTAAGAACCTCCACTCTTTACTTTGAAGATCTTTCAGATAACTAGAAATATTTAATTGGCAAATTACTTGCACATGCCATTAAGTGGTTAGACTGAATTTGTTTTTACAAATTCTGCGGGCTCTTATTCCTTAACCTCCACCACACTATAATCTGAAATCATCAAGGTCTTCACTTATGCAAATTTTAACTTTCTACGTTTTTGTTTCCATACAGAGTAACTACATTAATGCGCTTTAATTTCCAAAAGATTCACTCTTGGAAGCTGCAAATCAACGAAAACAAGTTTCCCATTAAAATAAAAAAGGTTCATCAAGCTACATTATTTCAAGCACTGAACCATAATACTATCTCACTCATGGATCCTAAAAATTTCATCAATACAATAAACACTAACAGGATGTTTCCATCAAACCCGAACGCAATCCTTCTCGGAGGCAAAGGGAAAGATGCTGAACAGTCATTGCACTTTATCTCTGCACAGCTTCACTGGGGTGCTTTTTCTAAGGTGTGCTAAATCCTCACAGAAAGTTGTGGTTTCGCTCCAAGGGCAATAATATTCCACCCTGCTGATATGGTTAACAACAGCTTATATGGCCAACGTCTTTCAGGAAGGGAGCAAGACAAATTGTTGAATTCGTAAGTCAAATAACATAATGGAGTAGTAAGTGGATGCAGACCTACCTCTACTGCCACACGCTCCGATACCAAGGTTGCCATTTCAAACCCTTTTGACAAGTGCCTTTTGATATTAATCACAGTTAAGGGTCTGAAGAGGAAAGAAGTATTCTGGCTACAATTCAGACTCGCTCAAGGAAGTGCTAGGGGAAAATGGGTGCCATTAAGACAGAATAAGTACAGAATAAGTACTTCACACACGCAACCCTTCTCATTAAAATGGAGTTTGCTATAAGCCCCTGTAAACTTTTTATTATCATTATTCTGAACATGTAGGTACAGTGGTGATACATATCTTTCAAAAAATAAGCACATACAGACAGACCACACAGACAAGCTGAGCTGAATAGTACAGTTAAGTCATATATGATGTTGGCGTATGTGAAAATTAGGGCTACTTTAAAACCCTCCCAGTTCTGTACTTAGAGAAGGATGGGATACCCTGATATGAGGTCATGTGGCATGCTAGAAAAGAACATCATCTTCCTAGTAGGGCCAGAAGACAAAGCTGTGATTCCTACGAAACCAGTCACCTTCCTCTCTCTGGGCCTGTTTGCACATCCATGGAAGAAAGCCATAAACTGTACCAGCCATGGTTCAACTGCAGTGAGAACCTGGTTCCCTTGGAGGGCTTATTCAAAATACATTCCCAAGTCCCACGCCCAAAGATTTTGATACAGCAGATTTCAGAAGTAGCCACGGAGCCCATAGTTGTAATGAACACCCCCACACTATTACAATGAGAACCCAGGGTCTGCCTTCTTGATAAGAATCCTTCCTATTCTAAAATCTGGTCGATTTATAAATCCTCAAGATTAATACACTATTTAAGTCTTTGTAGTGAACGTTGGTTAACAACAAAAAAAAGTTAAAGGCTGACAGATATTTAGCATTCGAAAACAATCTTCTAGCACATGCATTATTTAAATCAACAGCAAGAAAGGCCAAGCGAGATGTTTTCAATCTATCTACTAGAAAAAGTTATTTTCAATTGGATAGAATAAATCATTAGCAGTCTTTCATAATATCAAAAGTAAATCATTTAAAATGGTGTTTAGAGGCACAGAGCAGACTGTGGTCACTCTCCAGATGTGTAAGTTTGCTTTAATCATCTTTTTTGTTAATTATTGGTAACTTTCCTCACCACTAGAGAAGAATATAACCCAAAAATTTCAACTCTTTGAAATTTGTAAAGCAGTACAAAGAATCCTAATTTATTCTCTAAATGCAAGTATAATATCTACATTGTTTAGAAAACCAATTTCCTAAGCTGGTTTCCTTAGACGGATGTTATCAAAAATAATTTTCTTGCAAAAGCATTAACATACATTTAACCCTACATAAATGCTCTCAAGAGCAGATGTACTACAAATGTACACCCACAGTGATCCCATATTAGTATAGAATTGTTTTATTTCAATTAAAATGTCTAACTATCCACCCTCAACATATACCTACACTGCAATTTTCTCTGAGAACTTCCAGTACGTTCTTGATTTTATTTCCTTTATCGACCTATCCGAGCAAAAACTGCCTTGCAACTGTTGGACGAAATCAGTCATTAGCAGCAAGATTACAGCAAATTTTCCAATTTAGAAAAATTGCATTTTTATCTCTTTCACACTGAAAAAATAATGGTATAATTTTATTATCTTTAATGAGCAATGTAGCTTAAAACAGTCAAATTTCCCCAGTGCTCCAAGTTTTAGGATTTACTATTGGCTTTTTGTACTCCACACCTTCTTTTCTATTTACAAGTTCTTTCCTCCCTTCATCTTACACACACTTAAACATGCACAACAGGGGAAGAAGCCCCCAATTTGACCTCTCCACACCGACAGTCTTCTAAAGGAAGGTTAACTAAGCAGTGGCTTCACATGGCTATTGTGATTTACTCTCCAATTGACATTCTTCCACCTTCTCAATAGGCTTTTCACCCCCCACCCCATTTTTAAAATGGAGTAATGAAGTAGCAAAAAGTGCAATATTTTAGCCATTTGAAGCATGGACGATTCTCAAATTATCCCCCCAACTGGAAGTGTTCTCTGATACTACTATCTTTCAAAATTGAAGCCATTATGGTCAATCGTGCAAATCCGTATTTAGCTTTTCGTAAATAGTGGATTTTTGACCCAATGAACTGGAACAGCTTCTGAACAGTCTCTAGGATTTCAGGCAAGACACTCAATAAAAAAGCAGGCATGCCACAACTCTTATCAATGTGGAGGTTATTTACTTCCAAAACTCACACTGTTCTCATTCAATATTTGTATTCTCTATTGAAATGTGTGTAAAACAATATACTCAGGTCCAAAAATAATATAAAATAAAATTTAGGGCAATAAGTTTCTTTCACCAAAGTAACACATTATTTTTGTGAATTACCAAAATCAGAATCCAGATTAACAAAAAATTTTGCCCAAATAATAATACTCCTTCTGACTCGTAACCATTTCCCCCCTCAGTTATCTTTTTGAATATTTCATTTTCTAAGTGTCTTTACAAAGATAATAAATAAATGACCTTCTTTCCAGGGAGCTTGAAATATTACAGCTAAAATTTTGTCCTCTTCTAGTCCAATATTTACATTCCTCTAGCTTTTTTATTTATTATTAAATGTGGGTACTTACCTTCAAAACTTGTCATTTCCGTACTTTCAACTTTCATCATTTTCTGCAACTTGAATCAAAATGACTGAAGTATTGGCTTGTATTTCCTCATGTCATCTAACCTGTCCATTTTCCCAAAGTATACTAAGTTCTTTTTCTACACAGTAGGTGTTCCTGGACAGAATCTAAATGTGAAACACAGAAAGGGTCCCTCCAAATACCGACATACATAGAATTAACTACAGAAGGACATTATAAACTGCCTCATCAGCTCTGTAGATTTTGTTTAGGTCTCACACACACAAAAAAGGTCCTATTCAAATGAATTTGACAAAGTTAAGTAGATTTATTTTTTTCTGCGAGACGTCTCAGAACTTTTAGGCTTTAAGACTGTCTACGAGGAGAATCCTTTCTCATACAACATTTACTAACATAAACAGGAAACACCACTTTCAAGTACGCACACTTATAATATGTGAAGATCAAAGGATAAGAGGCCACTGTAGTGTCCAATAAAAGAGCAAGACAAGACTAGTCTTGGATTACATAACTTTTGAATTCCAGGCCAAGTGACAGCTGATGCAGCAAGCCAGCTGAAGTCTATGCAAAGGTGGCATAGGATGTAGATTACTTTACAACTGAAGTTTTTAACAGCAATGCTGGAAAAGTCTTAAATAAGATATGTGTCCACTCGTTCAACTGTCCCTCTATAAAAAGCAGTTCTTATCTTTTGGTAGATCACTGACTTCTTTGAGATTTGCTAAAAGCAAATGCTCATGTAGACAAAATATTACTAGCAACTGTGGCCCTGCAGGGACTCCCTGATAACTCATCCAGAACCCCCGAGCTGAGAACCCGACTTCAAACTTGAATTGAAAACTGCATCCCCATACACACGACCACCACCACCACCGCACATACTCGTAGACAATGAATTGGGTGCCTATGTTTACGTACTAAGAATAACTTTAAAATTGCATGTAAAACATTTCATGAAATTTAATTCACTGTAATGAAGAAGATAAGTCAAAGGAAGAGAAAAACACGCAATGGCCTTATGCAAACAAAAAATTTTAGATTTCCACCTAAGGACCTGCTGTGGTACAGAACACACTTCGCATTTTCAAGAGGTCTGATTGTGACTTTCACTAGACAAAAGTGAGATTCAGATCCTCCATCACTATTGAGCTAGACTATTACTGTCATCTACTGCAGATACAACAACCAAAGAAGTATCAATAAGCAGGAATAGTTAATGCTAAACTAGTGTCATGAAGACCCATCCGGTGGGTGCATTAAATACATCAGATTAATAGTGATTAAAACACACACACACACACACACACACACACACACACTTTCTTAAAGTTCATAATGAAAATCGCTTAGCTTCCCAGCATCATCAAATAAGAAAGTTAGAAAACGAAAGTGTTCAGGAAACTACCATTCACAACCTATCTGCACTAACCTGCTCATAGGCCAGGTAAGTCCTTTAAATAAAAACCGTGACCTTGAGCTCCTCCACTCAGAACATGGGAGTGATCGTTGGCCTGCTTCCCAGTGGCTCGGGAAGACTACACAATCATCACAGGCGCATGTGCCTCCCGCTTTGCCCCACTCCAACCGACACAACAAAACCATCTTTTCCAAACATCGTTCGGATTCTGCCCCTGTCCGCTAAAGAATTCTTCAAGACACCCAACTGCCATTCCTATTAAATAAAAACTCCTGCTCAAGGATCTGCGGTGGGTGCTCCATCTCATAGCACCCACTCCCCCCAGCGCCCATGTCTCATAAGCTGCACATTTCAATCAAGGGCCCCCTCTACTACCCTGAACCTGCACAAAGACCCCTCCCGCCACCCGACCCTACCCCACCCCACCCCACCACTCTATGATTTGCCCCTTCACTCAGAATTCTGCTCACATCAAAAGATAAAGCTTCCTGGGTAATGCCCATGTCAAGTGCATTTCAGCAGATGACCGGGATGTCTGTGTAACCAAGGCAACTATATAGCTACTGAAGACTCTAATCCAGGTACATTCTTCCTTGTAATTACTTTCCACTATGGTCACATATACAAAATCTTAACTAATGCTTTTGCTTATTGTTCTTTGCTTCTTTGGGAAAAATTATTAATTTCCCCTAACATCTGATACAGACTGAAACCACTATGGATTAACTGGCACCTATCTGGATTACGCAGGAAGGGCCCGACTCACCGGGCATAACCCCCACCAGAGGGAGGCACAGTACTGGGCTGTCATCAGGCTGCTACCCTGGTTCTACCACAGGCGACTCCATGACTGTGGACAAGTTACTTAACCTCCCCAAGGCCATTTCCCCATCAGAAAAGTGAGAATTATGATGGTATATATCTCTTAGGTTGTGAGAATTAAATAGTAAATAACATGTAAAGTGCTTAGCCGGGGTGGGTAGGGTGGGGGTGGGGGGCTATGTAATAAGAGATCAATAAACTTAAAGATAAAAATGAGGGTTACTTTCCTTCTCGCAAGAGATCATATAAAACCACGTCTCTGGAGCAGAACAAGCTCAGTACTACTACTGGGTCCTTCTTCCTTTCCTTTGACCCCTTTTCACCCCACAGCCAATTAGGGGCCAAGGCATAAAAATGACTCATTCTCGGAACGGCTCTGGTGGGGTCCAGAGATATGAGTCCAGTCTAGGCCTCCGTTACCCTCCGCCTGCACAGCCTCTCCCAAGTCCCCATCACCTCCACACCCCCATAGTTCCAACTCTTGCTGCAAACACAGCCCATATCATGTCATCTCACTGTTCAGACACTCTTCCGGGTCTGCTCAGATAGCCTACAAGCTATCCTGACATCAAACTATTAATATTTATGTATTTATTTATCTATTTATGTATTGTCTTTCTCCCTAAAATGCAGGTGTGCTTAAGAGGACTTTTTTCAGTCTTATTACTGTTGTTATCTCCAGTCTTACAACACAGTAAGCATTCAAGAGATATCCCTGTCTTTATTTATTCTTTTTATCTCACCCAGTTCAAACACCATCTGTTTGCTGATAACCATTACTATTTCCCAAATCCCCACCCATCTATCTAAGTGCGTATTTGACACCCTCACTTAGATAGCCAATAGACATCAAACTAAGGCATCCCAAGTGAGCTCCTGTTCTCTGCCTCCTCCCACCCCCCACCAAGCCTGCAGCCCTCCCCATCTTGGTTGATAACTCCACCCTTCCAGTTGACCTGGCCAAAGGCTTTGGAATCATTCTCGCTTCCTCTCTTTCACAGCCCACACCCAAACCACCAGACAACCCTGTTGGTTCTGTTGGTTTTCTCTTCAAAGTACCCCTTACCTCACTCTGGTCCAAGCCTCTATGATCCCTCACCTGGGTTACTACAATAGCCTGCTAACTATTCTCTCTCTTTCTACTCTGGCCTTTCTATCTGTTATTAAATAAGCTTTTATTTAAATATTTTAAAAAACCTTAAGGGAGTCAGAAATTCACACACACATAGGTGTACATAAAGGTACTGGAAATATTCAATGCATTCAAAATCACAGCAGGATTTTTGTGAAAATTAACAACTTATTCTAAAATTGTTTTGATAATTCAAAGGGCCAAGAATACCCAAGATAACCTTAAGGAATAAAGTTGGAGGGCTTACCAGATATTATGACTCATTATAAAAGCTGCAGTACAATAATTGAGATAGTATAGCATTGGTGCACAATAGACAATTATAAAAGAATAGAGTTTAGAAACAGACCCACACTTGATTATGACAGCAGTGTCACTATAGGGCAGGGTGTCCAAACTTTTTTCAATGTCTTTCAGCAAGGGCCATATGTGGTAAAATACACAAACAGCCGGGCCACTCACTCGAGGTGAAGTACGTATTGCCTCACCTGGTTTATTTAAGTAAACTAAATATATTTTTGGAATTTGCTGCAGGCCAATAAAAAATGGATCGCGGGCTGCAGTTGGCCCGCGGGCCGCAGTTTGGACACCCCTGCTATAGGGCAATAAAAGAGAGATCCTTTCAATAAATGGTGCTGGGTGAACTACATCCCCATAGGGGACTGGGGAGGAATCTTTATCTCCACTACATGCAAGAATAAATAAACAAAAATCCCCACCAAATTCTATAAAGACAAAAATCTAAATTTGAAAGGAAAACAATAAAAGATAACATAGGAAATAATCATCATGACCTTGGGGTAAGCAAAGATTTCTTAAACAGGACACAAAAAGCACTACCCATAAAAGAAAATGCCAATAATTTGTACTACATTAAAATGAAGAACTCATGTGTCTTAGGACTCCATCG
This sequence comes from Rhinolophus sinicus, assembly GCF_036562045.2. NCBI lineage: Eukaryota > Metazoa > Chordata > Mammalia > Chiroptera > Rhinolophidae > Rhinolophus > Rhinolophus sinicus. Next base: position 86,807,123 of record NC_133758.1, read on the forward strand.
AGTGAGTGAAAGTGCAAGTGACAGAGTAAAGGTATCTGTGTAATCTATAACCCACAATGGCCTTGCATCTAGAAAATGAGCATTACTAAAGAGGGACAAGAGGGCCAACAATTATTTTTTAAAAGTTGTACAACTCATCAGTAATCAAGGAAACACAAATTAAAGCCACATAGAGAGATATCACTAAAATACAAGTGACTGATAATACTAAGCAGTAGCAAAGATGTGAAATAATTGAAACTCTCATACCCTGCTGGTGTGAATGTACACTGGTACGACCACTTTAGAAAACAGCTTGGTAATATCTACTGAAACTAAATAAACACATTTTCTATGACTCAGCAATCTTACTCCTAGAAATGCCTACACACACACACACACACACACAATATATATATATATATATAAAAGCACATTATTTGCAGCAGCCCAAACTGGGAAAGGCCACACAATGGAATACGATACAGCAAAGAAAAAGTAAAACTATGACCAAAAATTGGATGAATCTCACAAATAAAATTTGAGCCAAAGAAGTCAGAATGAAAGTGTATATTTAGTATCATTCCATTTCATTAAGTTTAATAACAAGCAAAACCAAAATGAGGGTGATAGATATGAGTTGTCATCATTTTAACTGGGGGGCAGTAACAGGGAAGAGAACTGTGGGTGGTGGTACCTTCTCTTTTTTATCTGGATGGGGATAAGATAAGTACATATTTGTGCAAAAATTCATGAAGATGTGCACTGACAATTTGTGCATTCTTCTGCATGTATGTTATACTTCAATAAAATATACGTAAAAACTTAAAAGTAAAGTATCACTACCATGGCTAACGTCACTATCAGGCCAAAAATACAAATAAAAATATTTAGAACCAAATACTTTTCTCCACATATACTGATTTGCAAATTATTAACTAGAATTTTCTATGTTTACTGATATCCTGTTATACACCTGTTAATATCTTAAAATGCATTTATAAATTTATAAATATCGAGTTATCAAAACAAGAAAACATGGTGAGAACAAGAACATCAGCGTTACTGCCTCAAAGGAAACAGAACATAATGAACTGATCAAAGGAAAAAAAAACTGACCTAATCAAGATCTTTTCATTGTAGCAAACACAGGGAGGGATGTAGACAATGAAAATATGGTAAACATAGCAAGGCCTCAGAGAAAACAACACAAGATTTCACGGAAATGTGACACTTGATAATCTGCCCGTCGCCCCATCAGACTTTTGTGTGCTGTGTATGTAGGGATCAGTGTTAGCGGGAGCAAGTCCACTGCCGGCTTGTTGACAAACACTGGTGCTGACTGAGCTTAGTCAGAGAAACCCTACTTCAAACAAGCTCTTATGTGGAAACCCAATAGGTAAACAGATGAAGAGTGTAACTGCTCTCCTCTGGATGAAATTCAAGGCGGGAGACCTGGGGGATCTGCAGCCAGCCTTCCCTCCAGCCCACGGGAAGCCCCTGATGAACTTCCATATAACGCGAACACAATGCTCACCCCATGACCCCAAAGGACTGAGCCAATCTGAGAGGTAAAATGGAGCCCTTCCTCCTCTCTCACCACTCCATATGCTTAGCCCTGACAAAGATGCACATTCAGATGGCCTTCGGAAATACAAAAGGCTCATTCTGGGGTGACAGATTTACAAGGAGCTGAGGAAGTAGCCAGAGGTTAAGAGTGCCATTGCATCTACCTGCTTTACAGGACAATGAAACAGCCTCATAAGGGCACACAGCCAGGTCAGGTCACAGATGGGGATTCTCTTGACACTATGGGCCAGAGAGACCAGGATTGAGTAGGTTGGTCCTCTTTTCTGCCCAACTTTTTTTTTTTTTAATTTTTTTCAACCCCATTATGAATTCCCTGGAAAACATACTAATTACTAGGTTCTTCTAAAAGATACTTGCTGTTGAAACACTCCTTAGGCTGCCAGGGCTCCTCCACCATGACTGTGTTTACTTGGGCCAAAGCCTGTTACACAGCACCCACCTCCACTGGATGACCCTCCCCTACTTTATGAAAAATGTTAAGTCAGCTATTATTTTGCAATTTGATGGTCACTTGCGTATCTTCATTGTACTATGCAGATCTCTTTGCGTTTAATCCTAACTAGGGATGAAGAGCTCAGAAAAGCCCAGGCTACCTTATATGACACCCACAGGATGAGGGATACAGGACACACCCTGCTTACGTTTGGTGAGGCAGGCAGACGCTGGAACAAACTACCTGTGGAAAGCAGGGTATTGGGAGAGGGGCTGCACATTCTTCTACAATGGTCACATGTGTGTAACTGATGAAGTGACTGGAATTTTAGCTCCCTGGAAGCCCCAACTGCTTACTTCAATCTCTTAATGACTTCAGAGATGGGGCACTGTTCAATACAGAACAGATGGCAAGCAAACGACTGGTGAACTGGCCAGTGGTTAAACTGCAAGTTAAAAATACAGAAGGGAAAAAAGAGGCGGGTGGTAGTGAAGAGACGGAAGAAGAAAACCACCACCCTCCCTTGTTCTCTCAAGTACTTTCTTTTAGTAGTATTATTTTTATGAAGGCCTTTGTTTCCCAGACAGCACCTTTGTATGTGGTAGATCTTTTAAGCCTTACATTGTCCTGTAAAGCAGGTTATTACCCTGATTTTATAAATAAGGGGAAAAAGGCTAGAGAGTTGAAATGTCTTGCCTACCCATCAACAAACCGCTAGTGAAAAGCAGAAACAGACTTCCCCTGCCGCTGTTCTTCTTTCTACAACTCACAGATGGCTCCGGTCTCCTACACCCTGTATCTTCACATGTTCTTTTCTTCCATCGACACTAACACACATACCCGTCCCTGCACTGGTGCAAGTCTCTGGTTTCTTTCCTCCACCAGGCCAGTGGTGTGGCCGGTGGCACCAACATCCCTTGACACTTCATGCCCATGAAGAGAAGACTGATCAGCGTCAAGTAAGACATGTGAAGACCAATCCTCTGTCCCCAATCTCTCCAACCCAGCTCTCCCTCAGAAAGGAGGAAGATGAGAGAGAACACACCTGTGATGAACTCACTCAAACTTCCAGGCTTTTCTTTGTTCATCCCAAGGAAACTCTCTCATAACATTTTCATCCAAGTGGCTTCCACTAGGTAAACCAGCACCACCATGCGCTAGCTGCTCATTTATTACTGGAAGATTTTAATGAGGACTTTTATTTTTATTGGTGTTCCATTGAAAAGCTGTGGTTAGAGTGATGCTAAGAGGAATTAGGTGATGGAAAAGAAAAACAAAACAATTTATTCTAGGGATTTTAAAATATTAAATAATCCTCATGAAATGTTAATGAAAAGCATGTGAGTTTTTAGATTATATGAAACAAAACTAGACAAATATGTGTTGTGCCTCTGCCCTGGCTGCTCTAGCCTTAAATAACTCATGTCAAATAAACATGGAATAATGGATGGGAGAAGGGGACAGCAGCTAGAATAAATCTATTATGGTCTCTTATCTATACTTTACGTAGTTATTATCTTTATTTCTGATATGGAAAAGGAAGACCTGAGAGGAGAGTTAACTTGACTCAGAGACAAAAGTGGAAGTACCTAAGTCTCTCCACATCCATTCCAGAACTATCCCAGAATAGATGGTGTGCTATTACGCCATCTGCATTTTTCTCCATCTGTACGTTTCTCATAATCCATCTGGTAAGACAAGCCCAAAAGGTTCGAATAAATTGAAAACTAGGAATAAATACACTTAAAATGGGCACATTAGCCATCTCCCCTGAGCACAGAACCCCTAGGCTCAAAAGGGCTCCAAAATTCTTCATGGGCAGTGCTGTGTATAGCTAGACCTCACACACAGGCAATGTTTGCTGGACACTACACAGTCCCAGGGAAACGCAGGACTCTGTCAAATCTATCTGTGCAGTAGCCAGTTTCTTTTTAAAAAAAAACTTACCCACAACCCCACCATTTCCTGGTCTTCCCTGTCTTATAATACTTAAAAGACCTCAGTGTTTTCTGCAGCTTTGTAGATAATCTACATGAAGATGGTTCTGCGTTTCAAAATAAAGATGGCAGCAGCACCCAGGCACTGCCAACCCAGCTACCAGGGAATGTGCTGTTTAGAAGAACAAGGTTCTTCATGTACCACTCACTCTGAATGACCATCGTGTGCAGAGCCTCTGACCTCAAGCTACTCCATGAGGACAAAGTAAGGACACAAAGTACTGGGTACATGAATACCTTCGCTTCTTAGGCAGTTCTTAACTTCCTCATTCTATCCATGGAAAGCACTACTGATTGTGAGGGGAAAGAACAGAAGTCATATCTTGTTCTCGCAATTCTACAACTCTGTGAAAAGGCCATGCCACATCCTCACTCACCTTAACACTGAGCCAGAGTATCAGAACTACTAAGCCAGAAACTTATTTTTTCAGATACTGACACAGTTAGACTGCAGCCCCCAAACACTGTTATCTTTGTTAAAAGGGATACGCTATCTTCTTAAAAGCATTTCCATACGGTTCACTACTGGAAAAGGAAAAAAATGCTCACATCATCCTGCTTACGTAGGTGTGCACACACTCACACCCCTTACCAAAAGTAACTTCTCCTTTGCCAGTTTTGTCAAACAGCTGAAAGGCCACCATGAACAAAGCATCCGGGGCACACAGGACAGATTCAAATGCTACAAATTCTTGAAAGGATATTAATCTGCAACATAAAACAAGCACAAAGCATAAAGTCAGTAGCTTGTGGGGAATAAAAGCATACACAAATACGCACTAAGGAAAAAAAATGTCACTGTCAAAAAACAAAATTCAAACATGAAACATTTACAAACACTTAGCATTTCCTTTTACCTACAGTGGACTGAAATAACAATGTACAGAATCCAAAAGACATGACAGGTTTGAGGACATGGTGACACATTAGATGCATTATAATTTCAAATGGAACCGTTTTACTCAACAGATTATTTTTGTTTCAGGCATATTGTTGGATCTAGAATTAAAGCTTAATACATGAGATGAAGATGTGACTGCGTAACAGCAAAATAGAGCAGCTTTGTCATTCATTAATACCTTTATAAACCATGTGAAAATGGTTGACAGAGATTCATTCATTACTGATATCTACTGACCACATGTGGATTAAACTAGGGACGATGTTGCGAGCGGTAGGATATAGATAAATCAGACATGCAGAAAAGCTAGGGAGTGTATAAGGAGCTGACATTGTCGGGACAGTAGAGCGTGTAAAAGAGGGCACTGTGAAATAAGCTTAGAAGTACAGGACCAGAAATGGGCTTGGTCTTTCTTCTCTAGGAAGCAAGGAGTGATTGAAAGTTTCTGAGCAAGGTCATGACATGATCAAATCTATCAGACAGGAAAAGCATGCCAGGCCACAGATGCTTTGACTTTCAAAGGAGTAAGCAAACCCACAAAAGCTCTCCTAGAGATGTCCTTCGCCACTATTTTGGATTTTAAATGTCCAACTATTTCAATGATATATTGAGATAGTCCAATTCTCTGGAGGATATAGGAGGGAGAAAATGGGAGTGTTTTCCTATGTCTCACAGAGCACTTAATGACTTCTAAACATCTGATAGAACACATTTTTATACAAAGTAAGTGTTAACAAAGTTCAATTAGCTGTTCCCAGAATATCGCTTGATTCTAACAATGTCACAAAGAAAGGAAAAACTCCTGGTGTGTTCACTGCACTATCCCTACGTCATTCGCCACCCAAAACACATCCTTACAAACGCATGGGCACATTCAAGAAGAGCATGTGTTATACAGGAATACTTGCCCAGAACATGTTATCCCTTACTACACAGTATGTCTCACTGAGCATCTACGTGCAAGTAAAACCAGGGGTAGGCAGATGAGAAGGGAAAATCTTAAATCAAACATTCCTTGCTGGCCTGAGCTTACAACCTGTCGGGGGAGGGGAGGCAGTCATGTGCATGTATACCCCCCCCCACCCCCACCCCCCACCCCGGCATGCAAGAGGTGAGTGTCAAAATGGAAGGAATAAAGCACTCAGGGCCACAAAAGAAGGAGTGATTTATTTTGCCTAGAAGAACTGGGGAATGCTTCATGGAGGTGTTGCCTTTAAATACATTTTAAAGTGGAAAAGATCTTAGAGAGCATCTCCTTCAATCTCCTCATTTCACCTTTGAGGAAACTAGAAGTTAATGATTTGTGTAAGGTGAAACTACTGGCTTCTGGCATTTTGGCCTAAACATCAGGAGTCCTGGTTTCCATCTGACTGAGACAGGATTCCAGCTGATACAGGAAGAGGGAGAAAAGGGCAGAGAGAGGATGTTCCAGACAGAAGAAAGAACAGAGCAAAGGACAGAGGTGCCAACCGCTGGGGTGTGCTGTGTTTCGAGAAGGACGTATAAAAGCATACACAAGGTCATGAGGAGTAAGAGTGGCTGGAGCTGTCATGCCAGCCACCCGTGGAGGTTCTTAAAGGCCCAGTTACAGGATCTTGACTTTCTCATCGGCAGTGAGACGTCACTAAAGGTTTGGGGATTGATACATATCCAGTTCAGATCTTTGTTATAGAAAGGGAACTGATGTGGAAGATGAATTTAACAGAGGAAAAGTGAGATGTGGAGAGGCAGCCTGACAGCTATAGGGACAGCAGGAGTCTAAACCAGAGCTAGAGCACCAGGACTTAAGAGAGAGGAAAGGCTAGAGAAATACAGTTGAGACAGGAATGAAAAAACCTGGTAGCGACTGGATGTCAGAGGCTGAGGACCAGGAAATAGGCAAGTTACTCCCAAGACTTCTAACGTGGGCAACTGAATGGGATGATACTAGCACCAAAAATAAAGAATTAAAAAAAGGGGGGAGATGGGGCGGCTGGGGGGCTCGGTTGGTTGGAGTGCGAGCTCTGGGCAGCAGGGTCGCCGGTTCAATTCCCACATGGGCCAGTGAGCTTCAACTAGATTGAAGATGGCGAGCTGCCGCTGAGCTTTCAGAGGGGCGGGCGGATGGCTCAGCTGGTTAGAGTGTGGGCTCTTAACGGCGGTGGTTGCCGGTTCAATTCTCGCATGGGATGGTGGGCTGTGCCCTCTGCAACTAAAGACTGGGGATGGCGACTGGACTTGGAGCTGGGCTGCGCCCTCCACAGCTGGATTGAGGGACGGTGACTTGGAGTTGATGGGCCCTGGAGAAACACACTGTTGCCCAATATTCCCCCAATAAAATTTACTAATAAAAAAAGGGGGGGGGAAGAAAAAGAGAGAAGAAACGTGAGAGAGTAAGATCAATTCAACTGGGTTAAATTTGAGGCACCAATGGGACACTGAAGTATAGTGTCCAGCAGGAAACCAAAAGGACCAGTGTGAGTCCAGGACAGACGCTGTCATGGGTTGACCTGTGTTCCTCCAAAGCTTCATGTACCCCTAGTACCTCAGAATATGACCTTATTTGGAAATAGAGTTGTCACAAATAGAATTGGTTAAAGGAGCTCATAGTGGAGTGGAGATAGCATCTAGTCCAATATGACTAGAGCCCTTATCAAAAGGGGAAATTTGGACACAGATATGCACACAGGGAGGTCACGTGAAGATGAAGACGGAGGTCAGGGTGATGCTTCTATAAACCAAGGAACACCAAAGATGGCCAGCAAACCACCAGGAGCTAGGGAAGAGGGATGGAACAGATTCTCCCTCGCAGACCTCAGAAGGAGCTGATCTTGTTGTCAACTTGATCTCAGCATCCAGAACTGTGAGATGATTCCTTCTTTCTTTCCTTCCTTCCTTCCTTCCTTCTTCCTTTCTTCCTTCCTTCCAAAGACACTTAGTTTGTGGTACTTTGCTAGGGCAGTCTTAGCAAACTAATACAGAGGCCAAGATTGGAAACACAGATCCAGGAGTTTTTAAACAAAGGCTACTTAAAGCTATAAATGAAACTGCCAGAAGCATTTCAATCAGAGATGCATATTCACCATTTTCTAGACTACAGAGTCAGGACAGAGGAGAAATGTGTTTCTGATTGTCTGCTTTTCTTCTTGCCACCACTCCTCTGGCCCCATGACCCACCCTGAGCCGGCACCAACCACCACACAGCCACACTGCTCACCGATTTAACTCGCTGGCAGTTTGTCAAGGCACAAAACAATCATATTCGCTACATTATCCTGGCACAGACGTTAGGTTAGTTAAAAGTGAATCACACAGTGTTATTATCTGAAAAACGGACGTTTTTAAAAAATCTAATGATCTGAGTAAACAAAGGCTTTGATGCAATAAAAAGAGCATCTCATCTCTCTCGAAATGGTACAAGAAACCTGAAGGCTATCGATGTGTGTAAACAAATCCTCCTCTGGTGATGCCAACTGGTTTCCTAACCATAATGGGCCAACAAATACGCTGGTATTTCAGGCATGTTATAGATATCACAAAGGTGTGTAATTTGGTAATCCTGTTAGATACGAGTACTGTACATCTATGTAGGAGGTATACGGAGGAACCATGAAATCATAATGTCTTACTGCTTATCAAGATCATTTTGGATTTTCCAGGTAATCTGACTAGAAGGCTATCAGAATAATTATACAGGACTATATTCACTTACAGCATGGTACCTAAAATCGTTTATATATGTTTTTCATATAAACAGTACTTCAGTCTTGCTTTACAGATTTAATGGGTATTAGCATAAATTACAACAAAGAATACAAGCTTAATCAAGTTCAGACCTGGTTGGTGAGCTCACTTAGTTCCTCTCTCCACCCTCCATTCCCTAACTTCTTTGACAATGTTAGATGCCCTTTGAAATACGTCAACAGTTCTGATGAACTCTATGTCTAGTATCTAAGGAAAAGTATTTGACACTAATGCTCACCTGCAGCAACTAATATTGGGACATGAGTCATCTGACATGGACGCAAATACAGACGTCACATTTCCATAGGCCGACACTGCTCAGAGGTCAGGGGAGAACAGATTTCTAACCACTCTATTTTATGGTTCTGATGCTACTAGAGATATTTTTAAGCAAGTCATTTTTGTTTTCCAAACGACTAGAGCTATTTTTCTCCTTCTGAAAGCCATGTATAACAGCAGCAACTTTACAACTCCTTTAAAGTCCAGGTAAAGCAGCTGAAACACTAAATACTGTGTTTCCCCCAAAATAAGACCTAGCTGGACCATAAACTCTAATGAGTCTTTTGGAGAAAAAATTAATATAAGACCCGGTCTTATACTATATTACATTATACTATATTATGCCCAGTCTTATATTAAGACTGGGTCTTACGTTAATTTTTGCTCCAAAAGATGCATTAGAGCTGATGGTCCGACTAGGTCTTATTTTCGGGGAAACACGGTACTATTATTGAATACTTAGCCAAAGAGGAAAGGGATTAAAAGTAGATTGCATCCAGTGGTACATAGTGTAATAACCCCTGGTTGAGGTTATCGCTTTGTGAGGGGTGTAAATGTCTAATCGCTATGTTGTTTCGTACACCTGAAACTAACAATAAAAAACAACAACAAAAAACCAAAAAACAGTAGATTGTATCTGTGCACGAAACTTATGACAATATAAGATTACTTACTTATCACATCCACAGAAAGATACTGGAAGGATGCATACCAAAATGATGACACTGCTTCTTTATAGTAGTATAACTTTAGGTGTCCTACCCCCACCCCTTCTCAACATTGCAAGCAATAGCTCTTAGCCTGGAGATAATTAAAATACAATAGAAAATACTGACTAAAAACTATGATATGGAAAAAGGGGTAATAGAAGAGAACTTGAGATAAATTACTCAGTGAATTTTTCTATTGAAAGAAAGGGTAAGCTGGGTAAATTAGAAACATATGATGTCAGAGGGAAGCTGTGACCAAGTGGACAGGTAATGTCAGTCTTGCAGGAGAGGTGAGAAGTGATCAAGTCGAGGCGGGAGGTGGAGGAAGGAGAGGCCGCCAAGTGCAGTGGGGCTGCGGGGCCTACTCTGTGTTCTGGGCACAAGCCAGTGCTAGGAATACACAGATGAAAGCACAGTCTCTGCTCCTCAGAACTGCTGGTCCAGGGAGCAGATGGTGAGCCAGGACAAGATGTGGCGGTTTGCTGGAGAGAGAACAAGTGCCATGGAAAGAAGGCATGCTGCTCACGTCCTAATGGTAGACAAAGGTCTGAAATTTTTAGTGACACAGTGAATGTGTGCTTCAGGCCGTTTAATCCAGCAGAGGAGTGAAAAATGAACTGGAAGGAGAAGAGCCTAGAGTTGGGGAGATGTGTTGGTTGAATCCAGGAAGAGTCAGGAAGGCCCAAGAAGAAAGATGGTCCCCTTATGACGTGGGGATAAAAGCAAATAGTGCTATGAGCTCCAGAAGACAATCTGACAACACAGCAAGTCTTAAGAATACCTACACTCTTTGATAGCACAGTCCCACTTTTAGGAATTTATCCTAAAAAATAATGAATGTGTGCAAACTTTTAGTTACAGAGCTGTTAAGCATCAAAGTTGAGAAAGTGAAAAAGTGAAAATCACCTCAATATGCCACAATAGGTGACCGATTAAATAAAGGAATACTATCCGACACTAAAAATTGTTGTAAACAAATTCATGTCATTAAGTAAAGTATCAGTTACACAAATATTTGTATGAAGTGATCCCATTTTGTTAAAAATGGACAAAAATTAATATTTTACACACACACACACACACAATTTGAAGGATGTACACCAAAGTATTTGCAGTGATTATCTCTCGGTAGTTACGTTATTAGAAATTCAAGCATTTTTTTTATTTTTACTTCCCCTATTTTCTAATTTTTTCAATAATACACATAATGTATTATTTTTGTAACAAAAATAAAAATGTGAAACAAAACAGCAAGGACCTAAACTTAGGTAATGACAGGAAGACTGAAGAAATAGGGGCATGGGGGTTGAAAAAAGGGACCAATGATTGAAACAATGACACTACCTCTGGCTATCCAGGCTACATCACCTCCAGTGCTTCTCTTCCTCCCTGCTGTAGCTTACTCTCGCCCAGCAGTGGCTCATACCCCATGTGGTCCCTTTCATCTCCCGCATGGCTTCGATCTCCAGGCCAACTCTGCGGCTATGACAGTTTAAGCAACTACACATATGGATCCGATCTGTTCAGACTTCAGGAAGTTTGGATGTAGACAATGCACCATATCAAAACCCAATTACCACTTTTACTTAAGGTTCCTAACCACAAGAGTGCTTAGTAAAAATAACTTCTCCTTATACCCCTCTTCATGTGTTATAACAGAAGCCAAACAATTGTCCAGGATTAATAGCAGAGATAAAAGTAGAATCTAGCTCCAAAACCAGAGCTCTAACCACCAGACCACCCAAGTTCAAGTATCTGTGAATGAAAAGAAAAAAAAAAAAAAAAAGAAGGAAAAAAAAAACAGAACTAGTTTCTCCTGTGATCACCAGTTTATCAAAAGAGCTTTGGCCTGCATTATTTGAACATCTTTAATAGCTCTGGGGGTTTTCCAGCTCTTTCATCTCCCTCCCAATGGACCCTGCACCTATTATATACCAGGCAACACCCTGGACAATAAGGGTACCATGAAAATAATTCTGATGGATAGAATCTGTATCCTCCAGGAATTGCACTCTAGTGAAGAAGGCAGGCAATGAGTACAAATGTACAAATATAAAGGTAAGATGATTCCATAATTAGATAACTACTGTGTAGAAGATAAAATAGAGAAATGCATGAAACCAGTGTTCCTCAGAGAGTCTGCTTAACTGGTCTAAGGAGGACCTGAGCAACCATTTGTTTTTTTCTTAAATCTCTGAAGTGATTCTACCGTTCAGCCAAGCTTGAGAATGATGGGGATGGCAGAGAGGGAGCTGCTCTGCCTACGGTGGTCAGCAAATGCCTCTGCGAGGTGGCGTTAAGATACAAACGATGAAAAGAAGAAGCCCTGGGAAGTTCTGGAGGAAGGGTATTTGGGACAGAAGAGACCTCAGTGCAAGAGCCTGTCCTAAGTAAGGCAGGCCCACCTGGGCAAGGTCCATGAGGCAGGGAGGCACCTGAATGGCCGGAGAACAGGAGGAGGGTAGCGCACAGGGAGAAGGGGATGAAGGAATGTGCAGGGCAAGCAAGGCGGTGTGGGTTCTATTCCCAGCACACATGGGAAACAGCTATTGTGGGAGGGTTTCATGCAGGCGAGGGAGTGACCTCATCAAATGGACACTCAGGACACTGCAGAGCACGGACTGTGGGGAGAAGCTCTGAGTCCAGACAGAAAGTGGCTGCTGGACGGGGTTGTAGCAGGAGAGACATAAATGACAAGTGGTGGACTCCAGGGTACATTTTCTAGAAAGTTAGTGCGGTGTGTCCTAGAAGACCCAGCACACAGCTTTTAAAGCCCAGAGGCAAGTGAGGCACCAGCTGGGGATGCACAGTGCCTGTGGCTGCTTGGGCTTTGGCAGCCAGAAGCACAGACTCGGAGGCCCTCAGTTACTGAAGGTATGAAAACTACTAGCGAGGCAGGGGATGAAGGAGTCATGAATAAAGAGTTTACTTAATACGCCAGTTGATGGTCAGTGAAAAAACAATCCAAGCCTCACTACCCCAATTATGTAAATTGCTCTTCACACAATCTAAAAGGAGAATTAATTATTACCTAATTTTATATTCTAAAAACCTTCAGTAAAAAGGTAGAAAGAGGCCCAAGTTCTAGTTTTTCCTTTGCCTAACTGACCGAATGGTCTTGCCTGGCAAGTTGGAGCAGACTTTCTTTTCTGATTATAAAAAGCTCTCTCTCCAATGCCTGTCACTCTACACTCCCATTTTCTTCCATTTTCGGTTACAGGGAACCTTCCATGCCCACTCTGGCTCCAGCACCCGCCTTGGCACTCCTGGGAGTGCATCTGTTCTGAGGCCAGCTGGGCTCTTCACTCAGGTTCAAATCTCACTACAGCCTTTGCCAAGAGCCTGTTTAAATTCATTGGCTCCAATGAAATCTGGCAGATTGAATATTGTTCAAACAAGTAGGCTACTGCCTGGCTTTAAAAACCTATTAAAGATTTTATTAGCAATTTTACTGTATTGTTATCATGAATTTAGCCTATAAATACCACCTCTGCATATATCACTGCCTCCATATTGCCAAAAGCAGATAACTATATAGGATCTCCTAATTGTGAACTTAACTCAGTAAGTGATATGCCTATATTTCCACATCCACTTACCATGTTGCCCTGAAAATAAGACCTATCCAGAAAATAAGCCCTAGCATGATTTTTCAGGATGACATCCGCTGAACATAAGCCCTAAGACGTCTTTTGGAGCAAAAATTAATATAAGACTAGGTCTTATTTTCGGGGAAACACAGTATCTGTCCACCCCTTCATACTTCACTCCAAATAGCACTTGAACTGCCCAAGGTGACTCTGACAACTGGTGAGATTTTCTCCCTTATCAGAGGGAGCCAATATATTTTACCAGGTGTGATTCATCCCTTCTACTAACCGTTAATTTAATTACACCCTAGAAAATGTCTTTCACCTGTATATCCTGTTCCCTATTCCTTCTTCCCTTCCCTGTTAAATAATACTGCCCAATGACAGAAAAATTAGTTCTCTTGTCCCACCACCTCCCCCAACTTTTAAACTTTGAGTCATAAAAAAGCTCTACTCATGGCCGATGGCCACAAGAGTGATGCTGCATCGAGAAAAAGAACCACAACTTTTTAAAACTAGAGACAAATCATACTCTCTATCTCCATAAGACTCTAGATAGATATCCTATTATTTCTTAAATACTAACTGATATCATTAAAAAAAAAAAAAACAACACCTAAAAAAAGATCTCATCATATTACATTATCTCTCTTTTGTATAATTACCAATACTGAAGGCAGAATTTTATAAACCAAACTCAACAGAAAATTCCACTACAGGCTGAAGCAATTTACATCCTGGTTAGAAAATATAAAACTTGAGACAAACAAAGACTTGAGGCAGTAGTTTCCAGCAGACTCTGCCCAGCCGACCATCCTCTTACTTTAATAAATTAATCTTCCTTCTGTATTTCTACCTGACTCCTGAATGCTTTCACGACCAGCGAGCGAGCAACAATGTGCATTACAAATATTCTGCATTATAATTACACCATGGGTTAAACAGCATGTTGAGCTCTATCCAAAGTCTTGGGGTGTTTTTTTGTTTGTTTTGTTTTTTAAGAAAAAGTGTACTAAGTTAAAAAAAACAAATCATTTTAAATTGGGGATTGCCTTTAAAGGGGGAAAAGATTGAAAAGGGGATAGGAAGACCATTGGCCAAAAAAATGGGAACTATAGCTGTAAATCATCAGAAAATCAACTTAAGCTAGCAAAGTAGATTTTTAAAATATAGGTTTCCTACATCTTCCCTTATTCTTTTAATTAAGGATAGATAAGAAAGGTTTGAAGGGAACCAAAGTTTTGCCACCCTTAGATGCCTTTTGGGATACTGATTTTACTCTGTTTATTAAAGAAACAAGGCTCAGAAAGAACCTTTGACCCTTCCCCCTTTTCCTGCCTGAGATTCTGACAGAAAAACCTGCCTTCTGAAGGGAGCCTTGGCTTAACCACCTTAAGAATCTTCACCCCAGCATTAGTCAGGAAGATTCCAGGCACGTTAGCTAGATAACCCCTATGTCCCATTGTTTCTAGGTTGCCCAACAAGAATTTCCCTGCCATATGTACCAGTTCTTCCTCAGTTACCTGTAAATCACCCATTCTCACTTCTGAAATCTAATCTGCCCCCAGCCCTTTCTCCTTTGCCCAAAAATGTCATATATAACAAATGTTGCCTCACTGCCTTTGGAATTTTCATGCTTATGTGAATTCTCCATGGATATGTATTAAAAATTTGATTTTCTCCTGTTAATCTATCTCTGTTAATTTTATTATTAACACAGCTAGAAGAACTTAGAAGATGGAAGGAAAAGTATTGATTTGTTTTTTTTTAAGATCCCACAGCTTCAACTTTATTAAAATTGCAAATGTAGAAGAATAATGGGAAGATAAACTACAGATAAGAAATCAGTAACTGAAAAGACAGCAGGCACACAAATCTGTTAACTAGCATTTTTTAAGTGACCACTGTACACTGGCACAGGTTAGTTGTTAGATTACCAGTAGATACCAGGTACTTGAAACACTTCCAGTGGAGTGGACTGCCAAACCCTTTTTGTTTATCTGACTTCGATCTCCAGTTTGATTGTTCCCTTGGTTTAGAGCTGAAAAGCACAAAGAGTAACCTCCACTCAAGAGACATGGTGAGTACCAAAGGCACAGAACTGCCTGAGGAAGAGAATTTTTTCATTTATGTTTTTAGCCTATGCTTATGCTACCTATGGGTGTTCATTGCTCAAATAGCACTTTAGAACACCAAAAATTGATTTTGAGTTAAATGATTTTTTAAATTGGAACACAATGCCTTTCTCAGTGTTTTTCTGACTCTCTGAAGCAACGTAATGATGATTAAAATGATATTTGAAAACAAAGAAAAAGCACCTAAGCACAGACACACAAAAAGTGACAAGAGCAAATGTGCTACTTTCTTGCATCTGCCAATGAGAAGTCCCCAGTTAGTTACTGTAAAAAAAAAAAAGAGAGAGAGAGAGAGAGAAAGAATATGCATGAAATCAAGTTTTACTGATTCCTCTTCGGCAAACATTATCAATTATTCAGGAACATCTTAACATTTTCTTCCACTCGGTTATAAATCTTATGTTTTGGATACATACAAAAACCTTTTTTGATGCATTTGTAACCTAAACCATTGGCAAAGCAAAAATTCAGTGCCTGAAATAGCCTTTATCATATTTTTGAAAATAAAATTATTCATGGTGTGGGCACGAAGAAATAGAAGTACACAGGCTTGAGCCAGAATATCACACACACACAAAAACCCCAGCCAACATTAATATCTGCTGTGCCAGCTGAATTCAAATTAACCCAATTTTACATGTTAATTAAACCAGCTATTTTCTTCTTATTGTATTTTTCCTTCTTAAATAGTAGAGTCTACAAGTGATTCCCAACAGACTTGTTCCAACAACAATGACGTATTCATTTACTTCTATTATGACCATACAATACAGTTACTGAGCAGTAATTTTTCAGTCAATTACATGTGTGGTTCTTTATGCTTAAAGATGCTGAAATAATGTGTACTATAGAGCCATATGCTTGAATCTCTAGTCTGCCTGAGGCAGTTGCCCTGGTAACACATTTTTCTCTCTGGTTTAGCATAACCCTTCATTGAATATCATTAGGTGTCATTAAATAGCAAACATTAACATGAACTTCAGTACACTACTTAGATACAGTCGTTTTACCCACATAAACAAGTGCTCCATCATTTATAAAAAGCTTAAAATTGATTATGCTTTTCTGTATTTAAGACCATGAAAAAAAAAATGTGCCCACGTGTTGATTCCAAATTGAATTTGGAGAAAATTTCTGTTATCAGAAGAGAACTCAGACCCAGTTTCAGGGGAAACCTTCTCATCGATTGGTTCATATTAATCAATGTAAGCAAAAGAAGGTTAGGTTTTTAAATTCACTCAAAGTTGTAAAATAATTTCATCAATTGCATCTCAGACCATCTGTTTTACCCTCTTTCCAAAGGGGGTGGGGTGGGTAGAGAGAAGACACTAGAAATAAATTTAACGAATAAGGTGTTTAAAAATCAAGGCACATAGTAATAAATAGAAAGTATGGGATACACCGTGCATTATGTAAAATGTCTTAAATAGTAAAAATATAATGAAGTGTTCCGTAGTTTAGATAGGGCTATATATGGTTTATACAGGCTGCTCTAGAACAATGTCAGCATTAAGAGTAGTGACCGTTCCCAATAATCTCGATCAACCCTCCATCCCATGCCACCCCAAACAAGCATCTATAGCTACGAAAAACAAGGTACTTGCTCTACAAACACAGTCTCAACACTTAGAGCACCCTCCACCTCCGCCTTCCCAACCAGATTACCACTCTTAAACCACAGAATTATAATTTTTCTGAGACACATCATAATTCCATGTAAGACTAAACTCTTAGCCTATAAGCAATTACAACTTGCCCTCTCTCATCTGCATTACAAAAGCCGTCCAGGTTTTCAGGGTTAAAGGACACGCATAAAAAGAAAATGAATCATCAAATGGCATGGCTATTTCCAACATACTTTTTCACCTTTCCCATTACAGGAGAAAGGCAGGCTCCAAAAATCCTAGAAGTGGGGGCAGGGGAACTGACAAAGTTCAGGAGGCAGCCCCAAATCTGTCCACAGACAGGCTAAGGGTAACTAAAAGAGAAAGCTCTGTCCAGAACAATGAGTTCTTGGTGATAGAGATACAAAGATGATGATAAACTGTGATGTTTTTTCTTCTTCCAACATCTGTTTCCTAATCCAAAGTAAGGCAGAAATGGCCACACAAAATGGAGTGATTTAGCCTTGGGTCTTATGCTCTTACCTCCTACTGCTCCACAAATATTCACGCAGCTCTTTGCAAAGGTGAATACAATCTCCATCACCATGTACAGTCCAGGGGCTGAGATGTGGTTGGCAAGTAAAAAATTATTTGGTATTAAATGTATATTCCATTTTGGTTTCAGCACTCGCCTTTAAAATGAGGTAACTTATGGGAAATAAACTGATAGCACGGATACATCTTTAAGCAAAACATATATTGGGAGCGGTACAGATTCAGTCATATCTCTGATGTCTCCATGACAATTTATGTTTTGAATGATTATCTAAGACACTGTAGAATTTCAAATAAAATTTTAAAAATTAAAACTAAATTGTATAAACTGTCATTAGTGGGAAAAGTAGCTTACTAACTTAAGAAACATAATTAATGAGAACTGAAATAAAAAGTGATTTCTGCTTACAATATTCTGATTAAGTAGTGTTTCTGGATTTTACCCAAGATCCTCAATAAACAGAATGCTATTTCCATCCCTACCCCAATATAGATTAATTAAAATGTTACTATATGAACATAATTTGCTTTTGCCTAAGAATTGGCACAAGATCTGATAAAGAACATAATTTTTTCATATTTAATTATGTTTTACAATACAAATAATCGTGAACAAAATACAATGAATTCACCTATTAACACAGGCCACCCATGAATGTAGATTCTCATTAAAATAACTAAAAACATTTATTATTAACTGTCTGAGCCTGGTCTACTTAGGTAAATTTTATTTTACCGTTTGGAAGAACCTATATAAATGCTGAAAAACAATTAAGGAAAGAAAAATTTTCTGTCCCAATTGATCCAACATGTTTTCTCATCCTATTCCTCACTATCTCTGAATCCATTAGCAAGTCCTATTTCTAAAGTTCTCATAACAATACCAAGCTTTTTTAAAAGCAGACAATTACAACACAGAACAGCAATTGTGATGAACAATCAAAATTAGAAACTGTTGGGAGTACTTATATTTTTGCAAAAGCAAATTAAGCTACAAGACTTTTGAGACTCTTGCTTTCTGTAGGTACAATTATTGCTAATTGTGGAAAAGCAACATCAGCGTTTAATGCTTTTTCCTTCAGTAAGTTGGTGACTGTTTTACTTCCTGAAAAAAAACCTCTAGAAGAAAGCAATGAGAGGGTTTCAATATGAATTACATGTTCAGCCAAACCTTAGATACTTTTCAAGGGGAGTTTTTACCCAAATGGAAAAGCAACACCTTTAGTGAACTGTAAAAATTATATTCTAAATTAATAACTGGAAGGATAATGCAACTCAAATGTATTAAAAGAGAAGAGACGTGGCTACTGTTCTTTAACTCCACAGCAGCAGTCTGTAACTCACCAGACCACAGCAGAGATGAGAGAGGCAGAGGGGCAGTGTAAATGGAAATGCGTTGGCCTTCACAGGGTACTGAAGGGGAAGGGAAGGGGTCTCAAAAAGGAAAAAAAAAAAAGGATCAAGAAACTAATTCTATGGGTGGTTTTCTCAATATAAAAAATTGATTTTGTAAAAACGAGAAAGACCCCAGACTGGTGTGGTACCAGCCTATTTGGAGAGGATAAAAGTGAAGACAAAAAGACTTGCTGAAAGTTTCAACACCTGTTACAGAGAAGGACTGCAAAAAATGTTACAGTGTTCCTGGGGGAAGCTGACAACCAGGGATTTTAACATGTTGACTTTCAATTTGGAACCAAAAGACAGTCTGAGAATCTCATCCCTTCATCATCTTGATAATAATACCTCACCTACAGATAGCACTTTATGTACTCAATCCATTCAAATTCGTTCAACAAATACTGATGGGTGCTACTGTGTGCCAGCCCCCCTCTTCTAGGATCTGCAGATTCAGCAGTAACAGAAGAGACAAAAATGCCTGCCTTCATGGAGCTTATAGTCAAGTGTGTGTGAGAAGATCAGCGGGGAGACAATAAAATCTTTGTCACAAGAGAACCACAATGAGACACCCTACAGTAAAAGGGGAAAGGAGTGTTGGGGGTACAATTTAAACGAGTGTGTTCAGGGAAAACCTCCGTACAAAGGAGTCACAGGAGCAAGATAGACCTTAAGGAGGTGAGAAGCTTTTGGGGGAAGAGACAGTGCAAAAGCCCCAAGGTGACACAGCATGGTGTGCTCAAGAGGCAACAGGAAAACCAGTGGGGATGGAATAAAGTAATGAAGGGAGAAGAATAGCAGGGGATGAAATGGGGGGAAGGGAAGAGTGGGCACTGTTAACGCCTTGGTGGCCACAGTAAGGACTTTCGCTTTTACTTTGAGTGAAGTAAGAAACCATCAAGGTTGTGAGCTCGAGAGTGAAATGATCCAACTTAGGTTTTAACAGCATCACCTGGTTGCTATGCTGAACAGACCGAAGGGAAGATGACTAGGAGGGAGACTTGTTAAGAAGATATTACAATAACCAGAGTGAGAGCTGGTCTTGCCTTGGACTGTGGCAACAGCAGCAAAGAGGTAAGAAGTGGTCACACTCTGGATACAGAGTAACATCCCACCAGAATGCTACAAATGGAATAAAAAAAAACTAAATCGTGTCAAATGCACGTGTCAAAAGGTCTCCTTATTGGGGTTCAATTATTCACTAGGAGTGAATTAATGAGTTTTAGAATTTCTCTTCTTTTGGTGCTCATTTAATACAGTTTTATTTTTGAAAATCTACGCTTAGATGAACCTGTAGAGAAAATAAAAATGAAACACAACCCCAGTGTCAGTTACTTTGTGGCCTTGGGGCCGGTTTGAAGCATCCTCACCAGCAGCTGGTGCAGCACCATCTTTTCTGGTGCAGGTTGAACATGGATGTTAGAAATCAAGCTGATGAGTCTTTTACTAAGAATCTCTTACAGGGATGCCCCGGTCAGGGAGCCTCAACTCATCGGTCCTTCCCTGATGACCACCGCAATTAGGAACATAGAGTGGGAAATCTTGATAGTGTGTCCCATGTGTCTTTATGAAAGAAGACCAAGTAATTGAGCTTCTCTTGGAATTTCTCTTTGGACCTTTTCTCATTTGGGGGCTTGCCCCCAGACTTGTGCACTGGGTCTCTGTCTTTCTTGGCTGTCTCTGTTGGTCAACTTTCCCACATCTTGCTTTCTCGGATTGTCTATGTTGGGAACATGAAGCTTGAAGAGCAGCTGCTGCTGCTGCCACCTTGCTACGAAATGGGACCAAAGGAGTTTCACGGTGAGGATAAAGCCAACGAGATCTGATGAAAGATTAAATATGAGGTGAGAGAGAAAGAGGAAGCAAGGGTGTCTCCAGAGTTTGGGGTCTGGGCAACTGCAAGATGGAATGTCCTGAGAGAGCAAAAAGGAAAGGAAGAAGGCTTTTGGAGAGAAGGACTGGGAGCTTAGTTTAGGACACTTGAGGTTTGAGAGGCTTATTAGATAAGCAGATGGATATGACTCTGGAGTTCAACAGGGAGGAGAGGGCTAGACACACAAGGTGTAAGTTATGGAGTACTTTGAACCATGAGGTAAGATTGCCCAAGAAGTAGAAAAAACTAGAAGTCCAAGGACTGAGCCCTGAGGCTGGCAGATGAGGAAGAACCAGAAAACCGGGACTGAGAAAGGATAACCAGGGACGCAGAGAAAAGCCCGAGACCATGGTGTACTGAAATTAGAGTACTTCTAGAAAGTATGAGAGAGCAACTATATTACCTTGAGGACTAATATAATCATTGAATTTTGCTGTGGGGCTCTGTGAGATAACAGAGAAAATATATATATTGGTCTCTGCATCAGTTCCTGGTACAGATTTTTAAAAACCCTTATAATTTCCTAAGTGATAAGAGCATTTGCATCATCTTTTTTCCTACTATTTAGTCTCTGACCCCGGTTCCTGACACAGGGCTCCTGAATCCCTTGGTTTCCCGGGTGATACTAGCAGTGTCTTTGTTCTAATGAGGTGACTCTTGGTGGGAGCTGGTCACCAGAAAAACCAGGCAATGATTAGAAGTTTGGAATTTTTAGCCCCCCCGCATTCTCTGGAGAGGAGAGGGGCTAGAAATGGATTCAATAATTGATCAGGCCTACATGATGAAACCTTCATAAAAATTCTCAAAATACAGGGTTCGGGGAGCTCCCAGCTTGATGAACATGTGGAGGTTCTGAAAGTGGCCAGCGGAGAGAGGGCACGGCAGCTCTGCACCCCTTCCCCCTTACCTTGCCCCATCCATCTCTTCCACCTGGATGTTCACCTGCATCCTGTATCATACCCTTTTATACTAAACTGGTAAATAAGTAAACTGTGTTCCTGAGTTCTGTGAGCCACTCCAGGAAATCAATGGAACTTGAGAAGAGGGTCGTGAAAACCTCCCATCTATACCTGTAACAACCTGGACTTGTGATTGGCGTCTGAAGTGTGGTGGAGGTGGGGAGAGCAGCCTAGTGAGACTGCGCCCTTAACCCGTGGGGTCTGATGCTGTCTCTAGTTAGACAGTGTCAGAACTGAGCTGAATTGTAGGACACCAAGCTGGTGTCACAGAATTGCTTGGCATACGGGGGGAAAAGCCCCACACATTTGGTGGTAATCAGAAGTGCGGTGTTCCGGTGTGAGTCGTAAAGGAGACACACACAGAGTTTTTCCTTCTCAGCATCTTAACAAGAGCACACTCAGGAGAGCAGGCGAGGAAACCTGAGAGCGGATTCAAGCACGAACAGGGCAGAGACAAAGTGCAGAGGGACAAAAGAGACGACACTCTTGAAGAGCTCTGCAGAAAGAACAGAAGTGGAGCAGAGATGGAGGAGGAAGCAGAATCATGAGAAGTTCTTCTTAATATGCGAGAAATACGGGAAGGTTTGTGTGCTGCCAGGAAAGATCCAAGTAACGAGGGAGGAGTGGGAGGTGAAGGAATGTTGGAACAATATTTGTGAGTAAAGTGAGAAGGGAAACCTAAGGAAACTCTTGCACAGATATTATTTCACTGGGTAACAACACACAAGTGTTCACAGAGCAAGTACTAACTCCATTTAATCAGATGAGAGAACAGGCTCAGAAAGGTTAGGTCACTTGTCTAAGGTCCCAGAGCTTTTAGGAGACTTAGTAAGATGTGAATGTGTTTGTTTGTTTTTTTTTCCAATTACATCCATGTTCCTTCCACTATATGCTCCCACTCAAACAACCTGTCCTGTCTGAGGGCAGCAGTTACCAGAAGATAATACTAAGATATATAACATGGAAGTGCTTTTTCTGTATGTGTGGACAAGAGAAAGGGAGGCTGATAGCCTCAGAAATGTTTGGTGCAGGAAAGAGGGCAGAAAACAGAAGGAAGTAAAAGGATATCCTGAGTGTAATTACAGTTCATCTAGTTCATTATGGTGAGTCCAGTTCTCTTTGACAAAAGCCCTAAGAGATGACCTGGGAAAATATCTTCATGACCCAAATAATGTAAGCCTGAAAAGCAATAGTCTGCAAACTTTCCCAGGGATTAGAATAAACTGGGGAAATGATTTAAAATGTGTATTGTTATACTATGCAGCCACAGAAAAGAATAAGGAAGATTTCTTTATATATTTACAGAGTGATCTTCAGGATATATTGTTAAGTGACAAAAGCAAATTGGGGGAAGGAGAGAGAGCTCTGAGGACTAATATTACGCACGTGCTGTGATGGTTAATTTATATGTCAACTTGACTGGGATCTGGGATTAAACATTATTACATATTATGTTTATCCAGATTAAATATTATTTCTGGGTGTCTGTGAGGGTGTTTTTGGATGAGATGGGCATTTATATGGGTAAACTGAGTAAAGCAGATGGCCCTCCCCAATGTGAGTGGGCACTGTCTAATCCATTAAGGGCCTGAATAGAACAGAAAGGGGGAGAAAGAGAGAATCTGTGCTCTCTGCCAGACTGACGGAACTGTGACAAGGATATTCACCTTCTCTTGCCCTCAGACAGGGACTTATCCCATTGGCTCCCCTGGTTCTCAGGCCTTTGGATTCAGACTGAATTATACCAACTGTCCTGGGTCTCCAGCCTGAAGATGGCGGACAGTTGGACTTCTCAGCCTCCATAATCACAGGAGCCAATTCCTTATAATAAGTCTCTCCCTCTCTGCCCCATCTCCCCTCCCTCTGTCTCTATATCGAGAACCCTGATGAAGACACATATACTACATATATTCCCTCATAGGAGTATATACTTAGTATAAAGAGAGTTTACACAGCTGCCTTTTGGGTGTGAATGGGGAGAGAAATATGAACATGAATGTACATACATACCAATTTACTTATATTTGGGGGAGAAACATCCTGTGGAAGGAGAAGCCAAAAACTAAAGAAAACAAGAGTGAACTCTAAGGGACAGAGAAGAGACAGGGTGAAGGGGATAGGCATTTTAAGCCAGACTTCTCTGAGGATACCTTGTTATACGAGGTCAGACAATTAAGTTTGTGAACTCATCCTAGAAAAAGTGCTGCAGGCCTCATTGCTGAGTATCACTGTGGTCACCTTCGAAGTACTCCCCTTGGGAAGCTATGCACTGATGCCAGTGCCTAGTCCACTCTTCAAAGCAACTTTGGAACTCTTTTTCTGGAATGGCCATCAGAGCTGTCATTGTACTACCCTTGATGTGCTGAATCTCATCAAAATGTCTTTCTTTCTATATTTCCTTTATCTTTGGGTAAAGAAAGAAGTCACTGGGGGCCAGATCAGGTGAGTAAGGAGAGTGTTCCAATACAGTTATTTGCTTACTGGCTAAAAACTTCCACACAGACAGTGCCGTGTGAGCTGGTGCATTGTCGTGATGCAAGAACCATGAATTGTTGGCAAAAAGCTCAGGTCGTCTAACTTTTTCACGCAGCCTTTTCAGTACTTCCAAATAGTAAACTAGGTTAACTGTTTGTCCAGTTAGTACAAATTCATAATGAATAATCCCCTGATATCAATAAAGGTTAGCAACATTGTCGCAACAAGTTCACGAACTTAATTGTCAGACCTCATATTGTATTGACTTGGGAAACATGTTTTACATATTCAAAAATTAAGACTAAAAGAAAAAAAGCAGCCCCTAAAAACTGAAAACAAGCTGAAACAAATGAATCTAATCATATATCAAGTTGTTGGCAAAACCACACAAAGAAATGAATTGCTTCAAATAACCTTAGAACACAATATTTTCACTGTATAAATTTACTGGGATCCATACTAATAAGCACAAATAGAGCTGAAAAGAAATTTTAAACTTCATTCACCATCTAATTATTAGCAGCAATACTGGTGTTATTATTTAAAATATATCCTACATCTTTTATATGTAATTATGTGAACATTGTTAGTATATAAGACTTTCAATAAGAGTAAAGAGATAAACAAAAATCAAAGAAATAAAAATATTTTCAATTTAATTTTGTCAATTGTTTAACTTTAAATCAGAAATACCAGTATGAACTGAAGACATTTTCCCCCCACTATCCACTGAAAAGATCTAAAAGCAATGACAACCCAAAAGTAAGGAGCACTCCTAACACCCAGACTATGGTCTCTAAATACAACTTGCCCATTAAAAAAAAATAAGGGCTCCATGGAGGAGTGGATGGTTCTGGGTCTGGAGCAGGAGACACATAAAATAGCATACTGTTTTGTCAGAAAGCAAGTAACCTATCAAATATTAATGGTTCCTATCAAAAAGGACTCAGGAGAAAATATAAAAGGGCTCCCACTGGCCAAAAATGAGATAAACACATTTGATTAAAACATACCAAATGTATATTTAAAAAACATATGAGTTCACAATACTCAATAAAAAAAGGTTCCCATCTCCCCCTCAAAAAAACCCAACTCACTGGATCTCGAAAATTATTATAGCACCAACTCCTTATGCTGAAAATTGGCTCTAATTCAAGGCAGTAACTTCTGATTGACTCCTGTTTCCAACATAAACTTCTCCCAGGAAATCTAGATCCAAACATATAAGAGCCTACCTTTCAACTGCATGTTTAATAGGCACTTCAATATATATGTTTTAATTTAAGTATAGTTGGTATACAATACTATATTAGCTTCAGGTATACAATACAGTGATTTGACATTTATATACCTTACAATGTAATCACCCCACTAATTCTAGTAATCATCTGTCACTATGCAAACTTACCACAATATTATTGACTATATACCCTTCACCATTTTCACCCATCCCCCCACCTCGCTTCTTTCTGGCAACTGTTTGATCTGTTTCTATGAGTCTGTTTTTGTTTTGTTTG
This sequence comes from Rhinolophus sinicus, assembly GCF_036562045.2. Classification (NCBI taxonomy): domain Eukaryota; kingdom Metazoa; phylum Chordata; class Mammalia; order Chiroptera; family Rhinolophidae; genus Rhinolophus; species Rhinolophus sinicus. The sequence continues at coordinate 86,832,838 of NC_133758.1, forward strand.
TTCATTTGCTTTCTTATTTTATTTTTTTTAGATTCCACATATAAGTGAAAACATACGGTATTTGTCTTTCTCTGTCTGACTCATTTCACTTTACATAATATCTTCTAGGTCCATTCATGCTGTCACAAATGGCAAGATTTCATTCTTGCCATTGCTGAGTAATGTTCCACTGTGTATATACACCACATCTTCTGTACCCTTTCATAGGCACCTCTATATTAACAAACATATCGTATATGACTTAGTTTTACTTCCAAACCTATTCCTCCCCAAGAATTTCCTTTGTTATTTAGACTACTCTTCTCCCACATCTCGTATCCAATCTATCAAGAAAATCCCAAATCTGACCATTTCTTACCATGTTTATAACTAGCTCTCTACTCTTGCCATCTTTTGCCTTTCTTTCACTTTTGCCCATTTCCTTTTATCCTCTACAAATCAGCCAGGATGATCCTTTCAAAATTTAACTCACGCCACGTCAGTCCATGCTAAAAACTCGCCAGTGACTTTTACTACACTTGGAATGAAATTCTGTAAAATCTTTAATAAGATATAATCTGGCCCCTGGAGACGTTTTTGGCTTCTTCCACTTTCCTACTCATCCGTCTCTAGCCAAATTGGCCTCCTTGCTGCACTTAAATGTGGCAAGCACCTTGTCATCTCAGGCTCTGCATCTGTTATTTCCTCCACCTAGAAAGCTCAACTCATAGAAGCTCACATGGCTCACTCTCTCACTGAAGTCTCTTCCCAAATGTCACATTTCAAAGAGGCCTTCCTGACCACCCTATCGACCACGGCACCCCAGAACCCACAGTCACTCACCATCCCCTTCCCTTGCTTTAGGAGATACAGGGACCTGTCTCTATATCATCCATATCTATTGGTTTACATTGTTTATCTGCTATATAAAAACACAATGTTTACTGTTTTGTTTAGAACACCTGGCACATCGTTGGTGCCAATAAACATTTGTTAAATGAGTTAATCTGAAATTAACCTAAATTTTTCAAATATCAAGATTGTCTGTTTGTAACACAAGATCACTTTACCTTACCATAATGTATCCTTTATTACAGAGACTAAGTTATTCTACAATTTCTATGAAAGTTAAACAGTTATCTTTTTTCACCTCTTACTTTTCCAGACTGAAGATCCCAAAGCCTTTACATCAGATTGCAACGGAAGCCTTATCCTCAAACACCTTCATTAAAGTCGAGAATTTCATCTTTTTTAGAGGAAGTGACTCATTGACAATTATGCCACAATCAATGGGAAACTTAATAGGCACTAAATATCCTCACGTTTCACTTCAGGAATTCCTCACAACTTAGCACAAGACTTTTAATTTAAGCAACCGCCACATCCTGTGCCTATGACACTGACACTGCAGAGAAACAGATTTGCAAGTAGCCAGGAAACAGCTCACATTTATTTCCTTTCCTTTAAAAGCTTAGACTTGAGTTTTAAACACCTACAATGTAGATGAAGCAAGATCAGAAAACCGAACAAGGAAAGTGGGAGGGAACAGTATTTGCACATTTGAACATTTTCGAGTGCTTGCATGTGTTTGGAAGAGTGAAGAAGGGTTGGCCCAGTAAAGATAAATATTCTGAGAACATGGTACCTCAAGGTTAAGTCTAATAGTAAAAGGGAAAAAGTGTTCCGGAAACTATTTCTAGGTTAAAAAAAAAAAAATGTGAGGACAGTATTTCATAAGTATGTGGGTGTGGATGACAGTCGGGATAGGTCTTGTGAAGGTTTTAGGTGCACCTTACATTGGCCAAATAATTAATCTTAGAGTTTAAGAACCTTGCAAAAGGCATCAGAACTTTTAAACAAAGACATATGCACCATTCTCGTGCAAAGCTCCATTTTTAATATTAATATTCTTAATACACAGAAAGTTCCATGGTAGAGCAGGTTGGGCATAAATCAAAAAGAACGAGGTCCAAATAATAGTTCCAGAATTTACTAGCTGTATAAATTTGACTAGCTATATAATTATTTAAACTCTCTTATTCTGCACCTCCTTCTGTAACAGAGGGGTGAAAGTACCTATTTCAAGAATTTGTTATGAGGATTAAATAAGAAAACGGGTGGAAATTTTAAGCTGTGGTTCTGGAACTGTCTATGTGCTCAGGAACTATTTGCTTCCATCATCCTTTAGTCTAACCACCTAGAAGGAAAAAAAAAATTAGTAGAGCCCCAATCCCACAAAATATTTTTCCTCTGAAAGTTCTTCAAGTAATAACACTGCCCCTCCCCAGGCCTCTGCAAGTATCCCTCTCTCCCAGCACACACAGGTTCCGGAGCCCACTGGGGTTCATCCCATTGAGCCCTTTATCCTGTACACACTGACCTCCACCAGCGGCCAAGACCCCCTGGGGACCCTTTATCGCCCACATCTAATCCCCATGGAGCTCTGCATTTTCCCAATTCTTTCTTCATTGTGCCTTCAAGATTTCACAGTTCATGATGAGCAAAATCTCACCCTCAATCCCTTTGCTAAAAGAAATCCCTTTCTGAGGAATCCTCTAACTACCCCTCCATGTTCTTGCTCTAACCAATACCTGGCTCTTCCTGGAGGTCAGTGCTTCCTCTGCAGCCACCTCTTGAGCAGCGAGGGGCTTTCCTCTGCAGCCCTGGGTTGCACAAGGCTTATGAGCAGGGTCGGTATTCTCCTTCACCCCCACTGCATCTTCCAGGCCGTCACCCTACCCTTTCGTCCTTACCCCCAATTCAAATACTCACGTCACTGACTATACCACTCAGCACCCCTCCTTATTTCTGTCACACACGAACTCCTCCTGATTTGTGTCGCTCCCCCACCACCACACCGTATTTTAGCTTCTGGCTCACTGATACGTTCTTCAACCCCACTCCTACCTTAATTCTCAATGGTTTCAATATATTATACATATCCTTCAACACACTAATCTTTCAAATACCTAGGACTCCCGATTACTTGAACTCCTCCCTCCAAAGATCTTTTCTCCACCCTTCCTCAGTCACCCACTCCCAAGGTCTAGAATTTTGCCATTACCAATAACTGCAATATGGCCTTATTCTCAATGTCATGCATCTCAATGTCTGGCCACTATCTTCCAGTCTTCCTGCTCACTCCTTCTTAGACCCCAACTTCAACAATCTTTGACCACACTGAAACCCACAATTCAATAAGCCTACCACCTTGTCACTGCCTCCTACTCCAGTGTCCTCTCTTGGCCCCTTATCCATAGTTAAATCTGTAGTCAATCATTATAATTGCTCCCTTGCATGCCCTTCACCTCCATGGAACTTCTACTCTGGATTATTCAACAGCCAATGCCCTCAACACTGGTTATATCCAACATTTCCTACTCTATGCCAGGAGCTAAGCAGCTGAACTTGACTGGAAGGCACACAGACACACTTACTGGTTTCTCTTTGAATTTCATGACCACAAACCCTCAGGTGGGCCCTCCAATGAGTCTTGCCTAACACGCTGTGTTCCCTTGTCTATTCACCCTCCCACTTCCAGGTGACTATTGAGCATATTCTCCTCTCTCAAACTGCCAATGCCTCAATCTGCATACTCATCTATTTCCCAGAGAAAAACCAAAGAATTCAGAAGAAAACCTCCCTCACATTCCACTAGATCTATACTGCATCTCTATCCTATATTCTACCTGCCCTTCCATTTTTCTTGCTCAGTATTTCTCAAACTTTTGGATTTCAGGATCCCTTTAGATGCTTACGAATTATTGAGCATTTCAAAGAGCTTTTATTTATGTAGATTATAGCTATCATATTTACTATGTAAAAAATTAAAACTGATAAATTTAAAATTTATTAATTCATTAATTCACAATCCTATTACACAGCAATATAAATAGCATTTCTATGAAAAATACATTTTCTAAAATAAAACATACTAAGGGAAAAAGTAGTTTTATGTCTGCAAATCTCTTTGACTTCATGGAAGACAGGTGCATTCAATCTATTTATTATAATATGTTGTTCTGGTGGAAGGATATGAAGGATTTCAGCTTCACACAGATTCATAGTTATAGAAAAGAAAGTGGTATTTTAATAGCCATTTTAGTTAATTGTGGATATTCTACGATACAACACCAAATCCCAACAACAGTTTCTTAAAGATTACCAATGTGGAATCTGAAACTGTATCAATGAACTTTTCCCCTTTCTGTTAGTACATTAAAATCACATCATTAATATCACCACTAATTACATCAGAAAAATCTTTAAGTGTTGGGAAGCTGTTACATGAAAACTTTCATTCGTTCAAATAAGTCATTCTTTCAAATAAAAAAAGGTGTTCAGTGGGGGGGACAGCGGGGACTAGCTCAGGTCGCAACTCAAAACAACTGCTCAATTGCTTTCCCCTAGATAACTGTTAGAGGACAGTGAGCAGTTCATGTGTACTTTCCATTTCGTCACTCAGAATTGTAAAATGACATCTATTCAAGGGTGAGATTTAACAAAAATCATTATTTTTTACTGCTTCTTCAAGGCCATTATGAAGCGGAATTGGCATCATCATCATTATCACTACTGCTGTTACTGGAAATGTGTGGTGGTAAGGAAATATTGACTGCTCATGCTGTTTGGCTTGGTGGCACTGCTTCATTAGAGTTAAGGCACCAGCAGTTTTACCCACCATTGCTTTTAGAATCATCAGTTCAAATACAACACAGTGAAAAAGGCAGATCTCATCTTAACATGACCATGTAAACAGTTTTGACCTCACGGACTTCTTGAAAAGGTCTCAGAGACTCCCAGGGGCCCACAGACCACACTTTGAGAACACCTGTTCTCGATGAACTCTCCACGTCCTCACAAGAGACCACCTCTCTCACAGACAATACACTAGAATTGCTTCCTTTTCTCTCCTACAGTGTCAATTCTCCACTCTCAGAAGAGTCATTCCCATCAGCATACATGGTGCTTTATTTATCCACCTTTAAAAGACCTTCTTTCACCTTCCTTCCCCCTCCAGCATGGCCCCATTTCTCACCTTCCCTTGACAGCAAAACTCTCCAAAAGAGGGTCTGTCTGGATTGGCATATAGGAGAAGAAGGGGGAACAGGAGGAGGGCTACCCACACATATGAATGAGAAGTGAAATCAACACCTAGTCATTAATCAACCCTTTCTGGAATTAAAAAGAAAAATAAACCCAGGCACCTGACATTCCTAAAGGTTTTCTAATATACCAGCGACATAATACAAACCTTTTTAAGAATTCTTTTTAATTTTCTCCTCGCAGACAGTGTCTAGCCACCACATTGCCCGCACCCCCCTATGATTTCAGACATCAAATATTAACACAAAGTGAGTAATGCAAAAAGAAAGGGGGCTAATCAGACACTTTGAGAGAAAGAAAAACTAACACTGATTCAATGAGAGCTGCTAATGAGGCTTTTTGTTTTGGTAGATTAATTTGGGAGTCTGATGACTAAGAAGAAAATTTAAGCTTCTCAGGTGACTGATGGTGATTATTATCAAGTTTTTTTTTTTTAAATAAAAGACATGCCTTTGCTTAATTCTACAGTTTATGAATTTCATGTGTTTAACTGAAATCTGCATCCACCCTACAACGGTAGAAAACTTTCCTTATTACCAAATTGAAAGACCTCCTCTTATTGATTCTGCATTATCCTTGACCGGTGATGAGTATTTCAGACCGTGAACTGCTGATGTTTAAATACATTACCCTAATACTCTTTAAGCATTGCCAATTGTAAACCTCATTAACTCCCAGCATGTGGCCTAGGCCTGGATTTCATCGAGACAGCCTCACAAAACGAAAACAGGTATATAAAAATGATTTTATCATCAACAACATTACATGCTCTTTCACCTTGTGAAGTATTTAAAAGGCCGTATTTTTTTTTCCTCAGAAGGATAAATAGCAACCATAGGAAAGGCAAAGAACACAACGTTATTTATATAGCCACACATTTTAAAAGCCTAGATTTCTTTTTCACCTTTTCTTCGTCTACACCCTTATTCCTCCTGCCTCAAAATAGACATTGTTCCAGGACTGGTTCTATGCACTCAGAACAGAAAGGAATTATTTGGGGATGCTGATTCCGTTGGTACCATTTTGATTCAACAAAAGGGGACTGATAAAATAGAAAGTTGGACATGTCAGCTTGTCATTAAGTAATCAGAATTTCTGACATTTCCTTTTTGCCATAAAGAGGCAACTTTTGTTTTGCACGGAGTGAAAAGAGGTTCCATCCTTGAAATAGAAAACGTGTATGTGGTAAATTCGCAGGCGATCCTAGCAAATCGATTTGATGCCAAAGCCACCCAGCACTCGCTCCACAACCAGAGGGGGCGGCCCTGTAACAGGGAGCAAGCATCCTGAGCCCAGGAGGCCAGGCACCAACACCTCCAGCTTCTTGGGGCACCATTTAGTCTCCCCAGGTGAGATCAGGTACTAGTGGAAACAGCCTTTGAACCTGAGACCTCTCTAATAAGACATCTGTTAATAACAAAAACAAACAACAAATAGAAACATGTTTGCAACACTCAAAGGGACACCCTCACATTTGTTTTTACCTTGTTCTTAGTACATAGCTGTGTGAACAATGTATAAAAGTTACACTTACATCTACACAAAGAAAGCCTCATTCTTATTTTAAACAGACATAATAATGAAAACCAAATCTGAGACACATCAAAAACCATACAAACAAATCCAACAGCAAGCAGAGAATTCACACTGTTCAGCTAAGGTAATAGGGCCTGAGAAGCCTTTAGACACCTCGCCCCTCCTCCACTTCCCCCTCACCCGCAATCCCTCACCCCCAGGGACAAGCCCTCTTCACCCACAAGATGCAGCAAACATAAGACTTCCAGGCCTAGGCAACCAAAGTTTCTTCTCATCTCCCTCAAAGTACTTCACAAAATGAGTACATCCATCATTAAATTGACTAAAACAGTAAAATTCAGGGAAATCTAAGCCAACAGGCAGTTAGAAGGGAAGGGTAGGGACCACTGAAATCAAAGAACATTAACAGTAAGTATGCTGTAGCATAGGGAAGTCGTCCCAATCCCCTGACTCAAATTATCCTTTGATGGCTCTCCATTCTCTTAGGATAAAGACCCCTAATCCTTAATATGAAGTAGAAGGTCTTACACAGTCTGGCCACAGCCCACCTCTCCCACCACCATGCTCCAGACATGCCAGCTTGTGCATCTCAGCATGTGACTATGTCCTTTGCAACCACTGTTCCCTCTGTCTGCAGTGCTCTCTCCTTTGTCCCCAACTCCCCGTCATTCCCCTTCCTCAACTCCTATAGCTCAAATGTCATCGGGAAGTCTTTCCGGACCTTTCAGTCGGCATGAAGCCCCTTTTATCGTCCCTCACACCACACCTATCCTTCACAAGACTCATCACAACATCAATCCACATTTTTTTGTGGTTCTCTAACACCTGTCCACTCCACTACATTAGAAGAGGGCACGCATCATGTTTGTCCAACTCATCAGTTATCCTCAACATACAGCATAGAGCAGGCAGAGAGGAAGTGCTCAGACAGCTGTGAATGACAGACTGGACAGCACTCTGCGAGAGGCACGGGGGGCTGACCAAGTCACGACCTCATGAAACATGAAATTAAAATCAGGAGTGCTCCAAAAAAACATGATCCCCTTTACCAAAAGTTCATGCAGTACACAGGTGTTTAACTTCCACGCCTAGAGTTCAGCCCAACCCTACACATAGGTGAAGCCTTCAGGAAGGAGCCGTACCCTCACAGAGACGGTTTGCAGCAGTGTGCAGGGGTCTCTGCCAAGAAAAATGCCCAGATCTAGCCAAAAGCTACCACTGTTTGGGGGCATGAGACTAGTTGGTCTTTGTCCCCAATAAACTCTTTGCTACTGCAGGCTTTCTAATTCCCCAGAGAAAACAGCTATATGAGGGTATTCATTTCCTATGGTTGCTTTAACACATTACCACAAACTACGTGGCTTAATACAACAGAAATTCATTCTGTCTCAGTTCTGGGGACCAGAAGTCTGAAATCAAGGTGACAGCAGGGCCAGCTCCCTCCAAAGGGAGATTCTTTAGGGGAGAATTCTTCCTTCCAGCTCTTCCAGCTTCTGGTGGCCCCAGGTGTTCCCTGGCTTGTGGCCACATTACTCCAATCTCTACTGACTCCTCCTCTTACCAGGGTTTGTGTCAAACCTCTGACTCTTATAAGGATACTTGTGATAGCATGTAAGGCACTGATAATTCAGGGCAATCTCGTCATCTCAAAATCCTTAATTTAATCTTACCTACAAAGACATGTTTTTCAAATAAGGTCCCATTTCCAAATTCCAGAGATTACCGTGTTTCCCCGAAAATAAGACCTAGCCAGACAATCAGCTCTAATGCATCTTTTGGAGCAAAAATTAATATAAGACCCGGTCTTATTTTATATAAGACCGGGTATATAATATAATATATAATATAATACCGGGTCTTATATTAAATTTTGCTCCAAAAGATGCATTAGAGCTGATTGTCTGGCTAGGTCTTATTTTGGTGAAACACGGTATGACTTGATGTCTTCGGGTAGCCATTACACGGCCTACTACAATGAGTAACCTAGAATACGAACGAGACCGTCTATTCTCCCAATACTCCTGGGCGTTCATAACATAAAGGCATAAAACCTTCTTAGTAGATTTGCCTAAATTTAGTCAACAAACAGGTGAAGCCGAGGCCAGACACTGGAGATATTAAAATACGCAGGACCTGGTTTGTACACTCAAGAAACCACAGCTAGTGGACATTAGTACCTACCTAAAAATGAGTATTTATAGATTCACTATGACCTCTGGGTCAGCACAGCTGTCATTATTTTTACATCCTGAAATTGTCACTCTACACATAGCTTTTCAAAATTTAATACAGTTATGCACTAAAATCCTTCTGGCCACACAAGCTAGGTGATTATGCCCCCCAAAGAGCATAGCCAGACAATGAATGGGGCCCACACCAGCGCTTCTCCACTGTTTACCAGGTGTGTTGTGCTTCCATGGGCCAACATGGGGATTCTGACATGTATGTTTTTAAAGGAACAGTACTATGATTTGGGACAATGATTTGTGACGTGAACTTGACAAATGCTACGCTTCCAAAGAAAGGGAAAGGAAGAGGAACTGAAGGCATTCGCAGTTTTACACTGAGAATAGATACATGGTTATACCTATTTGTGCAGGAGACACTGAGGAGCTGTGTGTCAGAGTTAGGGTTAGAAAAATGGCACATGAACATCAGATTGGCTGAGGCTCAGACACTTGCCCTTTGCTATGGCTCCGTAAGCTTAACCATTAGGTTGGTGCAAAAGTAACTGTGGTTTAAAAGGTTAAAAATAATTGCAAAAACCACAATTACTTTCGCACCAACCTAATACCTCGGAAGACTTCTTTGACTCGCTCAGTCCTTTTGGAAAGAATTATCACAATGCATATGATGAGCTATAAAATAGTTCTATCCTTAGACCCAGGAATCTTTCTCTTCTAATTTCTTTCTAAGGAAGTAATTAAACGGAAGGGGGAAATGTCACATGCATGTGAAGATCCTCACTGCAATATTACCTATTTTAGAAAACGAGACACTGAAGTAACTCTACAAATGCATGATTTCATAAAGTATGGTACATTCATTTGATAGAAAATGATGAAGTTATTTAACACTGTTAATGTGAACAGCATATAAAAATATGAAAATTGATTGATACAGTCTGAAAGATTATAAAAGAGAATTACAATTAAAATGAATTCTGTTTACGAAAAATATCGATGCCGTTTAACAAAGCACGGAAGATATAAAAAGTTCAATATATCTGTCTCAAGATGAGAAGATTGTGAGTAGTTGTTTTCCCTTTTGAAACTGAGTTGTTCCCTGTTAACAGTTTTCGGAACTGGAAAAAAATAAGTCAGCCAAACAGCAATAGATTGAGGCCATCTAATATTTTCTCTGTCACAGTAAAACACTGAGAATACAGATAATACAAAACCTGAAAGAAAATGTCAGGTTGAAGGGGATTACGAGATTATGAGAGGGCGCAGTTCAGAACATGGGAAAGGTCAAGATCGTTGGAGCCAGACAGGCCTGGGCACCTTTCGGCAGAAAACTGCTTGATCACTGAGAGCCTCAGCTGTCTCGTCTGCAAAACCAGGAAAACAAAGCCAACATTTCAAATGTGCTTTAAGCTTTTGAAAAAATACATATGTTATGTTATATTATATTATAGATATAACCTTGTTTCATCTAATGAACTTACAGCTGTATTTTTGGAAAGCATGTGCAAAAAGAAAGAGGAAAAGCATGGCATGTGTGTTAATGGGGATGAGGAAGGAAAAGAAGGCAAAGTAGATCAGAAGAGATTACAATTATGTAAATTAATGCCCATAAATATATTAATGTAATTAGGAACCAAAATGCTCACTGAAAGAGAGAAGCGGATACAAAATAAAAGACAAAGAAAAAAATCCTGTAATGTTAAGTGGAAATAGGAAACGTCATGATGAACTTTTGATTTTTTTTTTTTTAAGTGTATTTCCCCAGCTCTTTCCACCTGAAAGTCAGAGAAGCAGTAATACCCCAGTAACAATAAGCCAGTTGTCAGTTCTTTGTTTCTGAGCACTACTCCCAACTGAAAAGAACCAGGGTCTCTTGGAGAACAGAGTGATTTCCAAGTCAGAGGCAGGAAAAATCCAAAGTGAGCCTAGAACATCTTATTTGCCAAAAGCAAGGAGCCCTCAAAGGCTCAGGATACAGGAGCCAGCTTGGAAATACACCCACAGACCACACTGGGACAACTTTATCATCTAAGGCAATAACAGTAATAAATACATTGAATTTAAAATAAATAAACCCCTGTATTTATACTGATATAAAGGTTAAGGGATAAAGAAATGGGAACGGAGGTAAGAAAGCTTTTCTTTACCAGAGAATGGTAGACAATAAATAGAGAAGATAGAATTTTAAACAGCACCAATTTCCAAATCCCAGTGTAATTACTGATTCAGGAAAGGATCATCACGGATACTAAAACTGTTGGGTGAAAGGCTGCTGGGAAACAGGATATCCACACATTCTCAAAGCATTCTATCTACTAATTACAAAACAAATGGTCCCTACACAATGAAATATCGAGCGGACACCACCTTAGTTAGCCAAGTGATCAAACTCAGTATCGTCCATGCTGGGACAGCATGCCTCCTGAGAAGCTACAACGGGCAGTACAGAATCTTTCCTAACCTGCACCCCCAAATTTAACAGGAATCCAGGCAGGCAGGAAGAAACGATCAGACTAGTCCAGAACATGGGAACTTCAACAAAATAACTGGGCCGGCATTTTAAAAGTCAATGTCATAAGAAAATAATAAGCGGCAAGGGTCTGTTCTAGATTAAAAGAGATATAACACCTAAATATAATACAAAAAAACTTGACTGGATCCTGGATTTAAAAAAAAAAAGGCAATGAGGCATTTAAGGTGAGCATGGGTGGAGAGATCTGGTATATTTGAATATGGACTGGTTATTAGATGATACCTGACATGATTTAATTCTCCTAAGTATGATAATAGTATGGTGGTTATGTAGGAGAATGTTGTTATTCTTAGAAGATAAATGCTGAAGTCTTATGATGTCTGCAATTTACAGTTAACTAGTCCAGCCACAAAAGGAAGTTATGTGTGTGTGTGTGTGTTTGCATGTAGAAAGTGTGCATGTAAAAAGAGAGCACAAAGGTAGGAAAAATGTTAACAATCAGTCAATCTATGCAAAGGGCATATACTGGGTGCTCATTGTATTCTTCTTTTAATGTTTCTGTAGTTAAAAAAATTTATACTATCAAGTAAGAAAAAAATTTGATCTTAAACATTGAGTCATATAGTTTATATTGCACGTGAGCTTGTTCATCCTTCCTCTGAATCATGAGCACAGAGGGTGTGGAAGCAAACAATTTCCTCAAAGAAACCTTTGCTAGAATAAATCTTTGCTCCATCTAGCTCTTGCTTCAACAGTGCTAATATGAAATATACCTCACTCTCTCCCTGCACCACTCCAGGGAGGCCCTGTGAGAGAACAAAGGCCTACTCATACATGACATTATTTTCCTACCAAGCAAAGCCCCTGCCTTGGGGTGGAGACAGAAAACAGAAGGAACCCAAATAACTGCTACTGGAACACAGAAAGAAGGCATAATCGAACAATCCTCCAGGATATTACAGGAAGTATAACTGCTAATTTCCTGTAATTCGGCCATTCCCTTCCACTCTGCAAGACCTTCACTTTAGAGGAGGTCATTTCCATGCAAGATGGGACAACAGGTGCATAAATAAGAAAAGGGAAGTGCTGGTAGTAACTGAGAGCATTCACAGTACATGGAGAGGTTGTATGTCAAACTGATGCACGTGGAAAAATCAGACACGTCACAGAGAAAGCTCAGCGCTAGAGAATAGCACCCCAGAAGGGCAGGTAACTGCAATCTGTCAAAGGGCATGATGGCAAGCTGCAAGCACAGAGGGCTGGGTCTACCACAGTTTATATAACGAAGGCCGGTTCCTGTAGATTATTCTTGGCTACCAGGGGACACTGGTGTTCGTTAGTAGCAAGAGTTTGGAGCCAACACTCTCTCTTCATGATAAAAGCCAACAGCAATCTCACACAGCTTAGGAAGGACTCATCTTAAAAATGGAAACAAAGACAGGAGGGGATAAAAAATCCAAAGGCATTTCGCAAATGTCCTATTTGATCTTAATGGTTCAGTCGCCCTCTTCCAGCTTGGGTAGAACACCTTTCATGGGGATTTGGAATCATACTATTCTGCCTGTGACTCTGGCATTTAATCACATGTTAGATTTAAAAGTTATTTGAGCAGAGAAACATTACAGAAACATTATGTTCTTAGAGCTATGTTGTACATGTACTCACAATTTTTACAGTTGCCTTGAAAAATAACCAATACACATACAAACACTCTGGAATATCTTCATACGACTACAATTGCTCTATGAAACTATAAATAGTTCTTTAAACAATGTCAGAAAATACACACATAGAATCCCAACTGCGATAAGAATACTGAAGGAAATGTTACAGGTATTATTCTTAAAATAATGTATTAATTATAATAGGTAGAAAACAATGCTCTTAAGATGTGGGGAGGTATTATATATGTAGTGACTTTATATTTATATTGCAACAGACTTTATATTCAAGCAACAGACAAGCTGTTTCAAACAAAAAAGTTAAATGTAATAATTAAAAATAAACATACCCATCTTTGGTCTGATCCACTACGCCACTTAAAAGTTCCACAGTCTTAGGATTAGGCTGGCTTTCTCCAAAAATGTTCAAATATCGAGTGACAAAGTCATTGGGGGACATGAAAAATTCACCCTTTTTTTCAACACTTGCATACTGTTTAAAAAAAAAAAAAGATTTTATTTTCAAAATTATATAATCATAACATTAATAACTGAAAAAGCTGAAAACATTCAAAGGATAAAATATCAGATATGATAATATTCTCTTCACAAAGGCAGTTATTTCCCATCACTTAAAAAAACAAAACAAAAAATAAGTTTAGCAAGTTTGACGTTTATACCCGAGCTTCTCAAGTGGGGACAGCTTAGCCTCACTGTCCAGCTTACAAACAGCAACATCTCCTAAGAGCCAAGTGCATCTATGAGAATTAGCTGTCTCTCTATATAAACTGCTTTTCTGGAGTGGAGTTCTCTAGCTCTGAGCTTCCTCCATTTGTGTTTATTTTCCCCACAGGGGACATCTGGCAATGTCTGATGACAATTTTGATTGTCATAACTTGGGGGGCAGTGATGCTACTGGCATCTAGTTGGTAGAAGCCAGGGATGCTGCTAAACATCGTACAATGCACAGGATTTCCCCCACAACAGAGTGATCCTGCCCAACTAGCAACAGTGCTGAGGTGGAGAAACCCTGGGTGACAGAAATTTGGAAAGACAACTTAATGTCTTGTTCTTTAGCAATGACATGGAGCTTTTATCAAAAGTAGCATTGATTATGAAGTCATGGATGAAAACAACCTAATTCTTTTGCCCATTCCTGCCTCAAGGGCATCAATGATGCAAGAAAAGATAACAAACAGGATGAGCTGGAAAATAAACTATTAACTGCATGGCTTCGTGTGGGATTTTATGGAAGCAGGTATGAAATGCTGCTCTGGTTAGTGTCCTCTCATCTTTAGAGCAGAAATGGTCAAGAAGAACTAGGTGGCATATAACGCTTTTTCACAGCATTCCCCTAGGTCTTGCCTTTAGTGTGATGCATTCCAGCTCACATAAGTGGGAACCTGCTAATTCCTGCTCCAAAGAACCCCAGAGACTGTGGGAACTGTGAGAAACCACTTGGGGGGTCATATGCATACGGTGCCTCTTGATCCTGGGGACAGAACAGTGATTTGGGGAAATGGGGGTGGGCAGGAGGTGAGGACAATGAGCTACACAAAGAACAGGAATCGATGGGTGACAGGAACCAAAATGGTGGCCACCGTGATGGGGCACACAATGAAGTGAGGTACAATGACAGCATCTTCATTCCCTCTGTAAACCCAGACTTAAGCCCAATTAAAACTGTTTTAAAAAGTCACTTGTTATTTCTATACTTTAATGCTCCTGACAGATAAGCTCTTGCTTAGAAGCTCAGTAACAAGCTTTGGAGTCCCTCGGGCCTCGGCTATGCAGAGCTCTGCTTTTGCTTCTTATTAGTTTGACCTCAGGTAAGTAACTAATACTTTCTGGGCCTCTGGCTCCTCACCTGTAAAATGGGATAACAAAATTACCTGCTTCATAAGGTTGATGCTAGAAATAAAGCAATAATCATGGAATATACTTAGCACTGCCCTACACACAATAAGCAATTTATAAATGTTCTGTTATTACTGGGTTTTACGTAACATTTTTTTAGCATAATACAAAAGAAAAGCTCCAAAATGGCCCAATAATCCTTCTGTTCTTCAGTTAGCATTGAATTCGGCTTTTTGGAAATGTAGAATTCTATTTTGATCTTCCTGAGGCAAAAGCAAGACTGAAATATAAAGAAAATGTCACTGCTAATTACAGTGACGCTATAATTTAGAATTACTCCTATGTTTGCTTATGGTAGTGAATAATTAATTTATTTTAAAACAACTCTTCTCTCACCAATAGACATTTAGATTATTTCCAGTTTTTGGTATTTTTAAATAAAGCTAAGGGAACCAGACTTATATACATTTGTCCAAATTTCTGGCAATTTTCGAAGGCTAGTCTCCTGGAAGAGAAATTGTTGAGTCAAAGGTGAGGAACTTTAAGGCTCTTGCTACTTATTATCACACTGCTTTCCAGAAAATTGTACCAATTTACACTTCCCCCAACAGTGTGCGAATACGCCCTTTCCCCACTTTGTCTATCATATTTGTTGCAAATATTTTTCCAGTTTGATATTTTAATATAATTGACGCTGTAGGTTTTTTCTCCTTTGTAATTTCTTCCATTGCTTCTAAGTTTAGAAACTAGTCCTTCCTCATCTCAAGATTAAATATTCACCCACATGTTCTCATAGTTTTTCTCAAGTATGTTTATCTTTTATCTTTATGTTTCAGTAAAACAACTGGTACATTGTTTTTGTCTGTGGTTGGAAGTAAGGATCCTCCAACTTGAGTGTTTTTCCACTTAATCTCTTGGTTGTCCCAGGACCACACCTTATAGCTATCACACCTTTCAAATGTTATTTAATCCTTCTTTGGGAATAGATTTTCTAAGTGACCTGAAGCCTCTCTCTCCTTTACGATTTCTGGAATTTTGATATGATGAAGTATATACTTACAAAACAGGAAGGCTTTTAGGATTCCTTGCATGACCCAGTGTAATACAAATTGTGATAGTTAATTTTATGTGTCAACCTGACTGGCCAAGGGATGCCCACATTAAACATTGCTTCTGGGTGTGTCTGTGAGGGTGTTTCTGGATGAGATGTGCATTCAAATCTGTGGACTCAGTAAAGTCAACTGCCTTCCCCAGTGTTGGATGGCATCACCCAATTCATGGAGGGCCTAACAGAACAAAAGGTGAAGGAAGGAGGAATTTGCCCCCTTTTTTCCTGCTCCATTGCTTGAGCTGGGATGTAACTTTTTCAGCCCTTGGACTGAGATTTACATCATCAGCTTCCCTGATTCTCAGACCTTCAGACGGGGACTGACCATCCGTTTTCCTTAATCTCCAGTTTGCAGACATCATGGGACTTCTTAGCCTCTATAATGGATGGTGTGAGTCAATTCTTCATAATAAATCTGGATGGATGGATGGATGGATGGATGGATGGATGGATATAGCTAGAGATGGAGAGATCTACTGGGATCACTAGTTAATTCTCTTTATATGCATCTGCTTTTAAATTTTCATCAATGAATATGAACTGTTTTGTCATAAGAAAAAAGTTTTTCAAAAAAAGGAATGAAATCGTTTTCCACTTTTGCCTACAAAAATTTTAAAAATATGTATTATATGCTTTTGTTCATAAAGAATAATTACAAGAATCCAAGTGCAATTCATTAAATATTGCTCCTACAATTTGTAATATGGCCTATTTCCCTCGTGCAGTCCCTTTACCAGTCTTGTTACCTTCTGCGTCTATAGGCATTCAGCTACTTTGGGCTCTACGCTTCTAACAGTACATACCACCTCCTTTGCTCTCCCTTGAGTTAATGGTTTCCTCCTCAATTTCCCCATTCTTATTACTGGCAACCTCCCTGCACCCAGACTACATATCCAGTGGTCATATTTACCTCCCGCTCTCTCTCACCATTATACAAGATCAGTCATTTTCATCTAATAGTCCTTCAAAATGTCTTTAACTTGCCCATTTTCCGTCCCCCCTGCTGCCACAACTCTAATCAAGTTATTAGGGCCTCACACCAGGATTACACCCAAGGCTGCCTAACTCATGGCCTTGCTGCACCAATCAAATCTCAAACCTATCCTCCCTGTGTCACTGGATTACTCAGAAAACCTTCAATGGCTTCCTACTGTTTAGCAGAAAAGCCAAACTCCCAATTATCTTTCTGATTTTGTCACCCACACCCTGTAATACTTGGCACACTCCTTGGCACAGAGTTGAATTTAAATAAACATCTGAAGAACGAGCAAGAATCCTTCAACCTGGAGAAGCTGCTTGCTCCCAAGCCCATCTCCAGGCTCCCTCAGAGGCGTTCCTCTTCCTCGCACTCCCAGGCTGCTCTCCTCCGCGCCTCTCCAGCTCCCACTCATCCCCACGTCTCGTCAAGTTCCCTCACTAAGGAGCCTTCTCTGAGCACTCCCACCGTGGGGACCGCTCCTCCACTTCCTGTGGCACGGGCTTTAACCACACATGGGACCCTTGAGTATGCTGACTTAAGAATCTTTTTTACCTGCCGCTGCCTGTAAATCTGGTCTCCTGTATAAAATCTGAATTCCTGTAAGACATGGTCACTGTTTATACCTATTTTGCACGTCCCACTCACCGCAAAGTTTCACGGTGTTTTATTTAAACTGTAAGCACTCAACACACACCTGTTTAAATCAACATGAAGCAGTATCAAAAGCATTAGGCTGATAAAATACGCATGTCAACATTGAGGTTAGAAGCAACACTGACCACACCTAGATTTCAGCTTCCACATCCAGACAAAACATTAGCCACCACTTATCTCAAGAACAGCTTACATAATAAATTTCAAACACCTTAGGCTAGGAATATCTCACCAGATCCCACCCTACCTACCATTCTTGGACCATTGCCCAAGACCCTACGCCCCAGCCCACTGCATACACCAGGCACTCATAGCTCTTCGCTTTCTACATGCTGTTCCTTTGCCTCAAATGGTCTTCTTTTGCCCCAAAACCCTCCTCCACCTGCTCCATTTGATAAATAAATACCTACTCATCTTCGAGCACAGCTCAAACATCCCCAGTGTAACTTGAACGACCCTCTCTTGGGAGATGGAATGAGCCCCTACATCATCTTCCTGCTAATTAATGCTACATAATGCTTAGCAACCATATTTTTCTTGTTTTACACTTACACACACATAGTGAGATAGTTAAGGGCAGGAGCTGAGGTTTATACATCTTTATAAACCAACACCTAACACTGGCCACTCAGGTTAACAACTTCAAAAAAAGACAGAAAACAGAATTGATTTCAACTGAAGAACATAAAATAAGCCAGATTTGGGTCCACTTTCATCCTCTAGGACACCTCTTTCCTCATCTGTCTCGGTTCCACTGGCTCTCTTTGATCTCCACAGCTGCCAACTCCCCTGCCACCAGCCCCTCAGGTCCGTAGGGTACAATGCCGCTTCTCTCCACCACCCCCAAGCTACAGAGGAATCCCCTCACTAGTTTAACAGACAGGAGGATATTTATTAGGATGAAAAGTTAGGAAAAAGTCACAGAGCATCAGCAAAGGAGTCAGGTTTACAGAGTGCTTACGGCTGATCTGTACTTAACTACAAAGCCCAGCCACAGCAGAGACGTGCCTGGCACCGTCCCCATGGCGCCTCGCCCCATTCTTCCTCCACCACAACACCGTCTGCGGTGGATGGTAAACAAGAGATCCTCCGCGTGCTGAGCCAAGGATTTGTGTTGGTACCACACTACCCAGGCCTGATGAGATCACACGAAACTTTGCCAGATCCACAATCCCTTCCAGAAACTGCTGATCACCGTTTTCTTCAGGGTCAGTTCCCCCACATCATTCCCTCAGACTCTAAGTCACAGAACTCTTGCTCAAAAGCCAGGTAGGCCTAGCCATCCCAAGGGATGACAGCACTTCCTGATCTGGTCCCAAAGATTCCACTCCAGCCCACAGGCCCACTTACACAGAAATCCCACAGGGGGCGCTCCAGAGTTCTGCATGGAATGCATACCCTACCTGGGTCTCCCTGACCAATCTCATTTGTCTCCAGTATAAACTTGCCTGCTATTGAGACATAGCAGCTGGAGGAGACATGTTGTCCCAAAGTCGGATCTTAACCTAGCCTCACCAGCTGCCACGTAGCCTCCAAAGGTGGACACAGCTTTTACCTAGAGTCTTTCCCCTGGATCGTGCCAGAAGATCAGTAAGTATCCAAGATGGGCCATCTATTGAGATACTCCAAGTTGTTCCCATTTCCTGTCAAAGGATGCCCGCAACTACCCCTGGTTTGGAAAACAGAAATACATTTAACAGACAGGTCCTGAGTTCAAAGAATGATGATGACTTTGCCAGTTCAATGTAATGAACTTTATCCATTTCTCTAGGCTCTTTGGCAACCCACTCACATGCTCTTCTGCAAATAGTCTTCCAGAATTACATCATTAGAGTTCTACAACATGGACCTTAGATACACATACTACAAATGTCTGTGGTTCCTTCATACACACCTCACATCATGATGGGCCCAGAATGCCTAGCGATAAACACTTGTCTAGGTGACAAACAAAGCTTCTGTTTTCTGCACTTTTATTATTCAAAATCCTTTTCTACCTTAGACTCTCTATATTGCATTGTCCTTTTGGGGCCAAAAACAAATTTATGAACGAATTCTACTTTCTTATATATAATCCAAGCCTCCTTACAAATTTATCTTTTCCTCTTCTCCCCCAAAACTGCTCATATGTTTAACTATTTTCTTTTGGAGTCTTTGTCTCTTCTGTGCTTGAATTATTTAAAGTATATACTGAATCAATATTTAATGCAAATCAGGTGCTGGATACATTCCTATTAAGTTTCTTCATTGAATCTTTACAATTTTTTGCAACTCATTATGAAAATATTCAAACATATACAAAGTAGAGACAATAGTATAATAAACCCAATATTCCATTTCCCAATTTCAAAAATTATCATCATATTGCCCATTCTTTTTTCCTACCCCACCAAAACTGGATTATTTAAAACCAAATCTCAGACATCAGAATCTCCTCTGTAAATACTTTAGTGTGTATCTCTCAGAGAAGAAGGCCCTTTATCGTTCCCATAATCAGAATACCATTACCCAGCCCCAAATTCAATTAATAACAATTAATATCAAATAATCCTGTCCGTGTTCAAATCCCCTGATTTCTCAACTTTTTTTTCCAATAGTAACACATTTTGATGAGGAAAGTGATGCTCACAGAATTATTCACTTTCAAAGGCATATATTCGGTACCCAGCAGTAGAACATCAAGTTTCTCATTTGAAGCCTTGGTCCTCTTTATGTACAGCACAGCTAGCTGCCTTTTTGTCATGTTTAGAAAAGGTCCACGTATATCCTTTTTAAATTACCTCTACAAAAGCGGCCTTTTCTTTTTTGAGTACTTTGATTCCAGTTGAATAAAGAAAAAAAAGTGTTTGGAACCTGAGGTAGACTTTTATTAGAGTATTAATCATTCACTGCTTAATATCACAAAGTAAGTGAAAGTACCAGAAACTAAGGAAAAATAAACTTGTATGGTGTCTGTTGTGATCTCATATCTATTATTACTCATACTGAGGCCTCCATGTCAGTTGTAATGAAATGATGATGGCAACAACGATGGGCTTTGACCAAGGAGAGGGAAGGACAGCCCTCTCTGCATGAAGAATTACTGAAATGTTTATGAACAGCTTTAAACGTCTTAAGAGAAAAAGGATTGCCATCACACTGCACAAGTCAACCCTGGAAAGGTAAATGGATTGCGGTACTTAATCCCCAGAAACTCCTTTTAATTAACTACCTGACACCATTGAGATAAAAGAAACTGAAATGTAAACTATGTTGCCATCACAATCACCTACAAGTTTCTGATACATTTTTTAAAATAGATAAATTTGTAAAGGATCTCTTTCATGAGTCTTAAGTAAAGATACTTTTTGGGATATTTAAAAATATATAACAATGAAATAAAGAGTTGCTTGAAAACAATCTTTAAAAGTTACAGAACACAAATCAAACAAGAAACAAAACAGACTCCTTTATACTGACCTTTAAAAATATTGTTCTAAGCTCAGTTGGATCTGCTCTCTTGGTTAAAGCCACCTATAAATAAACATAAAAGTGTTTATATTATTAGAACAAAGCTGAGAAATCAAGCTAACGACGGAAAGAAAATAAACTCTAGGTTAGAAATTAGTGGATTTCATTTTTGTACTTAAAGCACCAAATTTCCCCAGTGCATAAATTACTCCCTGGATTTTAAATTAGACATCTTATGTGGCTTCTAGAACACTAACATTCTAGACAAGCAACCCGTAAAGCTCCCAATATGTATTCATATATATATATATATATATATATATATATATATATATATGAATTTTTTTTCCCAAAAAGAAGAAAAAAGAAAAGTTGAAATGGATTTGTAACCACCTGGCATTTTAAAACTACACTCCAGAGTAACCCATACTCTTTCATAGGGAAATATTAAATATTAAAGTATAACTTGTTTAAATATGCAAGAGAGCATAATTCTTAAAGAAGTTAGTTAACTAGGGAAATCATATTAACAAACAGAAGGGAATTACTTCTCACAGTTCTACCACAAGCAGGCGTGAATGCGTAGCTATCTGGGCATGCCAAGCAAAGTCTCCTCTCCCTGATTTTTAATTTAAGAAATCAGAAGTCTCCAAAGGTCCAACTATTATTCTCTACAATCTAGAAACATAGGGAGCTATGGTTACCTTTCAAGAGCAAAATTTGACAGATTAGCTCAGAATAGGTGTTGTGCTTAATTCTCCAGCCCACAAAATCCAAAAACATCATTGGGGAAAAAAACAGGACAAACTTGAACATGGCTGCCCCAGGCCAACACAAAAGAGTCCTTATGTGGAACCAAACAGTGGGCTTATTCAGCATCCCATCACCCAATCCTGTTGGCAAAACCGTCGTGAGACTGAATTCTCACCAAGCACAGCGTCACCCCATGATACAGCCAAGGAGGGGTTCCTGGAACCACCCCAATAGTGGAGCCATGTTTCTATCCACAGGGAGATTTATGCAAATTGTTCTAAATCCCTTCTGTGTGTTTGCAAAGGCTCTTCTGAGATCTTCGGACAATGGGTTCTCTGTCTCTAAATGTGTAACTGCCTGAGCTCCTTTGCCCACCACTGTCAGGAATAATTTTATTAACTAATCACTGGAATGGGAAAGGTACTCTTTTGAAACCTGTTGGTTGGTCACCTTCTTTCCCAGAGCAAGACTGATAACTCTTTTAATTTCAGCTGAGTACTTCTAACCACCAGTGCTATTTTTATCCGTAAGAATTTTGTGACCTTTTAAAAATCCTGAATTAGTTAGTGTTCTTTTGCTGTTCAATTAAGGAGGAAAAAAATAGAATGTTAACCCACCTAAGATTGATGCTGGTGTTGACCTGAAGGCTGCAGGAGAAGATTCCCTTTCAGGTCTATCTTCTGAGAAAGATGGAGTAGGACAAACTCCTGGAGAAGACGGGAGAGCATACAAATGCCTCTACCCTCTTCCTTTAAGAGCAGAGAAATTCCCTCCGAGTTCCACATCTCAAGACAGTCGATAAGTAACATTCGTTTAAAAAGCATATGGTGACCCTCGGTACTTAGTTGGTTTTCCTTTTAAAAGCAAAGGAAAGTTTCCACAAAGTGAACTATTCTTGCTCTGTCTGAATACCACATCCTTTAAAATCTAATTAATTCACTATGCCATGCACTTCATAAAGCTGTCCCTGGGCAATGCTCTTTCCGACTGAATTTCTCCTGCCCTAAATTCCCACAGCTTTCCTCTGCTTATTGATCCCAAAATGCACATTCAGTGCTCACCACCAGGGCTACACCTCTGTGAGAGAAAGAAACAAAAACTTTTAACTCTCCCAGGGTCTCCCCCACAGGGGAAAACAATTTATACAGTGACCCAACACTTGCAAGTCATATTGACTAATGCGTATAGAACATTTTATTGTTTTCAAAGCATAACTATCACCTCATTGGATCGTCACAGCAAATCTGAGACTCAAATGGAGCATATCATTGGCCCCATTTTCCAGAAGGGGAAAGCACGGCTCAGAAAGGGCCCCATTTTCCAGAAGGGGAAAGCAAGGCTCAGAAAGGGCCCCATTTTCCAGAAGAGGAAAGCAAGGCTCAAATACTCTCTCAAAAGTCAGATTAAGCACCAATGTGTACTTACATTTCTAAGTGTTTGAGATCAGATCCCAAATCTTCCATACTTTACTGTGTCTTTCCACTGAGCCGCATTATAGGCAGCTTCAAACTGTCCGTAAGTTACGTTAACCACTGACATAACATAGTACATGCCGAGAACCTCCCCATTTCTCCTAACACCACCAGTTTGCTGTGTCCATCCAGTGCTGGGATTAAGAACATGGCTTTAGTGTCAGACCACTCTCCATCGGGGGCAGGCCTGACCTCTAAACTCACTAGCTATGTGACCTTGAGCTACCTTCTTGACCCCTCAGCCTTACTTTCCTGATCTATAAAATGGAAAGTCGTGGATGGTTACAGGGGTGATAGGAGACAATTGCATAAAGTGCTTAAACCAAAAACCCCCCAACAGTTAAGAGTACTCAATAAATGATATACATTATTTGTATTATTTATCCCAAGGGGTTTATATTCCACAATGCTTACTCCTAAAAATGTCTAAGTGATAAGTAACCTGGCTTATAACTTGAGAAGGTTGAAATCAGGAGGAGGGAGGGGGAAGCAACTCATGGGTCTTCAAAAACATTCACCCTAACACACATGGAGGTCTTCCTAACAACTCCTCTCTGCTATCCTAGCCCCATGCAAAGCTACTTCTTGAAAACATACCCAAAGTTCCAGATACAGCACATGGTTAATGATCACTATCAAATTTCCCTGAGGCCCACTGAAATCTGTATTAGGTCCCGGGTACGTTCTATTGAAGCGCAGGTAACTATGGCTCAATAGGAGATAGATTCAGAAAAATTGCTACCAGCCTCCTGGGCCTCCATCTACTCGTATTTCCCCAATGCTGTGCAGCTATTCAGAATTTCCATTTCTTCTTCTACCTCCCATTCTTATCTTCTTGTTAAGGGACCATTTGCAGTGAACAATACTTACACAGACAGCTTCGTTGACGACAACATGAAGTTACAATTAGAAGTGTCAGGGTTCTGAAGGTGTATTGAGATGAATTTAACCTGGTGGAAAAACCGATACCCAGGCAGTTCTATGAACGGAAAAGAGGGAACCACAGAAATGTAGCCTCCCTTTTTAAGCCGAATCAGAACAGCACATACACTGTGAATCACTGGACAAGCCTTAGTTCACTGGGCTTTAGAAGATTCATCAAACTTTAGATTGTTTTCAGAAGGCTGATTTTCGTTATTATATGTATTTTCTCATATACTAATAGCATGTAAATATTTACAGCTACTATTCTTACAACCTAATTGCCTGATTTCATCATTACTCTTCTGAATTTGCATTTTTAAGAATAGATCCCACCATTACAACAACATTTTTATATCGAGAATTTTAAATAAAGTAATTGGTTTTCAAACATAGTTAGGGAGTGGGTCACAAAGAAAGAAAAGGGTTCTTGGCAGATGACTATGAAATATAACTATTTGTTACTTAAATCAATGCAACAGAGAATTTTATACTCAAGCAGGTAACATTCATACCACGTTAAACTTAAGGGGGAAGGGAAGATGGGGATTAGAATTGGAAAAACTATGCATTATATGTGTTTTTCCATAAATTAAGAGAAGTTTACTTTCATTTAAATTTATTATGGAATTTTCAGGTCAATTCCATGAATCTATGTTCCACAGGGCAAAATTTGAGGTTCACTGAATACGTAAAATTTTTGACAAAGCAAACATTAGATACAATAATTTAAACAGGTTATCAATAGTATTTGCAAAACATATATACCAGCTAGGTACATCTTAGACATAAAAAAGAGCCAACAATAACACAACTTCAATGACTGGTTTTAAAAAGAGAGTAGCAGGAAGCATGGCAAGAAGAACCAGAAAGATATCTTTCAGGAAAAATTAATTTACTCTCATTTTGAGTTATAGCAACAAAAGAAGGGAGACTGCCGTGCGGGGGACCCTGCTCTCTGTGCCATTTGTCATGCGGGGCGTCAGGCAGGGCCTCTAGTCCCACTCCCCACATAAGAATGCAGAATTTGGTGAGGCCAAAAAGGAACACCCACGGAGCCACAGACAGGGGAGTCATACCACTATAGTCTCTCTGGAGGCTGGATCCACACGACCTGCAACTTGCTGTCCGCGTGTCTGCCTGCCAACCAACCGACTGACTCATTCGAGTCCTGACTCACTAGTGCAGCCACAGCAGTTATATCAGTGGCTAATTGGCTAACTGGTTACAGCTGATGGTCAATTAGCCACAGCTGATGGCCACCTACTACCCGAGTCAGCACCTCTCCACGTGAGGCCCAGAGCCTGGAAACGGCTCTCTGGCACTCTGTCCCCACAGAGACACTAGGAAAGATTTTTCTATATGTAGGTGTATTTTTAAAACGGGCTTTCTTACTGTCGTGAGGCAGACCCTGCTCGCTGCGCCATTTGTCGTGCGGGGAGGCCTGCAGGGTCTCTAGTCCCGCTCCCCACATAACGCAGGATATGGTGAGGCCAAAAAGGAACACCCACGGAGCCATAGATGGGGGAGTCATACCACTATATTCTCTCTGGCGGCACTATACTCTCACTGGAGGCTGGATCCACACTGTCCGCAAACCGCCATCCACACTTGCCAGCCCAGCCGCCATCTTCTTGCTAGCCCCCATTCTTCTCTTCTCTTCTCCTCCGTAGCCGCAGCAGTTATATTAGCGGCTAATTGGCTAACTGGCTACAGCTGACGGCCAGTCAGCCACAGCTGACGGCCATCTACTACCCGAGCCAGCACTCCTCCACGTGAGGCTGAGAGCCTGGAAACTGCTTTCTGGGGCTCTGTCCCCACACTTACACAAGAACCAAGCTGCCGCTGTAGGCTTATTAACACATCACAATGGTAGAGACTTGTGTACTCAACATAGTTGATAGGTCTAACAGAGGGCAGTTAGGAAGAACCTAGGAAACCCTACATAAAACATGGGATACTAACTTGAAGACGGAAATGTAAAGAAAACAAAAGCTATCATTGTATATTGGGCATCTCTAGAGATGCAAGACCATGATCTCCTTGAAGGTGTCTCAGTCCTCCACATCCCCAGCTCCGGCAAAGGGAAACGAAGCAGAAGCTCCAAAAATGTTGAAGAACTCCTTCCAGGTGGGTAGAAATCAGATCTTTACAGTGAAAATAAGTAGTTCCCTTTAGACCAGTGTTTGCAAATTGTGGTCACTGAGGCAATAGCATCACCTGGAAACTTTTAGAAAGTCCATTCTCACACCAGACCCCAGACCTACCAAACCAGAAACTCTGGGGGTGGAGCCCAGCAGCCTATGATTTAACAAGTCCTTCAGCTGATCCCGGTCCTGTTAAAGTTTAAGAACCACAGCTTTAGCTAATGTCCAATTCTGCCTGATTAGGACCAAGGCTCTCATCCCCAGCTTCACATTCAAGTCGTCTGAGAGGTTTTTAAGTTTTATCAATGCCCTACCAAAGGCCAACTGAATTAAAATCTCTGAAATGGGCATCTTTAAAGCTCACCGTGAGATTATAATGTTTGGCTGGGTTGAGAACCACTAGGTTAGAATCCCGGGTCCCAACCTCAGCTTCCTACTTCACCAACTGCACAACACAACCTTCACTCAGCAATACTTCCCCCATCACCCTCCCAAACCTAAAAGGTCTGAAAGCGAAGACAAGTACAGGCTTACAGTGAAAATTTTACTGTCATGAAATAATTATTTACCTTAGATATGAAATAAAAAGAAGAGACAGCTCATCCAAAGCAGGCTACTGTGGGGTGTGGAGGAGGGTGTGCATGTACACACATGCAAGTATACAGTGTGACAAGCCGTAAAAGGAGAGGGAGAGAGAAATGTTCCTACATGGTCTTTTGTACCTGAGAATGAAGGTGTAGTAAGTGGACCAGAATCCCAACGGAAAGCACTGTTGGGTGTGACCTAACAACTGGGGTCCACCCTTCTTCCCAGTATCTTCCTGCACTGCAAAAGAAGTTAAAAGTACACTTCCCAGACTCCCTTGCAGCTATGTGGTTTAGGTGCTATCAGATGAAGGTAAGGGAGATCTGGAAGACAAAGTTTTGGAAGACACTGATTTGGAAGTTAGGGGCCATGTTCCTGCTGTTTCTGCCAGCAAGCACCAGTGTTGGGAGGGTCTGATTTTCCCGTGGCAACCTCCTGCCCATGTCAGCATCATTCTGAAATACTCCCCATTTGGCAGGAGGTTTCATGACTGCACAAGAGGCAACTGCTCCCTTGGTGGCCTGCTCTGCTGTGAGGCTCTGGAAGTCATTCCTGAGAGCTCAACCTGAAGTCTGTTTCTTCACCTTCCCAACAAATTCTGTAAGCCATTTAATACCCTGTAATAAATCTTCCTCTGCTTAAACCAGCTAGAGTGGATTCTGTTCTCTGCAAGTGAACCTTGACTGATACAATCAGTAATTACAAAAGAAAGTTTGGAATTCCCCAAAACCACTAAGTTACCATTAACTTGAGAGGAAGAAAGAGGTGTCTCATCAAATTTAAGGAAAAAAATTTTTTTTGAATTCACTGAGTCACTCATTCTTCATCCTACAGTTTCCCTAAGTTCTAATACATGAAGAGCAGTAATTATGAAAAAAGTTACTGAAATATAAATTAGTATACAGATAAGATGTCATGTTAAGCATTCTTCGAACCACAACATTTTTGTGTAATCCACCCCCAAAAGTTCATAATCATTCAACAGTTGACATATAAAGCACCAAACATCACAAATGTTAACCAACTGGGTAATTACACAAGCAGGTCATTTCAGGGCCAATGGAGATGTTTATCAGAAGGATTCAGCAGGTTATGAAATGTGTTGGATTTAACTCTGTGCTATTGTAGACAAATATTAAACAACTATAAAGCGATCATCATTAAAATTGTG
Organism: Rhinolophus sinicus; assembly: GCF_036562045.2. Taxonomy (NCBI): domain Eukaryota; kingdom Metazoa; phylum Chordata; class Mammalia; order Chiroptera; family Rhinolophidae; genus Rhinolophus; species Rhinolophus sinicus. The sequence goes on from NC_133758.1 coordinate 86,860,876, forward strand.
ATATTAAGAAGGAGAGCATAACAGTTAAGAAATAAATGGCGGTGTTTTAGCTGTGGGTTCTCTTATGCCAAAATAATTTTAAACACATTAATTTTAGACTTTATTATTGTTACTAAGCTAAAGCTAACATTCCAGTAGATGTTCCTAAGAGTAATAATTTGACAAGATACATTATGAGTCTTTCTGAAATAGACATTTTCTTATATTTTTAACTCCTTATGGAGATAATAGAAGATGCTTGCTCACTCTGACATAAGCAGACATCACCAGCTTTAAAGATATGGGGACCAGTGTACTGCTAACGTGGTGACTTTGGACAAGTCAGTTAACATCTCTGAGTTTTACTTTCCTCATCTATAAAATGGAAAAAATGAGAAAATCTACTTATCTATTTCATAAAGTTATCTTAAGGACCAATTAGAATGAAGAAAAAGTACCTTGTGAATCCTAAAGTGATACATAATGTTGGTAATAATTACTAGCTACTCTTAAAAAATATAAGCGGTGAACACAAGGATGTTATAGTTCTAATCCCAAATATGAATGGAAGGCGAGAAGGTCCAGCATGTATTCAACTTAGAAGTAAGCAACAACAAAAAAAGATGACAGGCTAAGAATAAAAACAGTTTATCCAAATTCTATTGGGTTTATCTTGTTTGGGACTCTCTCTGCTTCCTGGGGTTGACTATCCATATCCTTTGCCAGATAGGGGAGTTTTCCATCATTATTTCTTCAAAAATATTTTCAATTCCTTGCTCTCTCTCCCTTTTCCTTCTGGTACCCCTACGATGTGAATGTTGGTACACCTGATGTTGTCCCAAACAAGATGAACCCAAAGAAACCCACACCAAGACACATCATAATTAAAATGTCAAAAGTTAAAGACAAAGAAAGAATCTTAAAAGCAGCAGGAGAAAAGCAGTTAGTTACCTACAAAGAAGCTCTCATAAGACGGTCAGCTGATTTTTCAACAGAAATTTTGCAGGCCAGAAGGGATTGGCACAAAATATTCAAAGTGATGAAAAGCAGTGACCTACAACCAAGATTTCTCTACCCAGCAAAGTTATCATTTAGAATCGAAGAACAGATAAAGAGCTTCCCAGACAAGAAAAAACTAGAGTTCATCAACACCAAACCAGTATTACAAGGAATCCTGGACTTCTTTAAGCTATAAATACATACATACATACATACATACATACATACATACATACATACATAAATACATAAATAAAATGATAACTACATATCTATCCACAGTTACTTCAATGTAAATGGGTTAAATGCTCCACTCAGAAGAGCGGGTGGCTGAATGGATAAGAAAACAAGACCCTCACATATGCTGCCTATAAGAGACTCATTTCATATCAAAAGACACACACAGATTCAAAGTAAAGAGATGGAAAAAAATATTTCATGGAAATGGAAACAAACCGAAAAATAGCTTATACCAGACAAAGTAGACTTTAAAACACAGGTTATAACAAGAGATAAAGAGGGACCTAGTAATCCCACCTCTGGGTATTTATACGAAGAAACTCAAAATGCTACTTTGAGGTGATGTGTGCATCCCTATGTTCATTGCAGCATTATTTACAATAACCAAGACATGGAGTCAACCTGGGTGTCCCTGAATGAATAAAGTGAGGAAATAAATATACAGAGGGTGCCAAAAAAATGTATACATATTTAAAGATAGAAAAAACTGTATTACAATTGTAATACTCAATATACACTGATAACAAAAGATGACTACAAGTCACGTTTGACTTCTGCAATTACAAGAGGTGCTCAAAGTGGTTACTATCAGCATCCAGACATTTCTGATTACAGCGAACTGCTGCTTGAGCAACGCTGACAAAGTGTCCACTTGTATACATTTTCTTGGCACCCCCGGTGTGTGTGTGTGTGTGTGTGTGTGTGTACGTAAAATGGAATATTACTCAGCCAAAAAAAAAAGAATGGAATCTTGCCATCTGCAACAACATGGATGGACCTAGAGGATATTGTGCCGAGTGTAGTAAATCAGACAAAAAAACACAAACATCGTATGATTTCACTTATAAATGCAATCTAAAGAGCAGAATGAATAAACAAATAAAATAGAAACAAACTCAAAGATACAGAGAACACTTTGATGGTTGCCAGATGGGAGAGGGGTTAGGGATGGGTTAAAAAGGGGAAGGGATTAAGAAGTACAAATTGGTTGTTACACAGTAGTCATGGGATGTAGGGTGTAACATAAGGAATATAGTTAATAATATTGTAACATCTATGCAAGGTGTCAGATGGCTACTAAATTTATGGGGTGATAGATGGGAGGGGGTTGGGGCAGAGTGAAAAAGGTGAAGGAATTAAAAAGTAAAAATTGGTAGTTACAAAGTAGTCATGTGGATGTAAAGTAAAGCATAGGAAATATAGTCAATAATCCGGTAATAACTCTATATAGTGGCAGGTGGGTACTAGACTAGTCAGCGGGATCACTTCTTAAATTATATAAATTTCTAACCACGATGCTGTACACCTGAAATATAAAATACTGAATGTCAATTGTAATTGGAAAATTTTAGAAGGGATGAAAAAGACGAAGGGGAATAAGAGGTCCAAATTTCCAGGTATAAAACAAGTAAGTCATGGGGATGTAACGTACAGCATAGGGAATACGGTCAATAATATTGTGATAGTGTGATACGGTGTCAGACAGTTGCTGGACTTATCATGGTGATCACTTCTTTAGGTATATCAATGTTGAATAACTACGGTATACACCTGAAATTAATATACCGTGTTTCCCTAAAAATAAGATGGGGTCTTATATTAATTTTTGCTCCAAAAGACGCATTAGGGCTTATGTTCAGGTGATGTCATCCTGAAAAATCATGCTAGGGCTTATTTTCCGGTTAGGTCTTATTTTCAGGAAAACACATTAATATTGTATGTTAGCTGTAGTTTAATAAAAAGGTTTTTAAAATTAAAATTAAAAATAATTCTACTGATGATCACAGTTTTGTTAGAAATGCTGGAGAATCAGCTTGAGGCTAAGGCGCCACCAGCGATACCCAAAACTATTCCAGAATCACTAGGAGAGAAATCCACCTCAGCTCCCACAACAAAAGCAGATTGCCTGGGTTCCCTGTCAGGTGAGCTGCCATGGAAACTTCACAACAAGCTGCTTCCTCACTTTTCCCTCTTCTAAATCAAAGTCACATGTGAGCATCTAATTGGCAGAGCGAGGTCATGTGCTTGTGTCCAGGCTGCAAGGAAAGGTGGGAATTAAGTTCTGACCACGTCTGACAGGCAGGCCTTATACTGTAGAGACTTTCTCCAGTACAGAAAAGTTCTGCAAAAAATGATAAGGAGACCTCTGGTTTCCAGAGGTCCAGCGTGTAAGAAGCCGAGAAGTTGCTACTCTGTCCTAACAAGTAAAAAGCTACAACAGTGAAAAATCGAGCAGTTTCCCTAGATCTGTCAGAGAAGTGAGGTGAGCAGGAAAACCACTGCCCCCAAAATTGAAGAGACAGAAAGGCAGACCCGGAGAATCACGACTTACCACAGCAGAAACCCATGATCTGAAACCTCCGCAGGAACCAGTGTCAGAGGAAAACCTAAACTGCAAATGATGAATTGCTGAAGGCTCAAGTGTGGACAAGATGGAGATTTTAAAACTCTAGGGGGACCTAGACATAGGCGGTCCCCCACACTTTTGTGAATTTTACCTCCTGGAACTCAAGCTGGTTATTCACTCACAGTGAATTATCAAAGAAAAACCTCCAGGTGGAGGAGAGGAAAGGGAACCGTTTTGAAACACATCACAGCATTCAGTTCTTTATACCTGTTCTGCCCTCAGGAGACACATTATGTCATAAAAGCCCAACCTCCTGAGATATTACCAAAGCCTAACTAACCAGAGGGAAGGGAAATACCTGACTCCAGCCACCCTCCCACCCAAGGAGAACAAAAAACTAAAAAAACTTGGGAAGTGTCCTGTGCAGGGACACAGACTCTCTAACGGACTGAGACCTAATTAGAGGGTGTGGGGACAGAGCCAGGAGTGCAGTTTCCAGGCTCTCGCCCTCACGTGGAAAGGTGCTCACTCGGGTAGTAAATGGCCATCAACTGTGACTGGATGGCCATCAGCTGTCACTAGTTGGCCGTCAGCTGTAACCAGTGAGCCATTGGCCACTAATATAACTGCCGTGGCTAAGATAGCAGCAAATGGGGGCTAGCAAGAAGATGGTGGCTGAGCTAGCAAGAGTGGATTGCAGCTAGCACGGCGGATTACAGCTAGCAAGTGAGGGTGGCTGGCAGAGAGAAGTGGAGGGCAGGTTGCGGCTAGTGTGGCTCCTGCTTCCTGTGTCTCCAACCCAGCCACCAGCGAGACTATAGTGGTATGACTCCCCTATCTATGGCTTCGTGGGTATTCCATTTGGGTTTCACCATGTCCTGGGTTCTTATGTGGGGAGCGAGACTAAAGACCCCGCATGACACCCTACATGACAGAGGGTTTGAGAACAACACTTCCTCTCCCTCTGCCTCCTACCATCACATCACCAACGGCCTCTCTACAGCAGTTCCTTTTACCCAGCATATCAGGTCTCTGCTATCAAGAAAAATGACAAGGCATACCAAAAGGCAAAAAACACAATTTGAAGAGACAGAGGAAGCACCAAACTCAGACACACATATGGCAGGCATGTTGAAATTAGCAGACCAGGAACTTAAAACTATGATTAATATGCTAAGGCTCTAATGGATTCGGTAGATGGCACGCAAGGACAGACTGGCAAGGTAAGCAGAAAGACAGTACTCTAAGAAACAGCCAAAAAGAAATGTGAGAGATCAAAAGCACTGTAACAGAAAGGAAGAATGCCTTTAATGGGCTTATTAGCAGACCTGACACAACTGAGGAGAGACTCCCCGAGCTTAAAGTTATCTCAACAGAAATCTCCAAAACTGAAGAGCTAAGAGAAAAAAAGATTGGGGGAAAAAACACACCAAAAAAAACGCAGAACAGAACACTAAAGACCTATTGGACAATCACAAAAGGTGTAACATACATATAATGGGACTACCAGACGGAGAAGAGAGAACAGAAGGAATATTTGAAATAATGATGATTAAGAATTTCCCCCAAATCCATGTCAGACACCAAACCACAGGTCCAGAAAGATCAGAGAACACCAAGCAGGGTAATCAAAGTCACTTTAAATGTTAATAGTCTGAATGTAACAATTAATTAAAAGGCAGAGATTGTCAGAATGCATCAAAAAACAAGACCCAACTATATGCAATCTATAAGAAATCCATTTTAAATATAAAGACGCATAGAGATTAAAAGTAAATGAATGGAGAAATGTACACACTAACGAAAGGAAAGCAGAAATAGTTATATTAATTTCAGACAATGACCATTTTTAAACAAAGAAAATTATGAAAAATAAAGAGGGACTCTATATAAGGACAAAAAGGTCAATTCTCCAAGAAGAGGTAACGATCCTCAACGGAACAAAATAGAAATCCTAGAAATAAGACCTACATAAATATGGTCAACTGACCTTTGACAAAAGAGCAAAGATAGTCTGTTCAACACATGGTGGTGGAACAACTGGACATCCACATGCAAAAAAAAAATGATTCCAGACATAGACCTTTACACGCTTCACAAAGTGGATCACAGAACTAAATGTAAAACTCCTAGGAGATAAGACAGGAGAAAACCTAGATGGACTTGGATTTGGCAATGACTCTTTCGATATAACACCACAGGCATGATCAATAAAAGAAAGAATTGACAAGTGAGAATTAATTAAAATAGAAGTTTCTGCTCTGTGAAAGACGTTGTGAAGAGAATGAAATGATAAGCCAAAAACTGGGATAAAAATACTATATGCAAAGGAATAGTCAACCCAGGACTCTTACCCAAAACACACAAAGAACTCTTAAAACTCAATAATAAGAGAACAAACAACCCAATTAAAAAGTGGGCCAAACCTGTTAACAGAAACCTCACCAAAGAATATATAGAGATAGCAAACAAGCATATGAAAAGATGCTCCCCATCATATGCCATCTGGGAATTACAAATTAAAACAACGAGATACCACCACACCCCTATTAGAATGGCCCAAATCCTCAACACTGACACCACCAAATCCTGGGGAGGTGGTGCAGCAAACCGAACTCTCCTTCAGTGCTGGTGGGAATGCAACATGGTACAGGCACTCTAGAAGACAGATGGCGGTTTCTTGCAAAACTAAACATACCCTTACCATACACTCCAGCATTTATGCTTCTTAGTATTTACCCAAAGGAGTTAAAAACATGTTCATACAAAAACTACCACACAGATGTTTATAGCTACTTTATTCATAATTGTCAAGACTGTCTTTCAGTCAGTGAATGCGTACATAAACTATGGTTACCTCCAGACAACGGAATATTATTGAGCCCTAAAAAGATACGAGCTGTCAAGCCATAAAAAGACATGGAGGAAACTTAAATGCATGTTACTAAGTGAAAGAAGCCACTCTGAAAGGCTACATACCCTATGGTTCCAACTATATGACCGTCTAGAAAAGGGAAAAAATAAGATGATACTATAATGATGGACAGCATCATTATAAAATGTATACAAACCCATAAAATGCACAACACCAAGAGTGAACCCTAATGTAAACCATGGACGTGGGGTGATAAGGATGTGTCAATGTAGGTTGTCAATTATAACAAATGCACCACTTTGATGGGGGGTGATGATAATGGGGGCGGTCATGCATGTGTGCCAGCAGGCGGTATATTGAATCTTCCTTTCAGTTTTGCTGGGAACCTAAAACTGATGAAAACATAGTCTATTAGAACAACAAAAACAAAAAGATCATGGGTAGCTAGGACCATCAAGACGAACCTGATTGGGCAGTCACTACACATACAACTGTATAAATCTCCCTTTCTAGAATCCTTGAAGAAGGTTGGAGTCTCTTCCTTTCTATTTGAGAAAACTGCAGGTCAAACAGGTCGATGTGGCCCAAGCCATGCCTTTTCCCAGGGCAACAACCCAGGCAGTCAGGTTGCCAGGGTTTCTCAATCTTGGCCCCGTTGACATTTTGAGTCAGATCATTCTTTGTTGTAGGGGGCTGTCTGGTGCCTTGTAGGATGTTTAGCAACATCCCTGGACTCGACTCACTGGATGCCAGGAGCAACCCCCGCTCCCAGATGTGACAACCAAAAATGTCTCCGGACATTGCCAAATATCCCCAGGGAGCAAAACTACCCCACCCCCAGTTGAGAACCGCTGCTTTAGACGGTGCCGCTCCACCTGCTCATTCATGCAACACAATGGCCTGGGGGAAGCCTATCATGTACCAGGCCCAGTGCCAGGCACTGAGGAGAAAATGCCAAATACACCCGAGGTCCCGCCCCATGGGAGGAAAGACGGGCTTATCAACAAGTGAATGGTATAAAGTGTGTGCTGATCCGTACTAGTGTCACAAGGCAGAGAGGAGGCAGAACTAAGATCATAATTCTGCAGGAGCTGGGAGTCGCGGAGGCAAGGTCTTTGGAGCTGGATCACTTATTATTGATTATAGCAATGAACACTGACCCGCTAACTGTTACTGGGCCCTTACGGCGATGCTAGGCATCGTGCTAAGAGCTTTACGTCTGATCTCATTTAAACATCACTAAAACTCTTCCAGGTGAAGAGTCATTAATAACCCCATGTTATAGATGAGGACACGGAGGCATTTTAGACACTTAGTCTTAAATGAGTAGTAGCAAATCACAGGGCCAAAAATAACCCTGGGACCCAGGTCGCTTTGACACTAACTATGATACAAGAATTTGGCAGCAAAGATGGGGGACTTTAAGTTATCCTTGTGAATCGTGCTACTGGACAACACTGTAACTCAAAGTTATTCAAAATAAAGTCTTTTTGATTTGGCATTATGATACATACATGCCCAAGGTTCAGTAGAAGGCAGGTCTGCCTAATGCAGAATATTATTCTGCCTAATGCAGAATATGTGCTGAACTCAGTCTCAATTTTTTTTTTAAAGCATCAAGGTTACAGTATAATTAGGAACCAGCTGCAATTGTAATTACTGCTTCCAACATAATTTGTTACATATTAGCAAGTGTCAAATTACTACTGCTCCTTAAATGAATAAAAACTGATTGTGCTGTTCTGAAGACTGGGATGTGTGTTCCTGGTAGGGAACAAAGGAATATAAAAAGTATATGACATATTTATAAAGTGCTGAAAGGTTCTACGTAGGAGATCACAAATTGCTGGAGCCCAGATAATGCCACAGACGTTAAAATGGCTTCTGAGAGAGAATAGCTAACTTAATAAGTGCAGAGGAAAGCAGCAAATCAAAAGACAATAGAAAAGTTGCTTCCACTAAATAATACCTTACTTGTTCACAATTCTGCTGTACATCAGCATCGTATAATTGCAGAATAGTCAAGAACCCCGGGGGAAGCCAAAAGAAAAAGACCAGGAGCCCTAAGCACAGCCAGATTCTTGTCCCACAGATTGTACAATTTCATTCGAACGAGCCCTCCTCCGCCCTCTCCCACAACCCGCGGACTTGTGACATGACTCTGAGCAACTTGTCTGTTTCAAATCCACAGCTCACACTTCCATAAAGCTTTCTGTGTCCCAGGCCCAGGTCTGAGCTTTATAAAACAGGAGCACACTGACCACCCCAATAGCCTTAGGAGGTAACTACACATATGCCCCTATTGCTGATGAGGAAATGGAGATACAGAGAGGTTGAGTACCTTTCCCAGAGCCAAATATGAACAGAGTCCATGAGTTCAACCATACGTTATCTGGCTGTCAGAGGAAAAGGGGTTGAGAGAGCAAGAGAGCCCACAGATTAAAAGAAAATTAAGACATATCAACCAATTGCAATGCCTGAGCCTTATGTAGATGACAATTCAAATAACTATTTTTTAAAAATTATAAGGCAATAGGGGAAATGCGTAAAATGTGTACAGAACAGAAATTTGATGGCACTGGAAAAAAAAAAATCACTGAAATTTTTTTAGGTGTGATGATATTTTCGTTAGGCGTTTTAAAAATCTGTTTTAGAGATACAGGCTGATATTTACAGATACCATGATACAATGTTGGGCATTTGCTTTGGAAAAAATGGGGGGATGGAAGGAGAGAGGGTATGGTATAAATAAAACAATATTGGCCATAAACTGATAATCACTGAAACTGGCTAGATAGAGCATAAGGGTTTGTTATACTCTTCTATTTTCGCACATTATGGAAAATTTCCATAATGAGAAGTTTCAAAAATGCTGCTATTCTTTTAAGGCCTACATCAAATGGCAATTCCTCCAGGAAGATTTTCCAGATTCCCCTCATAGACTGCTATTTGTACCTATTTTATGGAGTTTGCAATTTGACATTTAAAGTCTCACTATTGCTAATCATTAATATGACCTATTTTCTTATCTATGTGTGTGTGTGTGTGTGTGTGTGTGAGAGAGAGAGAGAGAGAGAGAGAGACAGAGAGAGACAGAGAGAGACAGAGAGAGATAGAGAGAAAACACGAGAATAAGAATTGAATGAAAGTAGCGCAATTTGGGATAGAACCTAGCAGTGCCTTGCTTCCCAGTGACTTGTGTCCTTTCCATCTTCACAGCGGCCCGCTGACTGAGTCATCAGACGACAGCTGAGCCCTAAAGAGAGGCTCTCCTGGCTTTCTGAACTAATCAGATTTCCTCTTAAGAATGTGAACCAGCAGAGGGTCTGGCTGAGCTGGCAGCAGGTCCCACTGGCTGCTGATGTGGCATTAGTGAAGGTTCATGACCTCCTGGGGCTGAACAACAACAAAAGTGAAACTGGCTCCCTACCTTTCATCCTATATCAAAATAATTGTAGATAACTAAATTTAACATTCAAAAAGAGAGAGAGCTAGAGAGACTTACGAAGAGTACTGGAAAAACACAAGTGGTTTCTTATGTCATAAAAAGTGAGGAACCTGTGTTTAAACATGACAGAGAACCCAGAATCCATACAACCCAGAAACTGTAAAGGAAAAGATTAATAAATGTAGAGCATTTTTTTTAAGTCAAAAGTATGAACCAGTTAAACATCAAACAACGGCAACAAAATAATGTGTAACAGGACAGAGGGCCAAGGTTCTTAATTTTAAAGAGCTCTTTAAAGAACAAATCGATGTGAAAAGGCAAATAACCCAGTAGAAAACGGGGGAAAGGTCAGGAGCAGGCTCTTCTCAAACTGCCGGTGGACACCCAAAATGGACTAACAGAAATCTCCAAGAAGCACCATAGAAAGAGAACCAAAGCTGAGCTTTTACTTCTGGAACTGAGATGAAAAGCAATGCGAGAAAGTGGAATCCTCCAACACATAGTCAACTTCATCCTGCAATAAAATAAGTGTGTGAATACTCACAAGGAATGAACGTCCCTGCCTGCGGGCCTGGCAGAGTCAGATAAGAGACCTTATATGTCAGCAGCCTTTCCTTTCAAGCCACCTCCACGACCCCGTTAGCTAGATTTAAAAGACGTATCAACCAAATGCCATGTGTGGACTGTGTCTGAATCTTGATTAGAACAAACCAACGGTAAAAACTATAAACTTAGGATATGGGTTTTAACATCCTTACAGGTGCTTCAGGGAGTGGGGAAATAAAACCAAGACCTCTTCTCTTAAAATGGAAGGGAAGAACTAAATAAACTAAATTAGTGCCCACCAATTTAGAGAAATGACAAGAAACATTCCTATCTCTGACAGCTCTAAGCTAAACAAACAAACCAGGCTTCCCTTTTTTCCTGCTATACTTTGCCATAGCTTTATGGCGAGGAATTTGAACAGGGGTTGGATAAGTCCCATTCACAAACAGCTGTGAAGCGCATGAGAAGGGAGTGAGTGCTCTCCAACAGCCAAGGTCAAGGACACATGGGCGGGCTAAGGAGATTAAATTCCATTCTGTAGGCAACATGAAGCCACACTGTGTAGCAAGGTAAACCAAAGAGGGCAGTGCAGTACAGTGGTTATGTGCATGGACTCAGGAGCCAGGTTGCCCCTTTCAAATCATAGCTCTGCCACTTGTAAACTGTGTGACCTTGGACAAGTCACGTAATGTCTCTGCCTCACTGTATACGTGTTTCCCCATCTGTATAATGAAGACGGTAACAGCACTTACATGTCATAGGATTGTTATGAAGATTAAATTACTTCCTATACAGAGTGCCTAGAACAGTGCCTGGCTTTCATAAGCGCTATATAAATGTAAGCTGCTGTTTTTATTGCTATTTGCATAGCTTTTCTGAGCCTTAAGTTTCTCTGTCAAAAGAGGTTACACCTTCCCTGCTACCTTGTAGGTGACTATAAAGATTAAATAATGAAGCTTGGGTCTTCACATTATCTGGCTATTTTATTCCCCATAGACTGAGTTCTTGAAAACAAGTCCAATAGCTTACCCATTTGGGGAAGCACAGCACTAGCATAGGAGCTAGCAGACGGTTGGTATCAATAACATATTCAAATTCCTTTTTAAAAAACTGTGAAGTGCTCTACCCATGAACATAGTACTGCTATTAATGTAGCAAGAAGAGCCAGTCGTAGAAGCTTCCTTCCACAGTTCTGGGCTGAATGGAGTGAAGTACAGGGAAGAGACCAAAAGGGAAGACCAGCTTGGAAGCTACGGCAACACTGTAGCTAAAAAGCAATGAAGACTTGAACATAAATGGAAGAGACAGGACACACCTGCTCAGGGAAGCAGAAGGGTTTAACTGACCTATCTCTTTGCCCACATCCAAATTCCTGCCAATAATGTTCTCTCCTGGCTGCCCACAACAGGTACGTAGGAAAATTAAGTTCCAGGCTGAAAATGAGGAATGACCAAGAAGATTAATTCAATTCTAGGTAAGTAAAGTTGGACTTATCTTTGAGACAGACAAGTTGAGATTTCCAACAAACAGCTGAAAATGCAAGGCTGGTGCTTGAGGCGCTAGCATGGAGCCATCACCCTTCAGACGGAAGAGGATCTCGGGCAGAGCCTTGGGGGACACCAACATTTCAGGGGGAAGCAGAAGGACCAAAAGAAGGCTGCAAAGGAGAATAAAGGCATACTATGAGAGTTAAGAGGCCCACCATGAAAGGGTATGAGGACAGCTGATAGAAGGCGTTCCAGGAAAGAAGGGGTGTGATACAGGGTCCAGAAATGAGGCCAGAAATAAGGACAGGCCAACAGGTTTACAACTGAGTGACCTTTAGGAGAGAATGTCGAAAAAGAGACCAGGCGTAAGTTCAATTTCAGGAACTTTAAGTATAAGCAGGCAGTAAATTAACGGAGAAAAGTACGACCCCTATATAATAATCACACATTCCCTTAAATAGTAATTCAGAGATGTTTTCCAAAACAACACTCCGGCCCCCAATGTGGAATCAAAATGAGCCTGCAGAATCCAAAAATGTATACTGAATTTTGTCACTGTGTATTTATTGTGCAAAAAGTTGAACTGACTGACGACAACCAATTCAAAAGGTGCTGCACCCTTGGTTTAGAAAGGCAGCTACATTTAATGACACAGGACCCAGGGTTCCAGACCAAGAGTCTTCAACCTTGAATGTGCATACAATCCCCTGGGGATCTAGTTTAAAACTGCAGACTCTTTGGCCTGGGGTGAGTCAAAAGATGCTGTGACTCTAACGAAAACTCCCAAGTAAAACCAGTGCCGCTGGTCCTGGGACCAAAAACTTCCAGGAACAAGGCTCCAAAACGACCATTCAGTGAATGTGATGATTGAAGCAGCTACACTGGGTAGCCGTTCTTGTATTCCATGGACCCTACGCTTAAGAAAAGCGCACCATGTTTTGTTCAGGTAGGCCAAATAGCTATGTCCCCTACTTTTCAGTTAGGTAGAAATGTCCCACCGTCTCCAACGACCATCTCTTAATATCCCCTCAGCACTTCATAATTCCCCAAGTGCTTTCCCACGTTGTATTTCATCTGCTCATCCCAGATGTCAGAAATGGTCCCTGTTTTCCGTACGGTGATACTAAGCACCTAGAAAAGTTAGACCTGTCCATGTTCTCGGCATCAGTGAAGGCAGCGGGCCTCCAGCCCAGGTTCGCATGCCTTCTAGGCAAGGGCGCTTTCACTAAACCAGAGCTGTGGATTAAAAAAAATAAAAAGTTCTCAAAGCCTCTTCCCACATAAGAGAGCAGCTGTGTGCTGACTGAGCAGTCGGGGGTCCTCTGCAGCTCAGCCGACAGCTGTAGCCTGGATCAGACATATGCACGTCACATGTCTAACTCGGAGCAATTACCAAATGTGTACCTGGAGTCACAGGCCTGTTCACATCAGACTTAGGATGAGGTTCAGGACACGTTACCTCAAAATATAGCACCTCCGCGTACTGAATATCTTATGCTGAAGCAGAGTGAAAAGACAGCAGAAGCGGGAAGGTCATCTTGACCTCGACCCCAACCACCAGCACACGCTCCTTCCCGGAAACTAGTCATAAAAACTCCCAGGTGAAAGGTCTCCCTCCCTGTATCAGGAGGAGGGAACACATTCTTATCCTCGGAGATGGGGAATTGGGGGCTGAGAAATCTGTACAAACCAACCTTGTTAAACTAACCCTAGTCTTCCTCATTATTTCTTCACCACTTACTACCCCTAACCTGACTTTGACTTATCAATTCTTCACCCATTTACTGTTTCTTTGTCTAAAAGGAATAAAAGCCTCCACTCTTCGTGGTCTTCATTCCCTTGTGAAGGCTCCCAGGTATGTGCAAAAATTCAATAAAATTGGTATGCTGTTTCTCCTGTTAAGTTGTTTTTGTCAGTTTAATTTTCAGACCCAGCCAAGGACCCTAGAAGGGTCGAGGGAAACTTTTTCCTCCCCTACACTTACTTATGTTTTCTAGACTTATAATTGTCCTACAAATTTTACTGCACAAGTCTGAGGCAAAAGATATTTTACCATAAAACAGTAAGTGTATCTTGAAATATCTGCCTCATATCAAGTCAACAGTTTTCATAGATAACATGTGGAAACTGCCTACATGTGGAAATCAAGACAAAGCTACCAGCCTAATAACAGTCATTAAATAGAGTGGTTTATTTAGGTTGAATTGCTAAGAATTTCAACACTGCCTACTTTGCTATGTTGTCAGCACCTAAAGTCAAAAGGAACCATCCAGACCTATTTTCACTCATGCAACAGCACAGCAAATTTCCAAAGGAAATGGCGAGTATGAGCAACTCTCTCTCTTAAACGTTTCCAATCAACAAACCAGACCACCACTCTACAAATCAGCCACTGAGAATAATTCTGAGCTAACAGACCTAAGCTACCATTAACTGGGTCGGTTTGACCCAAAAAGAGGTCTGGTTAAACAGGTGTCGGGAAAGAGCCAGGAGTGCAGTTTCCAGGTGCTCGCCCTCACGTGGAAAGGTGCTCAGTCAGGTAGTAAATGGCCATCAACTGTAATGATGGCCATCAGCTGTGGCTAGTTGGCCGTTAGCTGTAACCAGTGAGCCGTTGGCCACTAATATAACTGCTGTGGCTACGCTAGCAGCAAATGGGGGCTAGCAAGAAGATGGTGGCTGAGCTAGCAAGAGCAGATTGTGAGAAGCAGATGCCGCCAGTGAGACTATAGTGGTATGACTCCCCTATCAATGGCTCCGTGGGTGTTCCTTTTTGGCCTCACCATGTCCTGCGTTCTTTATGTGGGGAGCGGGACCAGAGACCCCGCATGACGCCCTGCGTGACACAGGCCACAGAAAAGGTTTGCTCAAGTGCTGTTAAATATTTTGCTGAGGGCATTATGTCACTGTGACAAGGCACACACTACTTACTCCCATGCAGAATCAACATGTATCTGCAGACGCATACATCCCTCTGTTCTAAGAACCCACCAAAGGCAACCAAGGAAACACGGCAGGAAGGATAGGTGCTTATGAATCAGTAGAGTAGGAAAGGACCATGCTCAGTGGGCCTAGTCCTCACAGATAGTGGAGAACACAGGAAGGAATAATTCCATTTAAGAGTTCATGGGACAAAAAGTCAAAGAAGCAGAAGGAGTCAGAGCCCCCCCCCCACCGCAATCTTATAAAAGACGACAATATCCAAAAAGACCTGCTCCCTGATTTTCTTACACTACACATTGACTTACAACGCTTCCCACCTTCCTGTTCTGTATTTACTAACCAACGCTTGTAAAGCTATGGGACCTCAGTTTGGTAGGAAACACACCAAATTAAGGTTGTCAGGGGAAAGGCTTTGCAAGTTTTCTCTCCTTAAACACCTACTCTGATCTGGAAAACCACTTCACAGGAGGAAAAAAGGAGCTTTTAATCAATCTGGTGATAAAACCTATATTCTAGGATAATTACAAAACTGTATAAACTTGATGCCTAAGCAGAAAGACTGAAAAGAAATTGTCAAGAAAGAAGAGAACTTGTAGGGACCCCTACACACCCTTCCCTGAATTGACATACCAGGGATTTTCATTTATCTCACTGCATTCCTTCCTTATCCCAAGAAGGAACCACCAGAGGATCAACAGAAGCAAAGAGCAGGATAACATCTAGAGCAGTGGCCTTAGAAGCACATTTGATTCCTGGGGGGGGGAGCTTTTAAAAGCCTTGAGGCTCAGGCCACACTTTAGACCAATTAAATTAGAACCTCTGGGTAAGACCCAGGCAACAGCATTTTTATATGACCATAATATGCTGACACCCCCTGGCCTGCAATATGCAAAAAGCAAAGGGATTTCAAGAGAATGTGGGCCAATTACAAGTTTTTCTGGGATACCATTTCGTCACCCGATAAAAGTGACGAATCTTCTACCCTCCACCATGCTAAACAACAGGGAAGACAATATGGTAGACAGACCTGATGAGGGAGAAATGAGGATCATTGTGTTATATAAAACCCAAGGCCTATCCACTGCCGTCAATTTAAGAAACACTAAATCTAAATATCAGTGAAACCACAGAAACATACCATCATCTGCGTAGCATAAAACCAACTCAAGAATTCCTTCCTGCCTAGCACAAAAACTGGTCTCTATTCTACTACCAAATGCAAACTGGTCTGCTCTATTATATTACCAAATGCCTGGCAGTTTTTTACCATAAGGGAGAGGAAACCTTCAATCTGAAGAATATCCTTAATAAACTCAATCACATTTGATCCTCAAAAACAAACCTCTAAAGAGGGTCTTGTTATAGATGAGAAACATGAAAAACATGGAGGTTAAGTATATAGCCCAAGTACTAAATAGTGAACATTCCGGTTAAAATTTTTACAAAGGTATGTGATGGTGATGATAGCTGCACAACTCTGTGAAGATATAAAAACATTGAATTGTGTACTTTCAATGGGTGAACTGTATGGTATATGAATTATATCTCAATAAAGCTGTTTAAAAAAGGTATATGATAATCTGTGGCCTGCACCATCTATTAGAAAAGCCACTCAACCAACTAACAATGCAGTGGAGCATATACCAACTGCCAGAGCATTCTACATATACAACGTACTGGGCTGTAATGATCAGGAAATATGCATGTCCACCATTGATGGTGTGTGAACCCTTACATGTACCTTTGCAAACGGAACTCTTTTTAAGGCCTGGTTGGAGAGGAATTCAGAGCAGAGACTCTGAACACAGACTGGAAAGGTTCCAGTGCAGGCTGTATCACTTACTCACTGTACAACCTTAACAAAATTACTTGATCTCTCTGGACCTCAGTTTAAACGAGGACAAAAATAGAAGGCACCTACTTCTTGGTATTATGAAAATTAACTGAGGAATACTTATAAAGCACTTGGGAAAGTGCCTGGCACCCAGTAGGCACTATGTAAGTGGTTCTTAAATAAAAGTCTGGTTTACACTGAGGCCCCTAATTTCCCCTCCTAAGCCATCTCCCCATCGCCCATATATTCTGCCCTCCACCATGCTAAACCAAAAGGCAGACAATATGGTAGACAGGGTAAGAGCATAGACTCTGGAGCCAGACTGACTGGATTTGTGCCCAGCTCCTTCACTTCCTAATTATCAGATCTTAGGCCACTTACATCACCTGTTGGTGTCTCAGTCTTCATCTGTAAACCAGGGATGATACCATATACCTCATCGGACCATAAGAAGCACTGAGTTAATAATGAAAAGCACTTAGAACCAAGTCTCATATCTCATAAGCACTCTGTAATTGTTAGAAGCTCTTTGATTTGTTGTAGTACCTGCTATCCCCTAACTGTAGTATGTGCTCTCAATTCTCTGCCTTGCATTTGCTGTTCCCTATCACTGCAATGGGTCTTGCCTCTTCCCCCATCCATTCCTTCCTACAAAAGTAAGCAGGAGAGAATGGAAGCTTTTTGAGTTCTTCTCGCAACACCAAGAGGTTTAGATCAATGTTACTTCATGGGAAAAAAAAATACCTCTTGCATCATTAAGCATTACTCTTCACATAGAAATTGAAACAAAAAGCAGAGTAAAGACTAGGTTCTCAGCCTTCCTATTTAATAAGAGGTAGTTACATTTGAGTAAATGAAAGACCAAGGAAACTAATAAATGGACAAGAGATCAAGGCACTGCTAGTTGTGGCTAAGTTCATCCAGAAACCAACAAATCCGCTTAAATACTCAAACAATTCCCCACACTGAGTGCTGGCATGCACCGACAATTGCTGAGTTCAAGAATCTCGGCCCAATTTCTTAGATACTCCATTGACATGAGCTTCTCTCGTCAGGCTCCTAAGTATTAAGAGGATGAGATTGTTAAGCCTCTGGCTCTGTGTTCAACATGGAATAATACTATCTGCACTCCAGAAAAACAGCAGAAAGCATGACCAGTAACTCGTGCTGCCCATCACTGACTAGCAGACAGAATTACCCCACAAATATAGTGACCAAAGGCCACTACGTAAATAAGGGGCACTCTTGGACTACAGGAGACCAGAACAGCTCACGTGGGGGCCTTTTAAGAGTACGTTTACTGTACTGCCCTTGAGTTGCAATGACGGACATGATAAGAAATGGCCTTAGGGAACCCACAGACATGTATTTGTGGTCACGAGGTAGCATGTAACACAGTTCGCTCACAGCATGTAAAAGGACGTAGGGAGAGGCTGCCCTCAGATAGCAGTACAAGGAAACCTCTCTCGTAAGTAACTTACCTCACTGATTGTTTCCTCTTTGCTTTGGCTACTGGAAAATTCAGTCACCTCTAACAAGTACATCTGTATTTTCTGCTAACCTTAGTCCTGGCTTCATCTTACTTTCCCTTTATCCTATTTTTCTCAACTACTCTGACTTGATTTTTATGTCCGGTTGGATTGTAAATATATGTATATGTGATGTGAGCCATCAAACATCCTGAAAAGAGGCAAGTTTAAATGAATGAAAAAAACAAAAACACAAGTTCCCAAAGAGTGAAAATGAAATCTGTCATTTTCCCTGACTCTCACTACTTGGCTAAAATTCAAATGCACTTATTGATATGATGTGACACTTTAATAAAAACACAACCAAAAAGTTAAACCTGCCTCCATGTCACTTATTTTACTTCATACTAGCTAATCAGTCTTATATCCCAATTATATGCAGATTTCTCAATCTAGGTTGCTCAATTATTTTACATCCAAATTAAGTAAATTTATTTAGTTCATCTACAGGTATAGAAAAATGACAGTAAAGTATGGGTATCTACTCCCACCTGGAAGACGTCACCTGGAGGGAACTAATTCACACCAAGCCATATAATCTGATTTCACCCAAATGTAATGCAAAGAAAAGATCAAGGGCCACTATGCTTGAAAGGGTTAATGTGGCTTCCAAAATGACTCCCTGTGATCTTCAGAGAATCTTCATGAAACAGTTACATATACCTGTGTTCACACACAATTCTCCCACACACACCCAGAGCACACTCCTGTGGATAGAACTCAGAGTAACTACAGAAAAGAGAAAGGCCACTTAGGACACATAGTTTAAGAACATGAAGAAGCCTGCAGATTTTGGGAGCCTGGAGAAACTTAAGTCATAGAACAGCATTTAAATATATTTGTCTGCTTACAATTTCCATTGCAAATGTGATTAGTTTGCTTGAATAAACAGGAATATGATGTGTTGGCCATGTTTTCCTCCTGAGGGTTATCACAGAGTTTTGATTAAGGACAAATGTTTGAAATGTTGGGTATATTTAAGTTCACTGCACTTAAAATGAGCTAAGAAGTTGTATAGGCTTGATTAAAGGGCTGCCTTCATGAACTTAAAATTAAAAGCAATAAATTCCAATGATTCAAGTGATTGGGACTAAATATGGTATTCTGCCAGAAAAGTTGAAATGGAGTCCAAAGAGGCTGAAATGGTGTCCAGGTTTCAAGAAATGGTGAAAGAGGAAAGGTCAAGCTGTCGGAGTTGCCTTTCCTCTGGGTTAGTGAATGATTCACATTACGCAGAATTCCTTTTAAGTAGAACTTCACAGGAGTTAGAGGCTCCCAGGACAATCTGTTTTGTCATTTCTAAAAAGAAGCCTCTCAAACGCTCAGAGGCCGGTATGTAAGTGTTGTCAGATGGGGAGAGTGGGGAGAAGGATGAGAAAGGTGGGGGTTGCGGGGTGGGGGGGGTCCTCTGAAGTTTGTCCGCAGACTCGCGCAGGCCAACTCTCCCAAGCCATCTCCAAAACGGAAGTCAAGGTGACTTCCTCACCCGCGGGAGGGCGGAGTCTTTGAAACCTAAGAGGATCAGGCTGCAGCCCCGGCTGTGCCCCCTGAAAGCAGCAGCCCGGGTCAACTACAACCGGGGTCAGGAGCAGGATCGCGCTGGGGTGGCCCAGGGGACCTACTGACCCTGGTCCCTCCCCCGCCCCAGGCGCACCGGCTTCTCCTCGCCGGCCTTGACTCAGCCCGCCTGGCGCCGATCAGGCACCGACTCCCCACCCGGGCCAAGTGGGAGGGTGCAGCCTGCAAAGTTTCTGCCGCAAGGTCGGGCCTCGGTCCCCGCACGGGCTGCCTGTCCTGCCCGGGAGTGGTGATCACCTCCCTCCTCCCGCTGCTGCAAGGTGGAACGGCTGCCCCGCGCCCCTTTCTATTTGCTTTCCCCGTTGCACCAACCGGGCACGTGAACGCCCGAGCCTAAGCGCCTCCGGGACGGATCCGGCCAGCGCGTTCCTCCGGGCAAAGGGCCGACGCTTACCTTGGCGGCCGCCATGCTTCGCTCCAGGTGCGGGCGGCTGCGGGATCCTCTCCCCCGCGCGCTCGCACTGCAGGCCTGGAGGCTCACTTCCCGACCTGGCGGCGGCAGACGCGGCGATACTGCCCGGCGGCGTGCGCGCCCGGCCTGCTTCCCCACGCCCTCCCGCCCGCGCGGGTCATGCGGGCGCCGCCAGCCCATTGGCTGGACCCAGCCCGGGCCGCTGCTGCGCGCGTGATCCACCGGGCTCTGCCCTGCGGCTGGGGCGGGCCTGGGTCCGCGGGCGGTGGAGTGGACGCCGGCACGTGACCCCGGCTGAGCTGTCCAGCAGCGGCGACCTGCGGGGGCTGAGAAGCGGGAGGGGTGCCAGCCTGTCTCCGGGGGGCAGTTGGACTCCTAAGGGCTTCAGCTGGTACCAGCGGCTACTTACTACAGGGTCCCCAAGACCCACAAGAGGTCACACAGCCTAGGAAAGTTGAGAACTACACTGTCACATGTTTAGCCAGCTTTTCCATGTCGGTTCCCTTTCAAGAAACTCCATTCAGCATTGTCATATAATGGATCCAAAAGCATTGACCAATTGAAGGGAAGATAGCAAAGTCATGTCCCTGGCAATCCCACTTGTAGGTCAAATCTGGAAAACTAGATGTACCAAACAGATGTATATAGTGCAGAACATAGATTTGTGAGGCTACATTCCGGACCTGCATATTGGGTGGATGTAGATGTTGGAAAGGACGGTAGAGGTTAAAAGATCCACCTCCCCACTACCCCCAAAAAATGCCCTACTACAATAAATAGGTGAAAATCTTAATGGAAAAATGAAATGTATCACCTCCAGAGATCTTATTCCTTTTCATCAGAATTTCATTTGTCTCTGCCATCAAAATTTATAAATAAGGCAATGGTGGTCAGGGAAAAGGGCTTTCACTATTTTGTGAATTATAAATATAACCTATCAGTGAAAGAGTTTTTTTTACTAATCATTTTAATTAATCAACATTGAGTGAGTGCCTACTATGTGCCAGGCACTCTGCTAGATGCTAGGAATACCAACATGACTTGAAAGATGGTCCCAGTCCTTAAACAGCTTAAGGGCTACTAAGAAGGAGGACGTATAAATAGTTAAGTTGCCTGTTAAGGTAACAACCTGTTCCCAGGGCACTATGGGAACCTTGAGGACTGGGGAAGACTCTTAAAGGAGAGGATGCCTGAGCCAAATGCTATAAAATGGCTGTGCATTAGTCCAGTGAAGTGGAGGGAAAGGGTTTTCCAGCCAGAGAAAATGAGAAGTCGGAAGCCCAGAAATTGCCCACAGCAAGTTATGAAAGTGGTTGGTCGTGATAGGTAACTTGAGCTGTGGGACTAGAAGGAGAGGAGTCGGGACAGGCAGGTAGGGAGTATGTCATGGAGGGTGTTGGGTGCCATGCTGAAGGGTGTGCGCCTTAACTAAAAGGCTTTAAGGCAGAAAGTACATAGCGTGACCAATTTATCATTTAGATAGATCAGTCTGCTTGCAGTGGGGAGGATGAGGCAAGACTGAACTATTGGAACACCCAGACAAGATAGGCTGGAACCTGGCACTAGAGATGGGACAGGGCTAGAGGAATACATAGGAGGCAACATTAATCAGCCATAACTGATTATATGTGGGTGTGGGAGAGAGAAAGGAGTCATATTGTCTTGCACATGTCTTGCACACGAGGATGTGGATGTTGGAAAGACGCCAGAGATCAATAATCCATGAGTGTTTTGAAGTGTGTGTGTCTGTCTGTAAGGAGAGTGTATGTGCAATATACAAATTATGTTGTAAAAGCCAAATAAAGGAGCATTTCAAAAAAGAGTAATTGATTAACATACTCTCAAGAGGTCTAACAAAGCCCCGAAAGACTCGAATATGTTCCTGAGCAGAGGAAAATGACCAAGCAAAGAGTGAAAGAATAAAAGCAAGCGCAAAATCAGGAAAACTGATAGAGAAAAGGATACCAGCGGATGAGCCTAAAGCTTATGTGAAGGGGTGACCCCAGTTGCTCCAAAGGGATTTAAAAGATACAGAGAAAATACAACCTCATGTAACCAAGATCACATCATAGACTGAATATTTGTTTTTAAGAGCATCACAGAAGCTCTCCTTTTATAGTATAAATGAACTTGTAAAAAATTTTAAAGGTGAAAAAATACATATAAAATAAAATCTATCTAACCAATTATAACTATGGTTCAGTAGTATTAAGCATATTCACATCTGTTGTGCAACCAATCTCCAAACTCTTTTCATCTTGCAAAACTAAAACTCTGTGCCTCTTAAACAACCACCCTCATTCCACCCTCCCCCTAGTCCTTGGCAACCACCATTCTACTTTCTTTCTCTGTAAATTTGACTACTCTACGTACCTCATAAAAGTGGAATCATATAGTATTTGTCTTTTTGTAACTGGCTTATTTCATTTATTATAGCATCATGTCCTCAAGTTTCCTCTATGTTATAGCATGTGTCAGAATTTTAAGACTCTTTAAAACTGAATAATATTTCCTTACATTAAAAAAAAATCAAGAATCTATTAGATTTTTTTTTTCTTGAAATCTTGGAAGACTCAGGAAATGTTAATAATGATGAAAAAAATAACTCATAAACTTACCAACAGAGTCAGGCACTCTTAACGTTTTACTGTACTTTCTTCAAGTCTTGATGTCTTTATGTGTGTATGTAGAGAGAGTCATATTTTTAAATTTAAATACAAGATTCATAATCTGTGCATACATTTTCCTATGACTGCTCCACCAAAGCTACCACAAATTTGGTGGCTTACAACAACAGAAATTTATTATCTTACAATTCTGGAGATCAGAATTCCACAATGGGACTTAAGGGGCTAAAATTAAGGTGCCAACAGGGCCATGCTATCTCCAGAAGAATTAAACAAGAATCTCTTTCTTTGCTTTTTCTAGGGGCTCGTGGCCCCTACCTCCACCTTCAAAGCCAGTGTACATAGCATCTTCTTCTTGCCTCTGCTTCCCTGACATGGCCTCTTCTGTCTGTGATCTCCCTCTTAAAAGGACACTTGTGATGCTATTTAGGGTCCCCCGGATAATCCAAGAGACTCCAGATCCTTAACTTAATCACATCTGCAAACTCTCTGCCACATAAGGTAAATTCGTAGGCTCTAGAAATTAGGATGTGGGCAGCTTATGGGGTCCATTAGTCCACCTATCAAATCTACCTACCACGCTATGTGTGTAAGTGTGTCCACATACGGATAAAAGTGTATTTGAACTTACATTTGGAGTCAGACTCAGTTAACGAAGCTTCCTTCTTTATTCTAGAATTCCCCAAAATATGAAATTTTCAAAAAGTTAAACTGTCACGAGCCCTGAAACAAGAAAGATGTTTCTTGCCTTCCAGATGCCTTGCAAACAATAGCATGACATGAAACATCAGCTAAGAAGAGAAAGTATAATAAACTGGCTGGACACCTGCCACTTTGTCTTCTCCTGACAGCTTTAGGTGCCTTTCTGATGAGTAAATTGTCTCATACTGGTCCCTCCTGTCTGTCCCCAGACCACCCTTTTTGCTCCCATTTCAAAGTAGCTGGCAATTGAATTTCAACTGAAGAGGTCCTGTTTGGGTTGAATTGTGTCCCCCTAAAGTCATAATGCCCATTACCTCAGAGTGTGATTTATTTGGAAATTGAGATGTAATTAGTTAAAATGAGGTCGTACTGAAGTAGAGTGGGCTCTTAAGCCTCTATGGCTGGTGTCCTAATAAGAAGACACAGAGACATTCTGGGAGAATACCATGTATTAAAAAGGCAGAGGTTAGAGTGGTGCAGTTACAAGTCAAGCAACACCAAGGACCAACAACCACCACCAGAAGCTAAGAGGCAAGGGAGGATTCTACACAGTGTCTCAGAGGATGGCCCTAAGGACACCTTGATTTAGGATACAGTTCTAGCCTCCAGAACTGTGGGAGAATACATTTCTATTGTTTGAAGCCACCCAGTTTGTGATACTTTGTTATGGCACTTTGAGGAAACCAATACAAGCCTGAAAGCCACCTGTGTCTTGTAACACCAGAGGCCAGTCTGGCTAGCTGGGAAAGCAGCTAACCCAAATCATGGGGAAAGCTAACAAGCACACAGCCTGAGCATGGGCCCAATTTCTGGGAATTCAGAGAAGTGGGCAGCACGTCCTGCTCTGAGCTTCCACCTTACCCAGAGCAGCTGTGTAGATGCTCAACCCGGGTATATGCCCTTTGGCCATGCTTTTAAACTATCTGATTTTCTTCGGCTCCACGAAAAACAAACAAGCAAATAAAAGGCACCACTACCACTACTGACATGCCCCCGATTAGATTGCTGGAAAAGGTATCCAGCAAAAATGCTTGCAGAGAATGGCACCTACATGTTGGAAACTGTAGGCACATAACTATACATTGCAATACTGATCCCTTGTGTGGACTGCACTTTGCAAAAGTAATGCCAGGGCTGGTAAAGGACGTGTGTGACAGAGCAAAAGGAGAACCATGAAATAAGTAACAAGAGCTCTCAAGTTCCGACTTTGCCGCTGAGACTCAGCAACTCAAGGACGCGGAGAGCCGTTCTGTGCAGTCATCTGTTTTCAGAACCCTGCGGAGTGTCAGATCAAGCCCGATAAGCCTTCCCTGAGAGTGGGCTAAAGGTAGGTCAGAAATGAACATGACCTAGCTTCTTAATAGGTCCAAAGGAGAAAGCTATGTCAACGTTTTTAGAGTTCAAAGGGAAGGAAGGCCAGGGAGAAAGTGAGTCGGGATAAGGAAACCTAAGACACCTTGAGGAGTATGATTGAAAACAAATCCCCCAAGCTTTGAGATGTTATGCTCTGAGAGCCAGGCCTTGAACAGCTAGGTTCTTAGAGCAGAGCAGGTACACACAGGCATGTGAACACCTGTGCCCACCCTTAGCAGAACATGGGTGGACCCTCATTTTCACCAAGTATAAAATGTGCATTGAAAGTTACCCCAAAATGGAAGTGGGGATCATAAGAGCAGCCACTAGATGTCTACTGGGAAAAAAAATCACAATTATTAACTTTATAATATAAGTTGTGACAGTGCCCTGCTCAATAGCCAAATACCCCAATTCAGTGATGAATGATTAAATTCACAAGCACTCAGGTGATACAGAACATTGCAGGAGGCAATGAAAACCTTTAAAACCTGACATAGCCACTGCAAATTGGAGGATGAATACCCATTTTTAATTTCAATGCAAGTCCCCAGCCTACAGTGGTGACCAGTGAAAGTCTCTTACATTGCTACCAGGGTGATAGATGGCACATAATACCCCAAAAAACTCTGAGCTAAAGGAGTTATGTGATTGCTGTATACTCCAAGAACAGAAAGGACTTTTAAGAACCATTGGGCAGGTAGCTGATGGTGAGCATTACTCCTGGGGTTATGTACATTATTTATACTTCCACAGTGTCTGACTATCACTGCCTCTGCCAACTCAGCCTCATATTCTCATATGAAACACGATGCCTGCCCTACATTGTGAGGACTAGACCCCGGCACAGAAGCAAATGTGAAGAAGACATAGTCCTGGACCTCAGAGAATTCACACATCTGTTATTCAGATCTTCGTTGAATGTCACCATCTTAGAGAAGTCTCCTGTCTCTGCTTCATTCACCTACTCCTTCGTGATTTCATCCTACCCTTATCATGCCCTGGCATACATTTATTTATTTATCATCTGCCTCTCCCATTAAAGTGAAAGTAGGGATGGCATCTTTTTTGGCTTATTTCTGCATCCCAGTACCGACGAGGCACTCAGTAAATATTCATTTAATGTATGCATCAAAAACATAAACTCGTATCCCTATGGCACCAAGGCCAATAAGGACTGAGGACGGTCATCCTATAGTGGTCAACGAGTATAAGTTTACACTAAAGTCATCGTGATGATTTGGTTTCCTCCACAATTTTAAGGCTTATTCTGAATTTCCTATGTGAAGGTATTAGACCGGAGCAGTTTCCTTTCCCAATACCTTATTCCAGCTACCCGTTCATGAGAAAAATGTCTCTGGTTTCTTCTACAACACCAACAAGAAAAGTGGATAAATAACATATAACAATATATTTTCGAGAGCTTCTAATGGTATCACAGATATGCAAACCATGCGGAAGCAAGGCTCATGGCTTATGTCTTATGTATTACACAGATCGGCTGGGAACCCTGGTGTATTTGTTTCCTATTGCTGCTGCAACAAATTACCACAAACTTAGTGTTTAAAACAATATAAACTTATTATCTGTAGTTCAGAAGTCCAAAATGGGTAAAATCAAGGTATCAGCAGGGCTGGGTTGCTTTCTGGAGGCTCGAGGAGAAAATCCATTCTCTTGCTTGTTTCAGCTTCTAGAAGCCACCACATTCCTTGTCTCATCGCCCTCCTTCTCTATCTTCAAAGCCAGTAACAGTGGGTCCAATTCTTCTCATATCACATCACTCTGATCACCTTCTCTGCCTTCCTCTTTTGTATGTAAGGACCTGTGTGATTATATTAGGCTCACCCAGATAATCCAGGATAACCTTGCAATGGTAAGGTCAGTTGATTAGTGTATTAGTTTCCTAGGGCTGCCACAACTATGTACCACAGACTGGGTGGCTTAAACAACAGAAACTTCATTCCTCACAATTCTGGAGATTAAGGTGTCCGCAGGGTTAGTTTCTTCTGAGGCCTCTCTCCTTGGTTTGTAGATGGCTGTCTTCTGCCTTTGTCTTCACATGGCTTCCCTGTGTGCATATCTGTGTTGTATCTTCTCTTCTTATAAAGACGCCAGTCATATTGGATTAGGACCCACCTTAATGACCTCATTTTAACTTAATTACCTCTTAATTAACTTAAAGACCCTATGAACAAATACAGTCCCATTCTGACGTACTGGAGGTTAGTATCTCAACATAGAAATTTTGAAGGGGACACAATTCAGCCCCCCAAAATTAGCAACTATAATTCCATCTGCTACATTAATTTTCTTTTGCCATGCAATGTAACATATTCACAGGTTCAAGGGAGCAGGATTGTGGACATCTTTGAGGAGCCATCACTGCCTTCCACAAGTTGTTCTGAAAACGTTATCGCTAGTGTAGCAAATCTTAGAGAAATAGGAGTTCTTAGAGTAGACTATTTGGTAGCTTTAACCATAGTCCCATACGATCCCAGTAACGTAAAACTGACTGCTCAAGGAAATTACGTTGACAGTCTTTGAAGACATTGAGCCCAGTTTCTATGGCCCAGAACCAGAACACCCATGGTCCTGCGCCAAGCCCAAGTCTGCGTTTATGAATCAGGCTGAGGTCGCCTGAGCCCAGTAATACCACTCACTGCAGTGGCAAATCAAGCTTGGGCCACACTGGCCCCTCAGTACACTCAGGAGGGACAGCTCAGAACAGGCCAGTGTCTGAAGGAGCAGCAGCCACTGACGTGTACAAGATACTGTCCGACGCTGGCTATCTGTAGTATGGAGCATTTCGTCTAGTGTAGCAGTTTTTTTTGCAAGAATTCCTGTAACTCTTGATCAAGAGCTCCATAATTTTTTAATAATTAGATGCTCCACAGAACAATTTTACCAAAACTAGTTTAAGGAGACCTATGTGTTTATTAAAAAAACAAACAGAACAACAACAAAAAAAACTCTATGTAGATATTATTTCTCTCTTTTGCACTCTTTTGAACAGCTAATCAAGATGTAGAAAAAAAAGAGAACTAGTTGCATTATGTAAATTCTAGCACTGGTTCTTCTTATCTTTTCCCTATCAGTCTATCTCTTTGTGTGTCTAACCAGCTTCAGCTAATATGGTGAGTTAGAAATCAGATTGAGCTTTATTTGAGTCCCAGCTCCACCACTTATGGCTGTGCAACCTTTGGACAGTTGTTGACCTCTCTGAGCTTCAGTCTCCTGACCTAAAAAACAAATAAAAATACCCATTTTGCAAGGTTCCTATAATATTGAATTGAACGCACATAAATCATTTTGCACATAAGAATATGTAATAAATAATAATACTAGAATGAGAGGGTCAGAGCCGCTGTCCTCTGAGAGTCCTTCTGGCTCTAGTACACTATGATTCTATTCTAGTGTTATACATTCTAGTATTCTATTACTCAGACGAAGACTACTTATGCTAGGCTTACTATCTCAAGATCTTTCCAAAGCTGGGAAACATGAGGGTGGGGAAGAATTTAGAAGAATTGGAAAATTTATTTTTGAAGCTAGAAATTTAAACTGCAATAAGGCAGAGAACATTGAAGCACTTGAGTATTTAAGAACAACCTATCAGTGTTAGCGCTAGCTTTCCAATGTGAAGTCATGGGGCCAGATTGTTCATGTCTGAACTAGTCCGTCAGTTGGACACAATCACAGTTCCAGCCTCAGGGCCACCAGCGTTTGCAGTGTTTCCTCTTCATGCTCCTACCGCCTGAGTCCATTAGGGATCCGCTGCTGAAAACAGAGGCCAGTACAATTAACTTCCGAGGACTCTTGCAGGTGCCAGAGCTAATTCATTTTAGGTCGTACGGGGAGTGCGACAAAGAAGATCTTTAAACATTAAAATTTTTAATTAAAATGAAATTCTCCTACCCAGGACTCAGTTATTTTTTTCACCAATGAAAGGAGTACACTTAATTTTGAAAAGGCTCAATTAAGTACTAACATTCTATTTTCTTGTCCTGATTCATTGAGACAGACAGCCAGGCCATCAGTCAGCCAAGCTCAGACGCAAGGTGGAATAAGAAACCACTTCCTTTGCTGAGGGTGAGGAGGGCGGTGTGTGTTCAGGACAGTGATAGCCCCATACTTAAATTGCACACTGTCCTTTAATAAGGTGGCTGGTAGCTGACCTCTGCTTGATCCAGTCACCCATTCTGGCAAGATTCATAGGTCAGATAAGTGACAACCTACTCTGTGTGGTGGAATAACAAAAGGTACCTGATCTACCTCGATGTGTGTGTCACAATCTGTGACAAGCAATTTCCTCTCAAGCCACCGGTTAAGTGTAGATGGCAGTCCGGGTAGAGCCAACCCAAAAAGTCACCACGAGGCATTTACATTTCTGAATGGAACAGAAGTTGTGGAGGGAGAATCTCTCCAGAGCTTTGCCCTCTAACCCTGTAACCACGAGCTCCATATGGCTAATGAACACGGAAGATGCGGCTTGTGTGAATTGAGATGTACTGGAAATATAAAATGCACGTTGGATTGCAAAGATTTTTGGATGGAAGCAGATGTAAAATATCTCATTAAATATTTTTTTTTATATTATGACATGTTGAAATAGCAATATTTTAGACATATTGGGTTAAATAAAATATTGTTAAAATTAATTTCACGTTTGTTTTCACATTTTTAATGTGGCTAGTAGAAAACGTTAAATGACAGTGGCTCAGCTTATATTGCCATTGGATAGCACTGATTTAAAGCTAGAGTTACCTGTGTGTGCGCGTGCGCGTATAAAGAGGTGTAGAAATTGATGCAGCAAAGGGGGAGATGGGTGGAGGAGGTGGGAATGAGCCAAGAACACATTTTGCCTGGTGTGTCACAAATTTGTACTCAGTTGTGCCATTAGGCAGCAGGCTAAGAGAAGTTCCACAATGTCAGGGCACTGGCTGGAGTCCCCCGGGGGTAAAAATTCCAGGAATTTTCAGGATATGTGACTTTGCATAAGGATAGAGTATGATAAATTGGGAAAGAGAGGCAGGACGGTGTAGCAGGCTGAGGAATCAAATCTTCACTCTACCTCCCCACATTACTTTGCAAAATGCACTTTCTCATTGGTGAAAAGAGTTATAAATGAAAAGGAGAAAAGCTTGAATGAGCCCCGCGGTGAATTAAGCAAAGAATTAGCTTTACTGTTAGTTATCCGGGAATAGGATTTGATTTTATTGCTTAATTGATAATTTTTTTAAAATCTGGTTAGATTATAAGGAATTTTGACAATGCAGAAGGCAAAGAAGAAGAAAAATAAATATCCTCCATATTCCCCTAACCCAGTGATAACTACTTTAATATTTTAAAGTAATTTTCTTCCAGTTGTTTTCTTTCTGTGTATGAGTGTGTGCTATAATGATGAGTTATATTACTGGGATAACACAACTCGTGTATCTCACCATCTCACTTAACAATATATAACAAGCATTTTATCACATCATTAAGTATTCTTGAAAAACAATTAAGAATGACAACCTAATATAATATCATAAAAATTTACCCATATCTCAACCATTCTGTAATGGGTGGGTATTTAAGTAATTTATAATTTTTATCTATCATAAGTAAAACATAATGAATACCTTTGTATATCAAATTTGTTCTAAGTTTCTAAGGAATATAGACGAAGTTTATAAAAGCCATTATGGACAATGAAAGGAAATCAATGAGAGTTCATCCTCACATTTTTTTTTTTTTTAAATAGAGGGAATCAGTTGAATAAACTCATTTTTAAAATTAGTTTCAGCTATACAAAACAAACAAATAATTAGACATTTACACCTCTGAATCAACTCATTTTTTAAGTTCTCTTCCTACTTTGAAATTTTGTCTGACTCTTTAGGAAAACATTATTCTATTTTTCCATCTTGGGGTTTTGTTTTTTATTGATTATTAAAATACAGACAAGTATTTTCTAATTTTCTGTACGGTGGATGATTTAGAACATGCTTTGACTATTTTGATTTCCATATCACTTCCAGAAATATCTTCCCTTTGTACTGACTACAGACCAATTCTTTGTGTCCTAAATTTCATTTTAGAAACACTGGAACCACAAAGGCAAATTTTTACATACATTAAAATAACTCATGAAAATAACTCATATTAAATATTAGACATGCTGAAATCTATTGTTAATAGCTATAAAGGGTCTGAGATGTTAGTCTACCTGCTGGCAAGTTTTGTGAATGCTGGCAGAAGACATGAGACTCCTGGGTCAGAGACAAAAGACAGCTTATTACTCAGTAATAGCAACAGCCAGAATATCAGCTTGGTTTCCCCAAGCTCCACTTCCCACAGGGTGACACAAAGAGAGTGAAGTGATACCTGCACTGCAGGTACCACTGCAATGGGTTGCACTACAGGAGAGGAACCCTGAGTTAGGGAACCTAAATATTTTATAAGGGACAGTAAGCATGCAGTTCTATGTCCAGGAGCATCCAAAGCTGTTAGTTATACAAATGTCCTGATAAAATAATTTGGAGCAGAGGCCATCAGAGCCTCTGCTCATAATATGTGCAAAAATGGAGAGACCTATGGAGAATTATCTTTAATATGATCATGAATATGGTATTAGGAACTGGAGTATATCTGTGTATTTTACTCATGGGGCTGTTGTTATTTTCTTCAGGACCAACCTGAAGCCACTCTCTGCCTGGCATAATCCTTTCCATATTCCTTAGCCACAGAAGTTAATGTCTATGTTCATAAGCTGCAAAGTGTCCTATGGAGAGATTTATCAGTAGAGTTCTGTGCTCCCATCAGGACACAATAGCTATCATGTCCGCTTCTACGAGTACAGTCAGGGCAAATCGTCCCTGCTCTTCCAGCAAGACTGCAAATGTTTGTGAAACAGGTTAAGAGGTCCACTCTCTCCCTCCTGGGGGATAGAATGGAGTAACACCCCAGAACCCCCATATGCTCTCTATAATAACCTACATCCATTGGATATGGCTGAAATGCCACTGATCACCAGAAACAGTCCAAAAACAGGTCTCATCCAAAAGAAGATTTTTTTGCTTAAGGGAAAAGTCTTCATAACATTGATATGAATAAGTTATGAAAAGCCTTCACAACTGAAAGAGACATAATCATCATTCATGTATAACAGATTTGTTTATTCTGTACAGATTCACTTCAGTTGATTAATTATCAGTATCTGCTGATGGTAGGGGTAACAAGGCTGCTCTGATGAGAGAATTATTGAAGTACATGCTTAGAATATTTATCACTGAGCACATATTGTATAAACTTAGCATATTTATTATGTTCTTTCTGGATGGGTTCTTTCTTCCCCAAAATAGATTAAACAGCACTGCCATGTTGTAGGCACTTTCCCATCAAATGTGCTACTTTACTCTTTGTAGAGAAATTCACTGTTTTTTTAATATAATACCAATAGCCCCTAATGTAAAGAAGTGTGACTTTGGAAGTGGTTCTTATGTCTTCTTCAGTTTGGGCAGAGTTACTCCAAAACAGAATGCAAATTATCTTCTCTAGCCACATAAAGTTTGATCTTCTGTCAAACAAACCCCAATAGTACAACTACTGTTTAAAGGAAAAGTGACAGTTCGTATAAATTAAAATTAAGCAGTTTAAATAAAAATTAAAACTGAGAGCTGATTACGTTTAAATTTAAATATTAAAATCTATATTCTTCAACATAATCTGTATGCAATGGTCTTCAAAAAACCTTTTTCCTTCTATTTATTGAACATGATAGTAAGAACTACTATTTATTGATTCCCTGCTATGTGTCATACACTGACTTGGATGCTTTAGATATGCTTTCTCATTTAATATCCAATATCCTTAAAGCTGATATTATTATTATCTCCTTACCATATAGTGTAAGAAAAGTAAGGCGTAAAGAGACTTGGTCAGTTGCATAATACCACTTGGCTTATAGATGGCCATGTTGAGATTCAAATGGCTTGCTATCTGCTTCCTGAGCCAGGGAATCTCAACTACCATGCTGGGTTGCTCTCCCTTCCTTAGGCAAGACAACTTTACTAGGAGTCAAAAGACCTTGGTTGTGATCCCAACTCCAATAATATTATCTTTGTGACATTTTTACCTTTTCTGGGTCCCAATTTCCCCAAAGTTTCATCTCATCTCATTTCATCTACCCCCACAGCTTCAATGTCTGACTCTCAAACCTTTATCTCTTTCTTTATCTCTCTTCCTGAGCTTCAGGCTCATAATAATTATTTATGTATTTGCCTTCTGGTCATTAATACTTTAATATGTCTAAACTGGACACCATCCTTACCAGCCCCTCCCATATGATATCTGACTCAATGAATGGAACACAGGGCTCTTCTTTACTCTTCTCTTTCCCTCACATTCCACATCTATTCAATTACTATAGATTCAAGTGCTGTAGATTTCATCATATAAGTATCTCTTCTTTCTATCACCACTGTACTGTGGTAATGCAAGCATGATCACCTCTCCTAAGGAATTCTGATATAATCTTTTAATCGGTCTCCCTACCTCCAGTCTCATTCTCTTCCATACCATTCTCCATCCTGCACCCAGAGTGAATCTTAAAAATCTAAACATCCTCAGGCCACTCCTTTACTCATAATCTTCTAATATCTCTTATTGTCCTTAAATAAATTCCCAAGACTTTAACAGTGCTTACTAGCTCTTGGCTACCACTTCAGCCTCATCTTTAGCCACTTTCTTCCCTGCAACTTCTGCTTTAGTCAAGCTGAACTAGTTTCAGTTTCTTAAACTATTTTCCCACTCTCTTCCCTTGGTTCTTCTCAAACTTTGTTCATCCCACCATAGAGAAGATATTCCTCTATTTTTACTACTCTGTCACTTTTCTTGAAAGACGATTGCCTTCTAATGCCACATGGGAAGGAGATAGCAGAGTTTCCATAGCTGGTCCCATGCTTCCTGATTCCTAGCATGAAGGCTCAATTTTCAGGAAGCTATAACACCTACCCTGCTCAAAGGAACTGAGTCCTTTTATTTTCCCTCTCTACTGAACCTCTCAAATATTTGAAAATGTAATTAGATCATAGCAAACATAGAAAAGAACCCTAAACATTTAAATAAGCAGAAAAATTGATCTCTAATTGATTTGGATGACTGATGATTTGCGGTTGAGTTGTAGTAAGCGCAGCAGTTGCCAGCAGGCCTAAGTCTCAAAGGATTCATAATATCAGGTGTTACCATAATCCTGACACACACGTACATTTTAAATCATAGGCTACTATTGGCTTTATTGCCATTAAGCCTAGAAATTTATCATGCTTCTAGAACTTGTCAAAGACTCCCGGACATCATGAAGCTTGATGTAGCCACATGGAGCTATATGAAGCCCCATTGTTTATGGATCACTTTCTCTTCCATTTTCTCCCTCTTGTGACTTTTTTCATCACGTTTTCAGCATCAGAAAATGCATTCAAAAGATTATAAACGGCAGTTGGTAATCAGTGCATAACAGCTTTCTGTGTATAATACAATCATTAGGTGTACATTAGACATTTGGCATAATGAGAGTACTGTCACTGTAATAGAAGTCTGTCAACGTACCAATGCCTCCTGCTTTGAAAATACACAGATCAATTTTGTGTCCCCTATTGATGGGGAACAGTGTCACAGTTACACGGCATTACTCCATGACAAAGTTCAACTGATTTTGTTTATCAGATTTTGAAGGAAGATGGTATACATGCAAATACATTAATACCAATTTGTCTTACATGTTCTTTCACATCCTTCAATCTCCTCCTTACTGAAGCTGTAGTCTTGATTCCTTTCAGCTAAATTTGAGCACGATTTTAAATCATGTCTATAGGTAATACTAGAGCATTCGTGAAAGAAATTTTATGCTGTTGAATATTGGGCATGTCCCAATTAAAATTAAAATGCATTACTTATGAGAAATATCCAGGGAAGGCAACTCTATAGAGAAAAAAATTAATTAATGGTTGCCTAGGACTAGGGGTAAAAACAGGGAGTGACTGCAAATTGGTATGAGGGATCTTTTAGAGGTGATGAAAATGTTCTAAAATTGGATTTTAGTAATGGCTGTATAACTCTGTAAATTTGCTAAAAATCATTGATTTGTATATTTAAAATGAGCTAATTTTATGGTATGTAAACCATAGCTCAATAAAGCAACTTTTAAAAAATCCAACTAAACTATAGTGAACATTCTTACCCTCCTATTTTTGCGGTCCTATGTACGTACATCCAGAGAACTAATTGTAAGCTATGGAATTGGTGCACCAAAGGGATGTCTATTTAAGTTTTTCGTAGAAACCACCAAATTGTCTTTTGAAATTAATTCACCAAGTTACTCTCTTATTAACACTATTGCTTCACAAGGTTGCCAACACTTGATAATATTGTTTTTAAAAGTATGAATGTTTCTGATCCTGTAGCGAAAAGCTTGTGGTGATTTTTTATATTTCTGGACTGTTTTAACCATTTTTATACCCTTATTGGCCATTTGTAATTCTTTGTGAATTACTTATAGCCTTTGTCCATTTTTAAAAAATGGGTTCCTTGTCATTTTCTTATTGACTTGTATAACTTTATATACTTTTAATTTTTTCCTACTGTAGCTACTGCAAATGTGTTTGTCCTAGTTCTGTGATTGACAAACTACAGCCCATGAGCCAAATCCAACCCACTGTTCGTTTTCTGCTTTTTACTTAAATTTTTATTTTGATATAATTATAGATTTGTATAAAATTACAAAGACAGTACAGAAGAAGTCGTGTACCCTCCAACCCAGTTTCGCCCAATGGTTACATTTTTACATAGTTACAATACAATATCAAAGCCAGAAAATTTATTTGCACTGTGTGTGTGTGTGTGTGTGTGTGTGTGTGTGTGCCCATGTGCACCTTCTTACCACATGCATAGATTCATGTAGTAACCACCTTAATCAAGACATAGAACTATTCCATAATCACAAAGATTTCCATCGTGGCACCCCTCTGTAGTCACAACCAGGCCTCTATCCCCAACTCCTAACCACTACTCTATCCTCCATCTTTGTAATTTTGTCATTTGGAGAATGTTACATAAATCGAATCATTCAGTATGTGACTTTTGAGATTGACTCTTTCACTCAGCGTAACACTCTTGAAATCCATCCAAGTTGTCACATGTATCAAGAGTTTGTTTCTTTTAGTAGCTGAGTAAGTGGTCCAGGGTATGGAGGTACCTATCATCGATTTCCAAATGAGCTCAGCACATGATTTTTACATTTTTAAATGGTTGAAAAATCAAAAGACGAATATTTTGTGATACGTAAAAACCATATGGAAGTTAAATTTTCAGAGTCATAAATAAAATTGAATTAAAACATAGCGACACCCATTTGTTTATGCACTGTCTAATCTATGGCTGCTTCCATGGCAGAGATGAGTAGTTGTGACAGAGACCACTGTCATGATGAGGGGATAAACCAGAGAGAGGGAGGGGAGGGCCCTCCCTTGATTTCTCCCAGTTAAGTTTTACCCACCTACCTTGCCACCCTTGTGCTTGGTTGGTTGGACTTCTTCCTGTAGTTCACTTTCTCAGAACCTTATTTTTCTTTACTGATTGAGAGTCCTTGAGCCTCTTAAGTTCTCTACATTAAATAGTTTTCATCACAGCCTTTTTTCCCTTTATCTAAAGGATACAGAACTTATTGTGGAAATGCATGATTCTGGCATTTCAGGGCTCTATTCTGGCAGGAATTGCTTAGACAAAAGCGCAAAGCAAATATTGCACAGCATCACAGAGAGGCAGTATAGTGTTATGAAATCCGTAGATCTTCGGAAGGTTATTTAACCTGTATGAATATCAGCTTCATAACTGTAAAATGAATATCTGTATTATAACTATCTATGTTATAATAGACATTATAACTATCTATGTTCCACAATATCTTTTTTTACTTTTCTTTCATGTAAATGAATTTCTGCTTCTTAGCCTGGCATGTGGCTAATAAAGCCTATATTTCCAGGGTAGATTTGGCCATGAGGCTAAGCTTTGGCAAACAGGCTATGAACAGAAGTGGTGTGTGTAAGAGCAGGGAATGCAATGGCGTGGAGAGCCATCTTGGACCACATAGATGAGAGTAACACCCTGGGATGGCTGAGCAACAAGATAGAAAGTGCCTGGGCCCCAGAACCATTAACCTAATCCTGGAGCACCTACTTCTGGACTCTTACATAAGAAATTTCTATCTCATTTAAGGACCACTATTTTGACTCTCCATTACATGAGATGACCTTTAATCTAAACCACACAGCC
Organism: Rhinolophus sinicus; assembly: GCF_036562045.2. NCBI lineage: Eukaryota > Metazoa > Chordata > Mammalia > Chiroptera > Rhinolophidae > Rhinolophus > Rhinolophus sinicus. Next base: position 86,898,087 of record NC_133758.1, read on the forward strand.
TGTCAGGGTTGTTGTGAGGAATATTTAAGAAACAATTAAAGCAGATACATATGTATCAATGTGGCTTCCTTTTCCTTCTAACTTCATCACTCATTTCTGCTTTGACCAGAGTAACGTACAGAGCAATATAAAAAGGAGGTATTCAACAAATAGTTATGATGAATCTAACTGAATTTGTAAGCCTGAGATAGGGACAGATTACAGTCTTCACATACACTAACACACTTGGCAAAATATATATCATGGTTTATGTTTCTAAAAGAGGGAGGTTCACATTCATTCACACGCCTTGATGGGAAAATCCCCACTGCTAAACAGCCTGGATTCTTTCACAAGGGTTTGAAGTTGGCTTCTGTTACCTCCTGAGAGCCCAGGAATTACATACCGCCTACTGTGCCTAGTGAGGTTCCACGTGAGTCTCAGCAGGCAAACGAGAAAGGCTTGGGGGGAGGCTGTGCTGCGGTTAACAGCAGCCTATGGCCTTCCAAGCATGACTCCACAGACCACTCTCCTTGAATTTCCCACCTCTCCAAAAGGAAAATGACCTTATCACTGATTCCTGGATAGCTGTCGTAATACGTGGGGAGAGATGCCATATTTACTAAGCCCCTTCACTCAGTGGGAAGATCAGATTTTCTGAAAGACTTCAGCATATGAGGAGGTTATATATGATAACCACCATTTCGCAGCTCTGGGCTCAGGAATGCGACTGCTACCTGATTTCCTTTTATTCAGGAAATGAAGGAGAGGAAACACATATGATTCCACATCAAACTAACCATTTAAATACTCAAAAAATTAAGGGAATTGATCATTTTTAATTATTACCCCCATTAGCTGATGGGAATTCAGAATATGAGATTGAGTATTTTTGCATGTCCAGTTAGATGGGAGTGAAATGAGACAAAGCATTTTTTTGTATTAATAAAGAAAAAACCTGGTATATGTGTTTAACTTCACAACTTAACCTTTGGGAGGTTGAATCAGCTGCCCTTCCAATCAGTTTGGCAGTGAGGTGCTGGAAAGAAAACAGTGAAAGTCATATTGCGAAAGATCCAGTAGAAAATAAACAATGAGGGATTTTATGCTGATATACAGTGTTAAAAAAATTAAAAAAAAAACAAACCACAGGCAAACAAAATTGCCCTAGCAAATGTAGCTCATCCATCTTGACCACAAAGAAAGATTCATTGTGTCCTTATATGTTTGCCATCTTATGGTGCTCCCAAACCACATTTGTGTTTTTAGTTGGAGAGGCTCTTCACTAACCTCCAAAACCATTTTTCTGGCTGGAGTCCATCCCTTGAAGGAAAATAGGCAAAGGGAAACCCTAGCTGACAGAATCTGGTTTGGCAAATCATTTTTGCACTGAGAAGAAACTCTGGATTTGGGAATGGAGAAAGTAGTGGGGAGATGTGGGAAGCAAAGCTCTTCCAAATAAGATAACTCAACTCCAGAGAGGTTCCTGGTGAGAGAAGGTTAGCAAATCATCTAGTTTTATAAAAATTGCCTCTGAACATTGAGAAATGAATCAGACTCTAAGTTATCACTTAATGAGTTATTATTTTGTGCCAGGCCTAACACTAAAGTCTCTTGTATATATTTTCTCATTTAATTTTCAAAAAAGCCCTTGTGGCATGCAGCTCATTGTCCCCATTTTACTGATGAGGAAGTAAGGTTGGGAAAATTAAGTAATGACCCCAGGTCACCCTGGGGAAAGTATTGGAGGAATAAGGATTCTTAACTAAATGTCCGGAGTCTAAAGCCAATACCCTCCACCACTATTTTCACCATGTTTTTCTTTTAAAACATGGGCTTCCAAAACATTGCTTTTACATTTACATTTTAATTGCTTGAAAACAATATTTCTTTTGTTTTTTAATTAAAGTTTATTGGGGTGACAATGGTTAGTAAAGTTATATAGGTTTCAAGTGTACAATTCTGAAATACATCATCTATATATCACATTATGTGTTCACCATCCAGAGTCAGTTCTCCTTCCATCACCATATGTTTGATCCTGTTTACCCTAATCTACCACCCCCTCCCCCATTACCCTCTGGTAACCACGAAACTATCGGTCACTGTGTACCAAAATTAACACAAAATGGATCAAAGACCTAAACATAAGACCTGAAACAATAAACTGCATAGAAGAAAGCATAGGTACTAAACTTAGGGACCTTGGGTTCAAAGAAGATTTTATTAATTTGACTTCAAAGGCAAGGGAAGGAAAAGCTAAAATAAATGAATGGGACTATATCAAACTAAAAAGCATCTGTCCAGCGGAAAAAAAAAGCATCGACAAAATAAAGAGGCAACCAACCAGATGCGAGACGATTTTTTGCAAACACCTCCGATAAGAGGCTAATATTCAAAATATATAAGGAACTCATACAACTCAACAAAAAAAACCCCAAACAATCCAATTAAAAAATAGGCAGAGGACCCGAATAGACCCTTCTTCAAAGAAGACATAAAAATGCCAATAGACATATGAAAAGATACTCAACATTGAAAACAATCTTAGAATCAATATTACATCATTACTCCATGTAATTAGGTTGAGATCTGGGTGGCAGGGATTATACCTTTCTCCATCCCAACTCTTCCCATGTTGCTTGGTGCCTAGTAGATTCCTAAGAAAGCATCAGAATGAATACCATGTTTGTGTTCTCTGGTGTCATTGAATAATGTCAAACAATTTCAACAACCTCATTAGTAATTCATTCACTCACTATGACATGCATTGGGCTCTTTCTAAGGCTACACTGCTTCATCTTGTGGAGCTTACATTCCTGAGGGAGTGGCAAAGAAACAACCAACAAATCAACTGAACAACAGAATTTCAGGTAGAGAAAGGATGAGAAAAAAATAATGTAGGTGATTTGGTGTATTAGTTTCCTACTGCTGCTGTGTCAAATTATCACATATTTCATAGTTAAAACAGTGCAAGTGCATTATCACTTAGTTCTGGAGGTCAGGAAAGTACAAATTTAGTCTTGTTGGGCTAAAATCAGGGTGTTGCCGGGGCTATATTCTTTTTGGAGGCTTCAGCAGAGACTGTTTTTCTTTGCCTTTTCCTGCTTTCAGAAGCTGTCTGTGTTCCTTGGCTTACCATTCCTATTTCTATCTTTAAAACCAGAAGTTTAGCATCTTCAAATCCCTTCCCTGACTCAACTCTCTCCTGCCTCTGCTTACAAGGACCTTCATGGTTACACCGGGTGCACTAAAAATTCCCCCAAGATAAATCTCTCCATCTCATAGTTTAATCATATCTGCAAAGTGTTTTTGACCACATGAGGTAATATAGTCACAGGTTTCAGAGATTTGGATGAGGACATCTTTGGGGAGTCATTAGTATGCCTACCACACCAGATGAGGAGTTCCATAGCTTAGATGAATAGGGAAGACATAAACTTATCAACTTGGAGGTGATTATTACTCTTCTATTTTGGATTTTAATTAGCTACAAGTCTCCTACCTTTCATGATCTTTTTTTTTTTTTTTTTTTTTTTTTCCTGGTCTGGTGAGAGATAAATACAAATGTTTCAGTCAGTAATAGCAACAAGAGTGAAAAAAAAGTATGGGATACTTAAGGATGAAAAACAAGGCCAGCAATTGATTGCAAGTTTATTAACTTTGTCAACAGATTTCCTTACAAAATTTTCCTGCCTCCTGACACATCCTCATGTTCATGAAAATAAATAAAATGGATTATCCACCATCTTTAAAGGAATATACATAATTCTCTTTCTCCTCTTCTTAGTCTAGCAAGTGTTTGGGTCATAAATTTATTCAGTAGGGGATCTAGAATTGAATTTTGGCAGCAGTCTATAGTCTGTATCTCTAACAACTATGTTATTTATTTATTTTTATTATTCTTGTTGTTGTTCTCTGTGTCACAGACTCTTTGGACCACCTCACTCACTTGCATGGTTTCAATTAATACATCTGTATAAAGATAATCAGCCTGCAGAAAAGGAAGAGAATTATAAAAGCTTTCCATGAGAAAGTGACCCTAGACTCAAGTCTTTAAGAATAAGAAGGGATGAGGTAAAGGTAGAGGGGATAGCTGGTCATTTCAAATGGAGTGTTTTGATAACTCAAAGACCTATTGGCTTCCATGAATCAGTCCCTGTTCCTGCCACAATTGTGTTGATTGATGTTTCATTTATAAATTATAACCATAAACTTTTATTGACAAGCCCTTTATTCACAACTCACACAAGGGACATACCTGGAACACCCAACTCTGATGACAAGGGAGATTGCACCACTGAGCCCCACAGGACACCTACTACATAAGGCCACTCTACTAAGAACAGGAGGCATAGCAGCCCTACCTAATACATATAAAGAAACACAGGGTGGCAGCTAAAATGGGGAGACAAAGAAACATGTCCCAAATGAAGGAATAGAACAAAGTTCCCGAAAAATAACTAAACAAAATGGAGACAAGCAATCTACAAAATGCAGAGTTCAAAACACTGGTTATAAGGATGCTCAATGATCTCAGGGAGAACTTCAACAAAGAGATAGGAAACATAAAAATGGACATAGGAAACATAAAAAAGAACCCGTCAGAAATCAAGAAACAATAACTGAAATGAAGACTACATTAGAGGGAATCAACGGATTAAGTAAACTAGAATATTGAATCAGTGATGTAGCATAAAAGACCCAAACAGAACAGCAAAAAGAAAGAAGAATCCAAAAAAATGAGGATAGTTTAAGGGACCGCTGGGACAACATCAAGCATACCAATGTTCACATCTTAGAGGTACCAGAAGGTTAAGAGGGAGTGCAAAGATTTGAAAACCTATTTGCAGAAATAATATGGAAAACTTCCCTAAACTGGTGAGGGAAAGACATACAAGCCCAGGAAGCGAAAGGTGAACCCAAAAAGGCCCACACCAAGACACATCATAATTAAAATGCTAAAGGTTAGAGACAAAGAGAGAATCTTAAAAGCAGCAAGAAAAAAACAGTTAGTTACCTACAAAGGAGCTCCCATAAGACTGTCAGCTGATTTTTCAACTGAAACTTTGAAGACCAGAAGGGATTGGCATGAAATATTCAAAGTGAATATGACCTACAACCAAGATTTCTCTACCCTGCAAAGCTATCATTTAGAATCCAAGGACAGATAAAGAGCTTTCAGGAAAGAAAAAGCTAAAGGTGTTCATTACCACCAAACCAGTATTACAAGGAATGTTAGGAGGAATTAAGACAATAAATAAATAAATATATAATCAATAAAATGGCAATAACTACACATTTATCAACAATTACTTTAAATTTAAATGGATTAAATGTTTCCATCAAAAGATAGTGTGGCTGAATGGATTGAAAAAAAAAAAGAAAAAAGACCCTTACATATGATGCCTACAAGAGACTCACTTCAGATCTAAGGACACACACAGACTAAAAGTAGAGAGATGGAAAAAAGATATTTCATGAAAATGGAAATGGAAAAAAAACCCAAAAAACAAAGAAACAGCTAGGGTAGCAATCCTTATACCAGACAAAACAGACTTTAAAACAAAGGCTATAACGAATGACAAAGAAGGATCCAGTAATCCCACTTCTGGATGAGTATCTGAAGAAACTCAAAACACTATTTCGAGGGGATATGTACATCTATATGTTTATTGCAGCACTGTTTACAGTAGCCAAGATGTAGAGGCAGCCTAGGTATCCTTCAAGCAATGAATGGATAAAGAGGAGGTGGGATATACAAGGTCAGACAATTAAGCTTGCAAACTTGTTCTAGAAAGAGTACTATATACCGTGTGTCCCCGAAAATAAGACAATCAGCTCTAATGTGTCTTTTGGAGCAAAAATTAACGTAAAACCTGGTCTTATTTTACTATAACACTCGGTCTTTATAATAATATATGATATGATATGATATGATATGATATGATATATATAATATAATACCAGGTCTTATATTAATTTTTGTTCCAAAACATGCATTAGAGCTGATTGTCAGGCTAGGTCTTATTTTCGAGGAAACAGGTTACCTCATTGCTGAATATCACTATGGTCACCTTCTAAGTACTCCCTTTGGGAAGCTATGCACTGATGCCAGCACCTTCAGAGCAGTTTTGGAACTCTTTCTGGAATGGTCATCACAGCTGTCATCGTATTATACTTGATGTCTTAAATGCCATCGAAATGTCTTCCTTTCAATATTTACTTTATCTTCAGGTAAAAAAAGGAGTCATTGGGGGTCAGATCAGGTGAGTAGGGTGGGTGTTCCAATACAGTTATTTGTTTACTGGCTAAAAACTCCCTCACAGACAGTGCCATGTGAGTTGGTGCATTGTCGTGATGCAGGAGCCATGAATTATTGGCGAAAAGTTCAGGTCATCTCACTTTATCATGCAGCCTTTTCAGCACTTCAAAATAGTAAACTTGGTTAACCGTTTGTCCAGTTGGTACAAATTCATAATGAATAATTTCTTGGATATCAAAAAAGGTTAGCAACATCTTTGGGAACTTAATTTTCTTATCTCCTATATACAACGAAATATTGCTCAGCCATGGAAGGGAATGGGTTCTTGTCATCTGCGGTAGCATGGATGGGCTTGAAGGGTATTGTGCTAGTGGAGTATGTCAAACAGAAAAAAACTGATGCAGTGTGATTTTGTTTATATGTGGACTCTAAAGAACAAAATAAAGAAACAAACTCATAGATACAGAGAACATTTTGACGGGTGCCAAATGAGAGGGGGTTGAGGAGGTAGGTGAAAAAGGGGAAAAGATTAAAAAGTACAAATTGGTAGTTACAAAATAGTTATGGGGATGCAAAGTAAAGCATAGGGATATAGTCAATAATATGGCAATAACTATGTATAGTGCCAGGTGGGTACTAGACTAGTCAGTGGGATCACTTTTAAATAACGTAAATGTCTAACCACTATGCTGTATACCTGAAATTAATATAAACTAATATTGAATGCCAACTGTAATTGAAAAATTTTTTAAAGTGGAGAAAAATTTGAAGGGGAATAAGAAGTTAAAATTTCCTGATAGAAAACAAATAAGTTTTGGGGATGTAATGTACAGCATAAGGAATATTGTCACTAATATTGTATGTTAGTGTGATACGGTGTCAGATGGTTTCTGGACCTATCATGGTGATCACTTCTTTAGGTACATAAATGTTAAATAACTATGGCGTACACCTGAAAGCAATATAATATTGTATGTTAGTATATTTAAAAAATATATTTAAAAAATACATTTAAAATCATTTAAATAATTTTCAAATAAAAAAATACATTTAAATCAGTAAGTCATAAAGATTTAATATATAGCCTAGGGAATATCATCAGTAATATCATAATAAGCTTAAAAAAAGAAATACTATTTGCTAATATGATGTAATGAAAAATAATCAAAGTTTTTCAGTTAACTACTTTTTATTGAAATAGCAATTCATACTCATGATTTTTAAAAAGCAGGTAATTATCATTACCAGTTTTTTGTGTATCCTTACAGAGAATGTATGCAAACAGGTATATGCCATTTGTTTACATTTGGGAATATACTATACACCATGTTTTCTTCTTTCTTTTTTCACTTGGTAAAATATTTTAGAGATCATTTTCCATTAGCACATAAGTCTTTTTTAAACATCTGTATCATATCTTTCTGTATGAATTGATTTTCATCTAACCTCCCCAAACGCTTTTGTATGTATTGAGGTCGTTGTTAGTCCTTGTTAGTATTATAAACAATGTCACAATGAGCATCTATTTTTGCACACTTATGTAAATATATCTGTAGAAGAAATTCCTAAAAGAGGAATATGTGTTTTCACCAATTTACACACCAGTGATGTATAAGAGTCAGACTTCCCATTTTTAAGACATTATCCAGAGAATATATCCACAAACGAGTAACTCTAAAAACATTTAACTGACTAGTAGAAAGACACAAATGTTGAATGAACTGTCTTTGTATGAAAACCATCCCTATTTTTATTTCACTACTTCTTCTGGTGAGTTCAACCAGTTGACATTATCACAGAATGATTTGTTCATGATTTGCAAAGTGATTTCATTAATTCTGAGGGTTTATGGATATTTCATAGACTTTCACATAGGAAAATAAATGGTTGTTAGAAACAACAGAATAAATATCACCATCAAGAATTTATGAGAAAAAAGAGGGTAGTTTGAAAAATGTTAGATCTCAAATGTCCCCCGTATTTACTTTAATGCTCATCTCTCATTCACATTACCTTTTTTTTTTTTTTAATATTTTATGAGTTCTTTGTGAAATACTGAAGGTTACTGGATGTATGACTTATTTTTCAAATCAAATGTTTCTTTAAAATTCAACAAATTTAGACTGAGTTTTAATTAAGCAGAGAAGCATTCAGAACTCATTTTTAAACATGCATGATAATTAGAGAACATCAAAGAATATTATTACATTTAAACAGTAAACAACTGTAAATGATTTAACAAATTCCAAATGTATTTCACAGTACAGAATACTGAAGCTTGTTTTTACTAAGCAAGCAAAGATTAAGCTAATGATTTCTCAATCCCTCTTCTCAAAAATTAGTTTCACCAAAGGCTGCATCTATCATTGGAAGGGTCAGAGTTCATGGAATTTTGGAGCTGAGAGAGACCTTAGGCATCTTTCCATCCACCAGCAGATAAAGAAATTGACTTAGCCAATGTCATATTTGGTTATTAACAGGCTGGACTAGGACACAGGTCACCTGGCTCTCCATCTATATAATTTCTACTGCATTTTGCTGTATCTGTATTAGAATGTGTAAAAGCACTCAGAATACTATCTAACACGTTTTCTGTGGGATATTATGTTTTTAAATCAACATTAAAATTTTTTTTTACACTGAGAATCACTGTAATAGACAAATAATAATAATACAACAATGAATGGCAGGTGAGGAACCTCTCTCTCTCTCTCTCTCTCTCTCTCTCTTCCCCCCCCCCCCCACCCATGTTCTGCTGGGAAAAGCACAAACCCATGATTAGAAATAGCACAAGGGCAAGCATAGGAAACCTGCTAGGGTTCATTAGCCTTTCTCCCCTGGGTTTCTTAGGAGTGGTAGCACGTCTGTTTCATTTTGTCATTGTTACCCTAAGATCTACCACATTTTAATTACAATTATAATCCTTTATACTTGTCTTTACAGGTTTTAGAATATTTCTCCATTACTGTATTTGATCCTCACAGTAAATTGTGAGGGAGATATTATCTCCAATTCTAATTAAGTAACCCATAGCTAAGAGAGGGTAACTTGCCCAAAGCCTCACAGCCAGAAAGTTGTAGAAGTGAGACTAAAACCCCAATGAGTTGCTCATAATATTAATCAACGTGAATTCCCCAAATTCCAAATATTTAGTTTTTTGGGAATTCTGAGATCACTTTAGAAGGAAGATCCTTCATGGAAGTTTGGGTAACTTAAATGTCCAAATTACAGCATGCTTTCTTGGAAAAGAAAAATAGTAGCACCCAAAAATTCCCTGGAAGGGCTTGTGGCTGTTAGTGAACTATGAGGATGGGATTTTGCTAGAAGCATGAAACCACACTCAGCTTTGAGTTCTTCAGTTTGTTTGTTCCAATCCTTGTCATGGGGATAAGGAAACTTGAAAATAAAGTATCACTGAAATTAAATGGATCTGGAAAGAAGTTTACCAAAATGTTACCAGTCTCTGGGTGGCTGGATTACAAGTTAATTTTATTTTATTTTTCTGCATTTTCCACACTTCCTATAAAATAATGTTACTTTGATAATCAGAAATTATATAATTTCCAACCTATTCAAAAGGGAAATTCAAACTTTCTTAAGCTAGATATTTGGATAAACAGATACTTGGAAACTCTCCCAACAAATGAACATCCTTTTAAAAAAAAAAATCAATCATGAGGATGCTAAAGAATTCATTTGGGCATTTATTCATTCTTCTAACAAATATTTATTGAGCACCTACAATGTGCCACACATATTTAAGCATTGGAAATACAACACTACACAAGACATAAAAAAATGCTTGTTTTCATGGACCTTCCATTTTCGAGAGGGAGACAGACCAAAAAGAAAAACCAAGATGATATAATAGAATATGTTAAATGGTGCTAACTAATTAGAAGAAAAATAAAGCAGAGAAGAAAAATGGAGTACTTGGGTTGTGGAGATTTTAGATGGGCTATTCAGGGAAGGTGTCACTGAGAAAGTGACAAAAATGAAGTGAGTTAGTGAGCCTGATGTGATAAGTTTCTGAAGGAAGAGAAATCCAAATGCAGACAGCAGCAAGTACAAGGCCACGCTTAGCAGGATGTAGAAACAGCAAGGTAGCCAGAGAGTCTGGAAGACCAGGAGCGACAGGGAGAAGAGTAGGAGATACCATCAGCAGGAAAGGAATGTGATCTGACTTGTGTTTCAGGATCACATTGGCTATTGTGGTAAAGACAGATTGAAGGCAAGCAAAGGCAGAAGCGGGGAAAACAGATTGGGGGACCATTATATACCTAGACAAGCAGAATTGGTGGGTTAACCCAGGATGATAGGAATGGAGGTGGTGAGAAGTAGATAGCTCCTGATATATTTTGAAGGTGGGGCCAAACTTAGTTGAGTTGTCAGAAACTACGGAAACCTTGGTTAAAGTGATATTTGAAAAGTAATGTAATATGTTAGCTATACTTTAATAAAAATCTTAAAAGAAAACACATATTCTAACATATAGTCCATATTCCGATATTTGTAGCCTTTCTCAGGCAATATACAAATATGTATTTTCCAATATACAAATACACTTAGATCATTGCTTACCCTGGGTTAAAATTTAACATATTTTCAGTTTTTTTCTTTCTATTTATAACATATAAGTGGATATTTTTATAAATAAAGGTCTAAATAATAAACAACATATAAACTATCACCAAAGAAACCAACAATTTTATATTGAGGAAAAATAATGACTCTGATGTGGTAAAAGCAGATTATGTCTTATATTTACCAAGACCATTCTATAGGATGATTTTTATAACTATTAAAATATTTAAAAACAATAATACCTACATATGTATACACACTAATAGAGATAATTTTTATTAATAGAAGTCATTGTGGTTGACACCCCAACATCAATTTCATTCCAGATCATTCATCTATGTCAATCATGAAAATTCCAACCCACTTGCCAGTGGTTGGTTCAGAAATAGGCATTTGACACAATTCTAGCCAATGAGGTATAAGGTGCCTTTTGAGGGAGTGCATCAGGGAGTTACCCCGCTCCTAAGACAAAGCTAAAATAAAGATGATTTTCCTTCTTGCTTTTGCTACTTCATGTCTGAATATAAGTCCTAGAACTACTACCTCTTGTTATCAGCGAGAACTACCACTTTCAAGAGTTAAAGGTGGAAAAATTTGAGTCTTTGATTACATAATTGAGCTGCTGAATCAACCTACTGTGAAGTGTATTGTATCCATTAATTCTATATTTGGATGCACTAGGTTATGCCTGTCCTGCTAAGTAACAAACAAGCTCCAAATCCCAGTAGCTTAAACTAAAAATATTTAATTCTTGCTCATATTTACATGTTCATTATTGGTCAGCAGGGTCCTGTTCTCAATGTCTTCTTCACTAAGATATGTAGGCTGATGGAGTCTCCTTTATTTCGAATGTTCCCCACCTGGCAAGCAAATGGGACCATGGTAAATAGTGTACCAGCATTTAAAGGCTTTCACCTGGCAGTGATGCATGCTACTTTTGCTCAGATTTCCTTATCCAAAGCAACGAACATAGCCATCTCTAATCTAAAGGCGGGTAGGTGAAACATTTCTACCATGTGCCCAGAAAGGGAGAAGCAGTTAACGACAAGTCAAATGGATGAAAAATGTTTATGTAAGTATATATAGAACAACAACAAAAAAGTTAATAGGGTGGGTTTAACACATATATACACACACATATAAATTGCAAAACCTGTACCAGGAAACTAGAAAATATTTTCAGTTGCTTTCCGAATATACACCAGAAATTAACTATGTGCTAGGTCATTTAAAACAAATAACAAACTCCAAAATGTAGAAACAATACAGCCGACATTATATGATACAATGACATAAAATTATATATTACAAACTAATTTATGAAAAACAATTCTTACTGCCTAGAATTTAAAAAGTTCTCTGTTAAGTAACTTCTTGGTTAACAAAGAAATCCAAACTAAAATCACAGAATTTCTACAAAAGCACAATAATTAGAACACTAAATATCCAGACATATGAGATAGAGCTAAAGCAGACTTTAGAGGAAAATTCAATAGCTTTAAATAATTTTGTTAGAAAAATCTGAAGAGTGAATAACTAATAAAGTTTTAGCACCTGGCTGAAAAAGAAAAAAAAAATGAAGCAAAGCAAGTGGAAGGAATTAATAACAAAATAGTGATTTAGAACAGAAAATATAGAGCTAATAAATAAATATTAAAAGTTCTTTAAAATACTAAAATAGATAAAACACTAGGCAAGTTAATCCAAAAAGGACAAAAATAAATAAATAAAAGAAGAAATTATAATAAGGAAATAATGACAAAAACAGAAGAAATTGAAAGAAAAGTAAGAGAACACTTCACTCAGAAATGTGAAAGTATATTTGAAAACCTGGATGAACAAAATGACTTTTATCTAGTAAAATATAATATACCAAAGCTGATATCAGAAGACATAGAAAAATCTAAACAAAATTATGTCCTTAGAAGAAATAGAGAAAATTAATAAAGAAAAGCTCCAGATCCATTTGATTCTATGGAAAATTATTCCAAAACTTTGAAGAGAATACAATACCAATTCTATTTAGATAGCCACAGCATTAGAAACAGTAGTATTCCAAATTATTTTTATGAAGTGAATTATATTGACCCCAAGATCTGACAGATTGTAAAAAAAAAAAAGCAAATAAAAGGGGGGGGGGCTAAAGACCAATTTCACTTATAAATATTAATACTAAATTCCAAAATAAACTCTAGCAACAAAATTTAAGATGAAAGCATCATTGGCAAGGGGCATTTCCCCCATTAATCAGTGATACTTCTATATCAAGAAATTATTTAATGGGAAGAACTAATTAGAAGAATGACATAATCATCTCCATAAATGATGAACAGGAACTGACAAAATTTAGTAACAATTTTTGATGAAAACACTCAATTAAATAATAATAGATGACTATTTCCTTAACATGATATAAATGTACATTTCAGCCCAAGAGCCAGCATCAGGATTAGTGGGAAACACTGGAGTCATTCCCCTGAAGTCAGGAAGAACTGACTTTAAAAAGTCAGCTCTCCTTTGCCATTTTCGTATAACTTTGTAGTAGAGTTAATAGTGTAATCAAATAACAAGGCTTAAAATTTGGAAAGGAAGAGGTACAATACCCATCAACACAAGAACTGATAAATAAATCTTTGAATATCTGCACAAATGAATACTATACAGCAGTAAAAGTGGATGGATTACTGCTATACATGTCTTTATAACTGAATTTCCAAAACAGCAATAACAAAAACAGAAAAATGCATGTGGTATGATTCTGTTTATACAAACATCAAAATGGATAAAACTAGTGTTAGCTGGTGAAACTATATACTACAGAAAATGAATAATTAACACAAAATTCAGCGTAGTGCTTACTTTCAGGGCGCATGATGAGGGAAGTGATTTAGATGGGGCACACAGGGATTTTCTATGTGTGCTGACAATGTCCTAGTTCTTCAGCTGGATGGTCAACGTACAGGTTTTCATTTGCTATTCTTTAAACTCTACATTCATCAGATACCCTTTACATATGGCATTTTCACAGTAAAACTAAACTTAAGTTTTGATATTGTGGTTGTAATTAAAATAGAACTTATATTGAATATTGGTGTATTTGGTGTTTCAGAATTTTGACATTTCAAAATGTCAAAATAATGAGGAAAGCAACACATGTGTACCTTGGGTTCAGGAAAGACTTATGCTGGCACCAATGCAAAGATAATTTAACCATGATAAGAATGGTGATGGCCATTTCAGATTCCCAAGAGTTGAGTCATCAGCAGGGAAACGAGGATTTTAAAAAAGCTAGACAGAAATATTAAAGATGAAACAAGTTAGGATAAAAAATATTCTTGCTAGAGAATAAGAATCGGTAAAGCTATTGAGAATTATAGAGAACTCTTAAAAATAATACCACTAACACACCTAAAATATTAACTATAATTCATCCAGTCAATGGTCAAATTTCTAATTGTCTCATAAATGTAATAAATGTTTTTAAAAAGCGGTCAAATAAAAATCTGATACAATTTAACATACTGCAATTGATTGGTATATTTTTTAAATCTCTTTCAACCTACAGGTTCCCCTTTCATCTTTATTTAAATTACTATTTATTTATTAAAGAAGCACAGAGTGTTTTTTCCTGTACTTACCCACAGTCTGCTTTTGTCAATAGCATCCTCATGGTATTTATTATTTGACATGTTCCTCTGTCGTATATAGTTCTTGTAAATTAGTATATTGATCTAGAGAGTTTTTTCCTAAAGGCTGGAGCCTCAGCATCACTGGGGAACTTGCTAGAAATGCAAATTATTGAACCTTCCCCAAGGCCTATCAAGTCAGAAACTCCTTGGTTTAACCAGCCTTCCAGGTGATTGTGATTCTGCCGAGGTTTGAGAACAGCTGACTGAGAGCTTTAGTCAGTTTTAGGTCTGATATTTTTTATCAAGGAGCACTTTATAATTGTGGTGTGTTCTTTTAAAACGCAAAAAAATATCTGATTATTTTAGCTTTTATGGCCAATAAGGCTGAGTGCTTAGATCTACAAGTATATTAGAAATTACACAATGGAGATGTTCTAATTCTGTCATTCCTTCTTCATTTATTACCTGAAATATTCCTAAAACGAGAAACAGCCCTCATCTACTATTTTGTAACTCAGTGTCCGTAAACAATTTCAAATCCACTGGAAAGTTGAAAGAATAGTACAATGAAAGCTCATATGCCCTTTTCCTGGATTCATCAATTGTTAACATTTTGCAACATTTGCTTTTACCTCTCTCTCTCTGTACACACACGTATCTGTGTGTATATTTGGAAGCAACTTGACACTTTACCCTTAAATACTTCAGCATGTATTTCCTAAGAATGAAGATATTCTCCCACAAAACCACCCAAGAAATTTAATATTGATTTAATAATATCTAATAAAGACTCCATATTCAAATTTCTCCAATTGTCCCAAAAATATCCTTTACTGGAGTTATTTTTTTATTCAAGATCCAATCAAAGGTTATGTATTACGTATGGTTGCTATGTCTCTTCAGTTTCCTTTAATTAGTCTATAATAGTCTCCTTTTCTGTTTGTTTTCCATGGCATTAACATTTTTGAAGGGTCAGACCCAATAACTATACAAAACCTTAATTGAGAATGTAACTCTGAAGACAATTCATTTAAAAAAAAATCAAGTTGTAAATAGTTTAAATTCTAACGAATTATTTTAGAGAATGTTCCATAGTCTAGATTTGCTTGTTTTCTTGTGATTATGGTCAGGGTAAACATTTGGTGACAACACTCTATACGTTATGCTACATACTTCTCATAGCATCACATCGAGAAACACTTCATGACAATTTGTCCCATTACTAGGGATGCTACAGTTGATCTCTTGGTTAAGGTGGTAACTGCCAGATTTTTCTATTGTGAAAGGAGTGTGCAGTTTATTAGTTTATTTAACTTAACAACATGGAACGACAGTACATAAAGTGACTTGTTATTATCATAAAATGGATTTAAAATCTAGCCTATAACTTTCCAAACAGCATTGATCTACACAGAACATGCCCTACTCTATTTTTCTAAGCCATCAGGAAACTCGTTGAGGAGAACTTTTCTTAGCAAAAAATGCCTCAGCTGAAATTTTTTGTTATTCTTTTATCTCCATTAATCATATGTTCAATGATATGAATGTTTACAGTCTATTTTCTAAAAAATTTGCCAGAAGATTAAATTATTTCAGGCTGTCAAAGTAAAAGAGAAAAATAATTTTTACTTATAAGGTCACAGATTTTATATATATATATATATATATATAAATATATATATATATATATATATAATTTATATATATATATAGCCAAAAACATGTATACACATTTTAAGAAAGGAAAAAACTGTATTAAAATTGTAATATTCAATATACCAATAACAAAAGATGAATATTAAGTCATGTGTATACATTTTTTTGGCACCCCTCGTGTGTGTGTGTGTGTGTGTGTGTGTGTGTGTGTGTGTGTGTATTAGTAGATTTCCAGCTTTTGGAGAAAATAACTTCTCTCTTCTTGAATTCTCAATATTCACAACCAAAATTCTTTCCTTCACTTTGTATATGTTTCAAGTAATTTTTGTTATGACTAGTAAGGAGGACTAGTGCTGTGCATATTGTTGTAATTCGTACCTTCCTTATTCTACATGGAGCTTTGGAGAGGGTCCCTGTTCTTACATCACTTTGATGTTTGAGGGCCATTCTCTGCCTGATTTATTAATTACATCATTTCAGATGGAAATTTGTTTTGACTTCCAGTTCTGCCCTACTTTTGCCTTCCTCATCTTTCCCTCTTCAGTCCTTATTTGAGTGTCCTGCCTGTGTGTGTGCGTGCTAGTACACATGCCTCCTTATGGTAATGAAGAGAATGACTGCCTTCCCACTGAATTACCTGCCAAAAATGTTTTGCATTAATTATATGCGACTTAATAACCTTAATTTGCAACTATTTCTGTTAATGTCACATATACTACAAGGTATGAGGCTTCCTTATAATGCTGAAAATTATAGTTTGCCGTAATTAATTTATATGGACTTAATATAAGCAGTGATTATATGTATAACTAATCTTCCCTCACCCTTTTGTGGCACGGGACGGTCTTGAGGATAGCCAGTGCTGTCAAGGTCCAACACCGAAGTCAGATCTTCTAATTAGGGACTCATTTCTCCAGGCTTTTAGGATATGTCCTTCTTCTCTTTTTTACTGCACTGTAGTCTATACAACCCCATCCTGTGGTCTTTTCAGTTTCTTGCAAGTTTGTCAGCAGGCATTTGAAATTACTAGCAAAATTATTTTTTATTTAAAGCTATCAGGCCAGTCTTTTCAAATAGAGTGTAATATTTGGCTCACAATACTATTTTTCATGCCTCATCACACTTTTATACATGGCAAATGGAGAAAGGAAATGTAGCAGGAAATGATTTGGGCCAAAACTACTGTGGGACAGCCGTGGGAGGGCTCAGAAGCAGTTCGCTGGGACATTGCACCCAGCATCCTTGGCTGCTTGACAGAGGTAGACAGGGGACCCTAGATTTAACGTGATCTCAAGAGGCTGTGAGAATGGGACCTTCCTGGTCTGGGAGTCTCGGCATCTTGGCACTGAGTCCATGACAGGTTTCTGACGCCCCTGAGACCATCTCATTCTTAGAAGTCACTTCCTCTTTCCACAGGGAGTCTGCCTTCCCCTCCTCCAGCTGACCTTGCCCTTGCGGTGGTCTTGAGCTACGCAGAACTCCAGAATATTTGCTCAGCTGCCTTGGGTCTACTTGCCCAAGAGATGGAGCCCCACAGAGAAACCACGGGACAATTTTATCCAATAGAATATCTTGGCTCTCCAGGGCGGTAAACAAACTTCTGTTCTGCGAATGTGAATAGCATAACTTTTTTATTTTCTGAATTTTGTTAAATATGCGTATTTATAATCCTATTTACTTTTCTTGACTTCCTATTTATTTATCTCTCTGAAATGAATGCTGACCATCATTTGAGTCACTTTTTTAAAAGGAGCCAAAGACCTTGAAAAATATTTTATTCTTAGCAGTTTCTCAAACTGTTTTTTTTTTCTTTTTTTCTTTTTTGGTTAAATGTCTTTCACAATGCACTATAAAAATAAAAAGTCACCACTGTCTCCTGGAATATGCCAACACATTGCTGTTGTTTTATTTTTCCTTTTGGCCAATTTAAAGTCATTACTTACGATAAAAAAAAGGCATTATTTTTGCACGGAAGAAAAATATAGCCTCAACAAACAAAAATGGAACACAAAAGAACTCATTCCTTTGTTTATATTTTGAAATTTAGTTTTCTCTACAGAAAGGACAGCCTGACATTGGCATATTAACACAACTGCAAAAAAGACATTAAAAAACAGATTTTTGTTATCAACACTTTACTTTTTTTGTAGAACATAGAAATTGTGTATAACAAAAAATAATCCTTCAGATTCATTTATTTGGTCCTCAATATACCTGAGAGAGAGAGAGAGAGAGAGAGAGAGAGAGAGAGAATACTGTATGTTTTATCAAGTTTGTCCACTACACATGAAATGTAAAAACAGTTACCATGCCATGATTTAAAAAACAAGAGGCAAATGTATAGGGTGAAAAGATATGTTCATTTATGGGTCACATTTTAAACTACAAAGTAATACAATTACCAGTGTGTGGTCTATTTTTAAGCCCATAAATGGAATTTAGGTTGTAAATAAGGGGCAGATAATGAAGATAGTTGAGCAACCTTTCACCTGGGTTTCTGAATGATCGCCATGCAGCAGAATTACCAACTGGCAATACTCAGTTCAGGCTGGCACATGACCGTGAAGTGAACTTATTTGTTTCTTTAAGACACTAAGATTTATTGGAGGCAGGTCTCTTCGATGCAGCAATTTAGCCTTACCCTCACTAACACAAACGTGTATATGTGCCTACAGTATGTGGGATGCAAAGTAACTGGATAACAGCATTACAAGCTCATCTTGCGACAGGAATATTTAAATGTTACTCAACAGGAAGCATCACGGTGTCCATGCTTTTGTACGTTAAAGGAATCTCAAGTAGGAAGTAATTCCTCTGCAACAAATGTGAATTTAGACCTTCCTTCCCCATTGATGGATAGTGAAGACGATAATGCTGATGAGATTGAAGATTCAGACAGCTCAGGCTAGACATACTGAAACCTGCAACAGAACAGTGTGACCAGTAATAAGTGGCCAGAAGAAACACGCTAGGTGTCACAAGGTCCTGAGAGTGGAGAAAATAAAAATATTTATCAGAACACACTGTGGTATATATTGTCTAGGTCAGTAAGATTTATATAGTTTGCTTTGCAGAATGTGAGTTTGGTCAAAAAGCATTTTATTATCTTCAGAAAGCCTATATTCTGTAAGATTATATATATACATTTATATATGTTATATTCATATATGAGTATATCTTCCTATAGATACAATACCTTTTTTTTTTTTTTTTTTTTTTAAGGAGGGCACAGCTCACAGTGGCCGATGCGGGGATCCAACCAGCAAGCTTGGTATTATAAGCACCATGCTCTAACCAACTGAGCTAACTGGCCACCCATGTATGCAATATCTTTTAACTCCTAAATTACTTTATTTTCTTTGGAGTGTGATGTCAAGTGAGGGTTACAAAAACAGCAGCATCTCTTACAAATTTCTCTTTTAACCTGGTTTATTTCATATGAAGGTAAACTTCGAATCATTGCTCTTTTAGGTGCAGAAAGGACTAGATTATCTGGAGTACTGCCTTCCTCCGTTTTCGATTATAGATGAAGAAACTAAGGCAGGTGGGAAGGGGGACAGTTTGTCCAGGTCTCCCAGTGCGCCATAGTAGACGAGAGGCAAGATAAGCCTCTGTGTATGTTCCAGAGCTGGATCTTTGTATAGATAAAGAAGGTAGCTGCCAGTGTGCTGTAACGTGAAATCATCTTGAAGAGCCAATATTCTCCGAACATTTTGCCAGGATAGTTGAAGTATCTGCTCTTAAGGAGACACATGCACCACCCAAGAAAGAGGTCACATTAAACAGTAACCTGCTGATAACACATCCACATATAGAAAGCTTTGTCAGGTTAGCTCTGCAATGCTGAGAAAGAATAGTACATAGAAAAGATAAGTTTTGATGGTGGGGAGGCAATGCTAAGAATTGTTCAGTGTCTGGAGTAAAAATGGAAGTATCTTTGAAACAAATTATGTCAAATAGGTGAGATTTTGTAACGTTCTGTACCCCTGGAAGTTGGGGGCCCCCAAACAGAGTAGCATTGATAAAAGAAGAATGAAATGGCAACATGCCAATTACACAATTATGCTTAGAGAAAGGTTTTTATACAACCAAACGACTATTACAGTTGGTATAAATGTGTTTTCTGCATTACTTGTTGAACATCACATGAAGGGAGGGTATGAGGTTAATCGTGGTTTATGGCACTTGTGAATCCAATGTATTTACTTAGATAAAACTTACGAGTTTATGAAACGTTTGAACATGGTACTTTAAATAATCCTTTCAATAACATCCTAAGTAAATTTGTAATTACACTTCTTTGTGCTGCATTGATTAATTTATTTACTAAGCCAACTAATTTTTGAACACCTATCATGCGCCAGGTGAGAGATACCACGAAGAACAAAAGAAACAAATATCTCTGCCCTTGGGAACCAGAGGCAGGCATGGGAGCCTCTTGTTTACAACTTTGGGCTTATTAACTGCCTGGAACTCAAAAATATGAAGACATTTGAAACAGCTTGGTAGGAATGACTTCCTTTTAAAGGACTATCTGAAGACTAGTCAGGAGCATATATCATTTAAGTAGATCTGGAAAGCTTCATATTGAGAGGAAGTGGATGTGGGAAATGCCAGCGAAGCTGAGGTCTTGAATTCAATTCTGTCCAAACTAAGATTATTACCCTTGAAACAGATTTGTTGCAATATGGTTTAATTCATATGCCAGTACTAATAATCTCTGATAGTTCCCTATTTCAGTTTTATTATTATTACCAAACTTAAGTTACCATTCAGGAGCTAGTGTTACACCATAGGATTATTCCTAAAGCCAAACTGAAGGTCTTCAGACACACGAGACCTAGGAATGTGAAAAGCCAACCCCAGCATCCCGGAATGAAGTAAACCCACAACTGAGCTCAGATTTGCAAAGCCCAGCAAGCAGAGTAGACAGTCCAGATGGGGAGCAGGCCAAACACATCTCCCAGACCTGCAAAGAAACCAGCCATCATCTGCCAGCAGAGAGAGGCTTTGCTTAAATGGGGCAGCAAGAAAACAATCAGAAGCTCCTCAGCTCAGCAAGACCTAAATAAACAAACAAAAAACTCTATCCCTAACGACACAGCTAAAGTTCCAGGGTGACCTACTTACTGAACAAAATGCGGTTCCTAGGGCAGCCCACTTTAGTAATAGTTTAACAGCAATGGGCTTCAGTTTTCACAAAGACTCAGTCACTCCTGGTAGCTGATATTAGAGTTAATGTGGTACCTGAGAGGCCTGGAAGAATTAATGTCGCTGCCTCAGTGATGGTTAGGGATTGACAAGTGCCACCTGAGCACATACGAACAGTTTCTCAAAGAGGAAAGCAAGATGTCCCATTGTGAGTGTCGGTTTTGGTTGCCTTGCCTTTTTCCTTCATTTCCTTCATTTGGCTCAAGGGTTCTTGGAGTGTGTGTGTGTGTGTGTGTGTGTGTGTGTGTGTGTGTGATGTGCCATGGACCCCTTTGCAGTCTTATGAAGCATATGGAACCTTTTTCAAAACAATCATTCTTCATTCATAAAATAAAACAGCATGACGAAATACAGTTATCAAAATATTAAAATAAAAGCAAATTCATGATATTATACATGCTTCTTTATTAATACATTATACAACAAGATCTAGGGTAGACCTATAAATTGGCATAATTTCAAAGTGGAGATGAGCATAGAAGATATTTTGAGATGCAGCAACACTGTAATGTAGTATGAAAACATTTGTCATTTCCATGGATGTTAGTTACAGGTTTTAATACTACTGTGATCTATTGCTGATATTTATAAATTAGGAGATGCAAATTTCTATTAGAAGTTAGTAAAAATAAAACATATCATTTGTTTTCTATTATTTAATATAAAAAGAGATAGATAAAAATATGCAAATTATATTATATAAATAAAAAGAAAGAGAATATATTTTTTTCTCTATTCAGGTTCACAGATTCTCTAATGCTTTCCTGGACTCCAGCTGAAGAACTGCTGGTTAATTAGTCAAGTCCTTTCTTCACCTTCAACTAGAGGTTGCAAAGTAGCAGCCCATGGGCCCAATCTGGTCCACAGATGTTAATAGTGCTGACAGTGTAAAAGAATCAAGAGTTGACAGTTTAAAACTTTTGATATTTTATATATAAATATTGAGATCTGCAGTTTCGCTTGAAAAACTGGACTATCTGACGATACTAGGCTAAATACGACTTGGCTATTCAGCTGACCTTGCGATGGGGAGATTATCCTGGATTATCTGGCTGGACCCAGCATACTCACAAGCGTCTTTAAATGTGGAAAAAAGGGGCAGAAAATAGAGACCAGACAGATGGTAGTGTGAGAATGACTATGCCTGACACTGCTTGCTTTGGAGTTGGAGGAACGGGGCTGCAAGCCAAGGAATGCACGTGACACCTAGAAGCTGGGAAAGGCACTGAAACAGATTTCCCCCCAGCGCCTCCAGAAGGAACCAGCCCTGCTGACACCTTGATTTGAGCTTGGTGAGACCCATTTTCGACTTCTGACCCCCAGAAAGGTAAGATAATAGAATTGTGATGTTTTAAGCTACTAAGTTTTGATAACATGTTAGAGTAGTAATTGGAAACTAATGCAAGTGCCTACCATGAGCAGTCACTGTAACAGGAAACACATTGAAGTTATCTATTTAGGTCCTTCCTCACCACACGACTGTAAGCTTCTTGCGGTCAAGCACTATGTCATAGGGTCAGCACCTACAAAGTGCCTAATAAAAAGAAGCAATTAAAACATACTTGTGGAATTCCACTGAATGAATGTTTCTTAAATCCATGTATCCTATTGATCTGTATGATGATTAGTTGGTTGATGGTGGTTTAACCGTTTACTTTTTGCTTTCAGACCATATAACTATAATCCCAGTCAGGTATTCTTAAAGATGGAAGGGACTTCAAACTATGAAGTACTTTTTAAAAATTGAACAAACTTCTTTATGTAATAATTCTCTCTAAAGTAACCTGATTTTCAGTATTACACTGGGGCACTCGCCATTTTAAGTTGTTGACCATTTTATCTGGAAAAGGATTATTTCTTATCTATAGCCAAAATTTGCTTTATTCTTACTACTTTCAAGGTCCTAGTTAAGCTAAGTTAAGCTTATCTTAGTTAAGGCAAGCCCTCTAGAGCAACCAAGAATAATTTGAATCTTGTTGTCTAAACACTACAACAAACAGACTGTTATCTCCCTTGAGCTGTACATGATGCTCCATGTAGCCTGAGTTAGTTTTGTAGGGAGAGGAGAACAACCTATTAATTCATACTTGGCTTGTAGTCAACTAAATCCTATTTTTAATACATGCTGAATTGGGTTTTCTCAATCCTACACTTCTACCATTGATTATTTGAGCACAAGAGCACAAAATTCATCTATTGTCTTTCAATATTATTATATTCATATTTTCACTTTCTTTTAGCCTAAGGAACTAATTTAGAATTGAGATTCTGTCATGTAAAGTATCAACAGTTTCCTCTCAATTAAATTCAACAAACTTTTATTGAGCAATTACTTAGTGCCTACCACTGCACTAAATGTACTAGGTCGTCTGCAAAATTAATAGCATATGTTGCTACCCAAGTAATTATGAATTTGATGAACAGGATGGGGTTGAGACTAGAGCCCTTCATACAAAATGTCAGTGATTCATTGATCAACACCCTCTGGGTATTGTCAGATTTGAATCATGCTAACCACACAACCTTATCCAGTTTCCATTTCTTCACCTTGTTTCTTATACTGAAATTTTAAAAACCTTTTTGAAATCCAGGCACACAATATTGCTCTTATGCAATATATGTCATATGTTTTAACAAGGAAATGCATTTAGGTTTGGTACTTGGATGTCTCTTAGCACCTAGCCCCAAGCGACGTATGTTAGATCAGATGTACCCTCTTTCCCCCCCTTTCTACTCCTTCCTTAGATAGATTTCAAACAAATAGAATAACAACAAATAAGGTCTGAAAATATCAGAAAATAAAATCTAATTTGACTGGAAATTCCATGTTTCTTTTCAAAGAAGAGAAAGTTCGGGGCTTAAGATACTGACAACAGAAATAAAATGATTGATAGAAAAAGATATCTAAGTGGGATTTCTGAGAAAGATAAGTGAAGCAGCACTGCTAGTTTTACTTTGTAATTTTCCAAGCAACTCCGAAGGATTTAGGCAGGGAATGCAGCAGAGGGCAACACAGCATGGAGGGACTTGTATGGAGTTGTCTTAGCAACAAAGACCTTTTGCTGCCTGACTCAGCCAGGCAGGAAAGTGAGAGCAGCTTTGAGGAATGTGCTGAACTTTGCAAGAGGTTGGTTTCCTGCTCTTGGGAAAGTTAAATTACAATTTCCTCAATGTATGTGATATTCTTATTCCTAAGCCTTTGGTTTAAAAAATTGGCTTGAGCAATGTTCTGACAAACAAGGGGTGGAAAGAGACCTTAATGACATAACCAGCAGTTCAAATGTAAGTGCTTTCTTCCAGCTCTCAAAAGCAAGCCTTAGGTACAATGATACATACGGGCCCACCTGGCTTTGGCGGCCGAGCTGCAATGGAATGTTGACTGCTCTGCCTTCAGTCCACCCACCATGTACCTCTGTCTTCTAGCTGCCGGAGTGATTCTTTTAAAATGAAAATCTGCTCCTTGTTTAAGATGCTTTGATGACTCCCATGGTCTTTAGGATAAGAGCAAAATGTCTCCAGTGGTATATAAGGCCTTAGCAGGTGTGGCTCCTATCTCCTCTATGGTCACTCCCTTCCTTCAACCCTCCTCTATTTCAGGCCTCCAGAACTCCTGGCATTTCTTGATTCCACCAAATTCCCTCTTGCTACATTTACCTGCTGCTTTCTCTGCTTGGGGTGCCCTCCCTATACCTCCATTTGGTCTTTTAGATCTCAAAGTCATCATTCACTTCTTCCAGAAGCCTTCCCCAACTTTTCTCCCCTCCCTGACCCCCCCACCCCCCACATTGTGGAGATAGTGGCTGCATATGGCATTACTTTGTAATAATGATTTTAGAAAACAAAGAAAATACCTATTGAAATGCCTGGAGGGTTGCACAGGATTCATAAAATTGCTATCCATCATAGTAGTTTATGCTAATGGAAAGTTCCTTAGATACTCCACAGTGCGTTAGCTGGATCGGAGTGTGTCTGTTGTCTGCTCCTTTATTATACAGGGAGCAAAGACAACATAGCTGGCGCTGTCCTCCTCCTTCATCTGGGAGGGCTGCACATGCGTGTTCACTTTGTGGTCCTTTATCACCTGTACACTCAGCATGTATGCACTTTCCTCTATGTATGCTTTATTTTGATAACTAAGTTTATTAGAAAAACAAACTCCATGGAGGGCTGATCAGCTGAAAGTAAAAACTAAAGAGTTAACTCGTGAGCACAAAGAATAAATGTATACAAAGTATACAAGGGAAGATAAGCGATCTGGATTAGATATCAGCAAATTCCAAAGTCTGTTTAGTGATGCATAATTCCCCTGGGTCAGTCTGAGGAATAAAATAGAGCTAAATGAAGGAAATCCTCAAGTAAATGACAAAGGAAATAGTACCTGAAAAAAGAAATGAGCGCTCAGATTGAAAGGTAACACTATGTGCCAAACAGGATGAGACGACCTCACAAGTTCACACAAAAATTACGACATTTTGGCACATTAAAGATGAAAAATGCAAAAGCTACTGTAGAGTATCAAAACAGAAAACCCACAGATTTCTCACCTGCAATTTTGGATGAGAAAAGACAATGAAGCCAAATCTTCAGTGTATTGAAGGAACAGAACTTCTGAGTCTAGAATTAAGCTTTAGCCATAGTTAGTGAGGGTTTCAAGCATTCTAGGTGCAGGGCACATCCAATAGCCTACTTGTAAGAGCTTTCTCTCTTGCTGGTAGAGCCCTGTTTTACTGAGGTCTATGTCCTACATTCAAGGATGAGTCAAAACAAACACTGGATGAGGCAAGACAAATTCTGTTGCACATCTCAGGAACTCTCCTCCTGTTCCCTTAGATAACCAAGCACACACTGGCTCAGTGAGGAGAACTATAAGGTCTCTAGCTGAAGCTGGAGCTGAAAAGGAAACTCCTCCAGGAAGCCTGTCCTACTTCCACATATTCTCCCTAGCAAGGCCGCTGCCCTGACTGAAAACTCCTGTTGCTACAGAATTGGTTAAGTATCCCTGCCCTGCCCTAGCTTCTTCATACATTATAAAGCAGCACAGGCACGAGCCCTCTGACTCAGGGCACTACCCACGGTGAATCCTGCTTTGCCTGGTTCAAGCACAATTTTCTGTGGGGACTAAATGCATCCTGGGTAGTCCTTCCTACACATGTTGTCCAACAAACCAGATGTGATACCTGCCCCAAGTCGATAATGGTGTTTGTCCCCACCTTTTTTGGCCCAACAACAGTAACGCTTAGTCTATGCCAATCATAGTAATCCCATTCTCCTTGACAGTGGTTGGTATGAAAGACCTGAGTGACTCAGTCCTGGCCAATTAGATGTGAGAAGTCAGCTGGTGGGGGAGCTTATGTGAAAGGTCTCCTTTCCTTTCAAGAGATCGAGGGGAAGAGGCAGAGTGCTCTTCCCTTGAACATTGTCATGTTTGCCTGTGATTCCTGGGATTGTGGCAGGTGGTGCCAAGATGGGAGTTAATCCCAGAGCAGAATAGAAAGGTACAGGATGACAGAGTGGGATGATAAGACCCGAATTTCCTTCATATGAAATCTCTGTGTGTGCAGCTGCCCTATCTCAGGACTTGTTGGTGAGATAATGTAATTCCTTTATTTTTAAAACCATTTGAGTAGGGATTTTTTACTTACAGCCAAAAGTTTCCAAATTGACACTTAACAAAAACTTTACCATCCACAGACCCTCTCAGAGAGAGTTTACTCCCGAAAGAAGAAATGGGAATTCAAGAAGAAGCAACAAGATGCAATAACAACGATGAGCAAGGAAAGGAGTGAAACTGAATGCAAAGCATAAAGAAGAATGAATGTAAAACACATATTTGCAAGCAGTTAACTATAATCCCCAGCAGAACTAAATCAGTGCTAAATCGGTTTACAAGAATGTGCTGTGGGAGAAATAAAGAAATTATTCTGGGAGTTTAAAGAAAACTTCACAGAGAAGGCAGCATGCAAGCTAGGCTTTGAAGTGTGTGTGGGATTTTAGGGCAGGAAGGGGCTGAAGAGCAGTTTAGTTTTCAGGAACACGGCAAAACACATGGAAAGCTGGGGCCTCAGCGAGTGGTGAACAGATATTTAATTGCTGTTCCGAGACGTCTCAAGTCCAAAGTGCTCTTCTGCCTGCAATATGCTTCAGAAATAAAACAGAAAATCTTATCACGTCTTTGTTGCCAAAATGGAGGACAGACATACATTTTAGTGTGGCAATTCCGGTTTCTGTGTATCCAGAAAAATAACAATGGTGGAAAGGGTCAAAGAAAGGGCACCTGAAAGCATCTGAAGGGCACAGGCACTTCTAGGAATATGATGATAGACAGGAAATGAGGGGTTTTCTGACCTAACTGACAAGAAAAGCAAGAAGGCATTTTGAGAGACTTGCTAAATCTCCAAGGAGTGCGGAAAGGGTAAGTATGAAGTATTTTCACCAAAGAGGTTTTTATTCTAATGGGGTTAGTGAACTAATGGCTGAAAAGCCTATTGAATTAAAAGTAAAGACAAAACAAAACAAAAACAAACCAGCAAACCAAAATCTGTGTTATTTCCCCAGTTCTGCTGTTTATTAGCTGTGTCACTTTGGTCTGTCAATAAATCTTTGATGTACTTCAGTGACATTAAAGATGACATGTCATCTCCCTGATCTACCTTACAGGATTTTCCTGAGAAGCTGAGCAGATAATACAAGTGATAAGTGATGGAGAAAAATTTTAGACTCTATGGAGGTATAGATGGAATTTGCTCTAATTTTAGAACATATTTTGAAATGCGGCAAGACTGGCCACTCAGGAGAGATGACCTTGGAACACTAACATGTTGGAGAGTGGAAAACTCAGTTTCCGGGGTGATTTGTGGTGCAGAATGCAGGAAGTCACTGAGTTTGGTTCAGGCAAACTACTAGAACATTGTGGGCATTGAACCAAGTTGGAGGTGGGGTTGGAGACACATATAGAAAGGAATTAATAGATTTTTTTAATAGTATGGGAGCTATGCCAAGACTTGCAGCTTTGGTCAGGAGGCTGCAATTAGGGGTGAATTTAGAAGGAAAAAATGAAATGGAGGAAAGAACCTGAAACTTTTTTGAAGCTGTAAGGACATAATTTGTATGTTCAACCCCAGAGGTTCCACCGTGCCACAGCAACATTGTTTATCTACTTTCCTATGTTTATGAAGCTTGGCAAAAGCGGATGGAGTTCTGAATAGAAAGGAAAAGGATAAGATCTCAGGCCCATGGCATGGGCAAGGACATGAGAAAATCACTCAAAAAACTGCAACCATGGAAGGATCCTCCCTGCCTGATTTGTCCCTGGAGCCATTCTCTCTCCAGATCCCATTCTGGAAATGGGGCATATAAACGCACTTGGGAATTCTTAGAGGCACTTAGTATTATCTGCTGGCTTCCCATCTCCGAAAACACTAGACCAGTTATACCTCTCCCTCTGGGTTATTTAAAAACAATGTGAGTATTTTTAAAATTTATTTTCAATTACAGTTGACATACAATATTATGTTAGTTTCAGGTGTACAAAATACTGATTAGACATTTAATACTATATGAAGTGATCACCCTGATAAGTTTAGACCCATCTGACATCATACATATTTATTACAACATTATTGACTATATTACCTATGCTGTACTTTACATCTCTGTGACTATTTATATAACTGTCAATTTGTACTTCTTAATCCCTTTCACCTTTTCACCCATCCCCCCCAACCCCACTCCCATCTGACAACCATCAATTTGTTCTCTATATCTATGAGTTTGTCTTTGTTTTGTTTCTTCGTTCGTTTTGTTTTTTAGATTCTACAGATAAGTGAAATCATATGGTATTTGTTTACTCTGTCTGACTTACTTCACATAGATTAATACCCTCTAGGTCCATCCATGTTGTTGCAAATGGTAATATTTCATTCTTTTTATGGTTGAGTAATATTCCATTGTAAATATATGCCACCTCTTTTTTATCCCTTCGTCTATTGATAGACACTTAGGTTGCCTCCATATCCTGGCTATTGTAAATAATGCTTCAATGAACATAGGGGTGAATATATCTTTTCAAATTATTGTTTTGGATTTCTTCAGATAAATATCCATAAGCGGAATTGCTGAGTCTTAAGGCAGTTCTATTTTTAGTTTTGTGAGGAATCTTCAAATTGTTTTCCATGGTGGCTACACCAATTTACAATCCTACCAACAATGCATGAGGGTTCCCTTTTCTCTACAACCTCATCAACACTTGTTTGTTAAT
Source organism: Rhinolophus sinicus (assembly GCF_036562045.2). Classification (NCBI taxonomy): domain Eukaryota; kingdom Metazoa; phylum Chordata; class Mammalia; order Chiroptera; family Rhinolophidae; genus Rhinolophus; species Rhinolophus sinicus. The sequence continues at coordinate 86,927,668 of NC_133758.1, forward strand.
TTATTGATGATATCCATTGTGACATGTGTGACGTGATATCTCATCATGGTTTTGATTTTCATTTCCCTGATGATTAGTGATGTTGAGCATCTTTTCATATATCTATTAGCCATCTGTATGTCCTCTTTGGAGAAATGTCTGTTCAGGTCCTCTGCCCATTTTTTAATCAAATTGTTTGTTTTTGTGGTGCTAAGTTGTATGAATTCCTCATATACTCATAGTTTGGGTATTAACCCCTTCCTAGCCACAACAGTCAGACAAGAAAAAGAAATAAAAGGCATACAAATTGGAAAGGAAGAAGTAAAACTTATTTGCAGATACCATGATTCTATATACAGAGAACCCTAAAGATTCCACTAAAAAACTATGAGAACTAATAAATAAATTCTGTGAAGTTTTAGGATACCAAATTAATATTCAGAAATCAGTTTCATTTTTATTCACCAATATCAAACAATTATAATGAGAAATTAAGAAAACAATCCCATTTATAACTGCATCAAGAAGAATAAAAGGCCTAGGAATAAATTGAACCAAGGAGGTAAAAACCTATACTTGGAAAATGATAAGATACTGAGGAAAGAAATTGAAGAACATACAAATAAATGGAAGCATATATCGTGCGCAAGAATAGGAAGAATTAACATTGTTAAAATATTCATACTACCCAAAGCAATCTATAGATTCAATGCAATCCTTATTAAAATACCAATGGAATTTTTCACAGAACTAGAACAAATAATCCTAAAATTCACAGGGAACCACAAAAGATGCTTAAATAGCCAATGCGACCATGAGAAAGAGCAACCTGATATTTACAAGGCTATCATAGTCAAACAGCATGGTACTGGCATAAAAACAGACCTAAGGGTTCCTGGAACAGAATAGAGAGCCTAGGAATAAACCCATGCCTATATGGTCAATTAATCTACATGATGAAGGAGGCAAAAATATACAATGAGGTAAAAAAAGTATCTTCAATAGATGGCGTTGGGAAAACTGGACAGATACATGCAAAAACATGAAACTAAACCATTTATATTATATACAAAAATAAACTCAAAATGGATAAAAGACTTAAATGTAAGACCTTGAAACCATAAAAGTCCTAGAAGAAAACAGGTAATAAACCCTTTGACATTGCCCGTAGCAACATTTTTTTTGGATATACCTCCTCAGGCAAAGGAAACAAAATAAAAAATAAACAAATGGGACAACATCAAACTAAATAGTTTTTGCACAGGGAAGGAAACTATCAACAAAACAAAAAAGACAACCTACTGAAAGGGAGAAGATATTCGCCAATGTGAGTTTGTTTTTTGATTGTTACACTGATTGGGGGGCCATTAAAAACATTTACTGGGCAAATGTTAGGGATGCTAATATCATTCAAGTTTGGGATATTCCTGTACAATGAAGAATTGTTCTGTACCCCATATGACTTTCAAACATCCAACTAGACAGTAACGAATTTAGACAAACATATGTATTATTTGAACTGAAAATCTAACTCCAATACACATACAAGCACAATGTATTTATTATAATTTTAATGCACCCTAAATTTTGTAGGAATAAAATTTTATACTTTGTTCAGAATTTTTTTTTTGAGTTGTTCATTGTTTTGGAAATTTGCATAATTGTTGGAAAATTGCAACACTGCTCAAGGGATTTAGTTGTCTGTATAACACATTTATCTTGGTTTATATTTGTAGTAATTGAATTCAGAGTGATTCTCCATCTAACTGCCAGCTTCTGACTACTTCATTATGTCTTTCAATGCAGTTATTCTTAAGCAAATTGGGATATGTATTACTGTAATACATACTATTTTATTAAAAATAATTTTATTTTTATTTTTAATTTGTGTCATGCTTAAGGCATTATCTTGTCTTCAAAAAAGTAATGCATGTATATAGGTTGCATTGCCTATGAATTTCATTTTAAGATTTTAAAGGGGTCTTAACAAAATATTTGTGAAGAGGTGGCATTAAGCCCATTAGGGTTGAGAAATATTAGACCAAAAATGATTAAAAAGGGAGAAGTTGTAAATATGGGTTGTGTGAAATGCCCATTGCCTACACATTGCACCCCTTTGCAATTTAACTGAAGGAAAGTTACAAAATATCTTCAGGTCAAGAAGCACCCCCATCCCCCCCAAAAAAGCTTTGGAGGCTAACCATAAGTGGCTCAATGTGACATTTCCTCCATTTCATTTTTCCTCAATGTGACAATGTTAAGATTTCCAGTCCTTTGATTTTAAGACAGGATTTTGTTAGCTGACAATATCAGAAGATCTGAAAGAAAGACAAAAACAATACCCAGAACCTCTTTGGCGTTCTCAGGTAACAGGGAAAGACTTTCAAGTGTTTGGAAGCGAACCCAGGTAAGAATAAAGACCTCTGCTTTCCTCTATGAAGAGTTGACAAGCTCCTGAGAGTGAGGGCTGCATATAAGGAGAAAATAGATCAAAATTCTGATTCTTTCCAGGTGAAAGCTTACCTTTTTTCAGAAATGAAATTTTGATACATGCTACAACATAGGTGGACCTTGAAACACATTATGCTTGGTGAAATAAATTAGACATGGAAGAACAAATATTGTATGATTCCAACTTATATGAAATAATGAGATTAGTCAAATTCATAGAGAAAGCAAGTAGAATAGTGGTTACCAGGGGCTGAAGGGAAGGGGAAATAGGGAGTTATTATATAATGGGTACAGATATTTAATTGGAGGTAATTTAAAAGACGTTTTGGGTATGGACAGTGGTGCTGGTTACACAACATTGTGAATGTATTTAATGCCGCTAAATTGTACACCTACAAATGGTTAAAATGATGAATACTATGTTGTGTATATATTTTTACCACAATAAGTAAATTAAATTTTAAAAAGTCTGCCTTTTAAAAAAAAAAGTTCAACCTCTAAACACAGTATAATTCCTAGAGTGTGTAGATTTTTAAGTCTTTATGCCTTCCTAGTCACATCATTTTTTTCTAACTCTGTATATTAAGCCATAAACACCATTTTGTAGGTGGGGTGGGGTGGGGGCTGGAGAACAAGAAAGTCCTGTGAAGGAAACTTTCACATCGTTGTTTACTCCCAGATCTTCAAATGCCGCTTTTAAAATAAAGCAGAAAAGATGACTGTTTGACATACATTGAAGATTTATCATGGCTCCAAATACATTGTAATGAATGCAAAAGGCCTTAAACGCCTTTTCTGGAGCTGTCGTGCCTGCTACTCCCTTTGAAAGCAGTTTCATTTCTGTGAGAAGTAAGAGGCTGAGTCTTGGGCTTGCTGACACAATCATGCACATAACCATTTCCTTTCAGCAGAAATAAAAAAGGTCATAAAAAAATAAGATAATCTGCTCCAATATCTAATTTGGGGGTTTGGTTTGGTTTCTCATTTTTTTTAAACAGAATAGTTTTCTAAAAATTATTTTTCCAGAAACTTTTTCATATGCTCTTTCATCCCAAGAGCAGATTTCCACCCTACAGACAGAGAATCAAGAAGACATAAGCTAAACAGGGCCCATAAGCTCTGCTACTAGATTTATAAGGTGGCGGGCCAGGCTGATTTGTCCTCCCAACTTTCGCTTTGTAGGGCATCAGTCTCTTGATGCCCATCTGTGACTTCAGTCAGGCTTCCATGGGTCACTTTATATTTTTAATTCTCTTATTTTCTGCTTTGAGTGAGATAGATTTGTTACACTGTGAATGAAAAATGTATGTCTATATACATACCTATACGTAAATGTATATACAGACAACTATGTATAAATGTATATCTATATGTACCTATGCATAAATGTATATATTCATATACCCACCTATGAATTTCTATATATACTTATACATAAATGCATATCTGTATGTGTATATATGTATACACAAATATCTATCTATCTATCTATCTATCTATCTATCTATCTACAAAACATTAGCCAGAGATGTAATAGCTCTTTGTTCTGTTAATCGAGCTGCCAGGTGGAACCATTAATATGTGTGGAGGGACAGACTGGCTTGTGCTGAGTACTACACAGAACTGCCGACCTGGGCGTTTCCATCACAGGTCAGAGGCCAACCAAAGCAGTATCAGCCCTCCAGATCACCTGGGTAGAGCAATAGAAACTTCAAAAAAAAAACCAAAAAGAAAAAACACAAACAAAAAAAAACAAAGAAAAAACCCCATGCCTTCTTGAGGACATCAAAGTTATTTTTTTCTTCTTTTAATTTTATGGGTAAGGCAAATAATAGAGTCTTTGTGTTTTATCAGAAAAGTTAATGAAGTTTACTTCTTTAGAACTTGGAGTGAATAGTAAACAAAAATTATGTTGTCACTCTCCCTGGAGTACATCCAGCGCTGTCACATTAAGCAAACTTATTTCTTCTCATGGGAACACAGCGCTTGATGGCTTGTACAGAAAGAGTTGAAGAATAGAATAATATGATGCGTTTGGAGCCGTGTGTGATGGGAAAGACAAGCAGAATCAGTTATTCTAAGTGTTTGCAATTTTAAGATGCTTTGGAGAAACTGACTTGGGGCCACTCTGTCTGTCAGTAGGACTTTGTTCTGAAATGTATTGGAATAGCCTTAGCCGTCAAGTCTCTCGCAGGCAGAGGACAAGCGACTGGTCACTCAGGCACGTGTGGCACATCCCCGGGGGCCAGTACTAAATTTTGAGGAGACTTGGGAGAATCTCACCTGACCACATGGTAGCCCTGGACTGAGCAGGTTTAACAGATGCACAGGGAGGAGAGGAGAGCACCCTAACGACTCACCCCTCTCCTCCGATTGCATTATCTCTGCTGTGGAGTGTTTCTGCTGAAAACTTTTGGGAGCGAAGTCGCCCGGAGCACAATGTCTAACTGCCAACAGAAGGAGAGGGCATGGAGCCGGCTGGTGGAAAACCCCAACCCAAGTGTGGAAAGTTGTCCCCAATGTGGCAACAGGTCTGTGGGAGTAAACAATTTAGTTCATTTTGAGGAAGAAATATTTATGATCAAACATGACAGGTATAAAATGCTGGGAGAAAAACTTTATGGGCTGTGAGAAAAAGAGGGAGAGTTTATCCATGGGCCGGTCCCACTGCTCAGGGTGTTAAAAGCCTTTCTCCCGTCTGTGGTCTTTGGCAGGAGACAGTCACTGGCAGGAGACCTGCTGGTTGTATTGCTCTCTCCTGGTCCCCAGTAAAGTTGCTCTGGACTCTGGCTGGCGCCCTGTTGGAATCGTCACCTCTGACTTCATTTCAAGTGGCATGTGGGGTGTAGATGGCGGGAGCGCTGGGTTCTCTTGTGGTCAAGGAGCATTTAAAAGAGCAGTAGAAGGAACAGCCACGTCAAGGCCTGGCTTGTCCTTGACACATGTCTTTGCCAGGAACCACGGGACGCCGACCCTAGTACAAGGAAGGCCACATGGAGAAGCTGGCAAAGGAACCGGCCATCGGCGGGGCAAGGGAAGCATCTTCTGTGGGTTTTGAAGCCGCCACATACCAGTGTTACACAATGTGATACGATGTGGGTGGGGGGTGGGGAGGGAGTAGCCTTTCTTGCTCTTCCAAATGAAGGTAGTATTTCTTTGAAAAATTAATAAAAAATAAGTTTTTCAGTGTGAAAAATGATCTGGAGAGCTTTGCCCATCATCTGATGAAATAAATGGCATATGAATGTTTGAAAGGGAAATGGATAAATGGCAGTTTCACTCAGCTCCTTCCGAACACTGAGACAGACAAGCTTGTTTCATCCTGGTCAGGAGTGTGTGGTTTGATGGTCAGAGGACAGGCGAGGGAGTCAGAAAGTCTGGGTTGCATTCCCAGCCTTGCCGCTGACTCACTGGGTGAACTTGACCAATGGTTGCACCCTCTGCGTCCCCATCCAGAAAACGGGGATTTAATGACAGTCCCCAGAAAGGAATGTTTGAGCAGTTCCTAGCTACGTGGGGTTAGATATGTTGAGGTCCTAAGCAGATGAAGAAGGCAAGAATTCCAAATTTAATTTTCTTGCACCGGGAAGCATGGTTGAGAGCTTTTAGAAACAATTGGGGTTGAGAACCCGATAAATCCCCATAACTGTCAGAGGTAACTTTTGATAAATGGTTTTCAAAACTCTCAAATCTCCAAAGCCACCCGTCACCTTCCAAAGTTTCATGCTATTGGACCCTGGGAATTTATTTGAAAACAACTTAAAATTAAATTCCATGGCACTGAGTCATTGCCTGCCAGCCACTAAATACTAAGATGAAAATGTCTTGTGACATTTAACACAATGGCTGTTCAAAGGTCTTACATTAGATATTTTAAAGCCCTTAATATTTTGGTTTGCTGCTTCTGTAAGAATCTTAATAATTTGAAACACTGTTAATTATTTTTCAGCCAGAAAACTAACCACCTCATATTTGGGACAAAGACACTCCTCCTTCACAGGGTCTGATTTTTTGCTTGTCCCTTAGAGATTCTTTCACGTGAGGAGCTGTGGAAACAGTAACCAGCAGAACAAATGTCAGGAAACCCGTATTTTGGTCGTGGCATTTCCTTTCTGGCGAATAAGTAATTTAGTTCCTGTAGACGTCAGTTTCCCTGTTTGTAAAATGAGGGTGTGTCTCACAGCTTGTTGCTATTGTTAATTGTTGCCACAGAACCCTTCTTTCAAAAGAAACACTACGCATCATTCCAGGATGAAAAAGATGGAGAAGGGACACCGCCCCAATGTCCTCCGCTGACAAGCCAGGTCAGCAACTTTGTGAAACCCAGCATGAATGCCACTGGCTAGAGTCCTTCAAGTTCAGTCTGTGAAAGCATGTGGGTGAGAAGAGGGAAGAGGAATTGGGTGTGTTTACAACCAAGCAATGTGGGTTAGTGATGACTGCTGAATTCAGAGATGCCTATTTTTGGTTTTGGTCCAGTCATTAAAAATAGAAGGTCTTAAAAGTTTGGATGAAAGCCACTTGGTAGTGCTCCTTTTGATGTGCCCCTGGCCTGTACCCATGTCGAGCCATGTAGTTAACAGTTACTCTTAGTTAACTATAACACCCCAGTCCTTAATCACTCTTGATACATAGAATTTACTGTATTTTGTGCATAGAATTTTTTTCCCCACATGAAGGGTTTCCTTTGAGGAAAACAAACCTTAGTAAAATATTTTCTGTTATTAAAGAGCTACTTCCCCCCCCAAGTGAAATTAGCTTTTAAAACTATGAAAGATATTCATACTGGAGTGTGTGTGTGTGTGTGTGTGTGTGTGTGTGTGTGTGTATCATATAAAGTAGAAGAGTGAATACCTGTGATCCCAGGTACAGCTGCTGGTTACCTAGGTACAATGGCTGTTAACATTTTGACATATTTCTTTGAAGGCTTTTTTCATGCACACACTCTCTTATATATATCATGTAAAACACTTTTTGAAATAAAAATGGCCTCATACATTTCTTTATGCAACTATAGACATCCTGAATATGTATGTACCCTGATATATATATATACACACACATACACACATATTTCACTGTCTATAGAGATAGATAGATTTCACCATTTTCAGTGCTTATATAGTGTTATAATTTGTGAATGTATCATCAGTTGAGGAACATTTAATTTTCACTTTCATAAACAACAGTGTCATGAACAGCTTTGTACGTGTATTTTAGTGTATGTGTCCACTTGTTTCTATTGAATATATTTCTTAAAGTAGAACTGAAATTGTGGTTCAAAACACACTTGTGGTTTTAATTTTGGCCATCAGAAAGGTTGGTACAACCTATATTAGTAAAATGCACTATCTGGTATGGAAATATTGAAAGGTGCTTGTATATTAATAGAAAACAGAATGGCACTGTTTCTTGGAAATGCTTTTTTTATTGACGTTAAAATACATGGTCTTTGTTGGTAAAGGACCAAAATGAATGTTCCAAAGGAGTAATAATTGGCTAGAAGGGTTCATTAGAAAAAAATATATTGTTAGATAACAATATGATTGGATTTTCATCTGGAATAGTGGGGTTCTAAAGCTAATGACTATTTCGAAACTCAAGGATATAGATCTTTAATCCTTGCTCATCAGTAATAATTCCCTCCCTCCCTCCTTTTATTTTTAAAAATTTTTACATGACCCATTTTTTTAAAATGATGATTAGATACAGACAGAAGTAGGGTAAAATTGATGGAGAGCAGCAAAACTTTTAACTGGGAAGCAATTACACCACAACCTATCCCTCTCGTAAGTAACAATAGGCTCAAGAATGGCTTGCCCCTGAGGAAGAAATTAGATCGTTTCAGACCATTGTTTTGATTTTACTGAACCACTTAAGGAAGAAGTACTATTAGTTTATTATTATTATTATTTTTTGCTATGAATTGACCTACTGCACTGCCCAATGCTGGCCTGTCACTCATGGTGACAATATAAACAAAAGATCCATTATAATCTCTAGAAAGTTAAAGTTGTGGGCAGGAATCAGTATAGATGATAAAATTCCTTTCTATTCCAGTCTCTATAACTCCAGTTCAGGAGAAAAACCTATTCAATGACAAATGCGAGAGTTACCTTCAGCAAAACTGCTCTCCTATGTAATAAACACTGTTCAAGATATGTAGGTGACTGGAGAATTTTATTTCTATTATAGAAACGCTATTGTCATTATTTTAAAATTTCACATCATTTTTTCAGAAATTAGAAATATAAACCGAGCGCTTCTGGTTAAATTTGAAACTTGTGACTCTCAATGAGAGAAGTTAATGAAAGAATTAGTTAACAGCTATCCACAAATATTCAAATCACCCATCAATCTTTCCTGAATAAACAGAAAGGACAAAAGATAAAGGCTAAAAAGGCACGCTGTGATTGTAATTTACTATATCACTATGAGTTATCATTAAGAAATTTAATGAAAAGTTGAAGAGACTCTGGCTCATTTGAACTAACCCATCAATCTGGAATTGCTTATAATGGAAAAGAAATGTTTATAAATGGAGTTAGATGCAGTCTTCAAGAATACAGGTGCTATTACAAAGAGGAGGCTGATTAATTGATGCTCTCATCCCTATTCCACCTCCTCCCACGGCCCTTTGCCCCCAGAATACAGGTTTAAATTTAATCTGGAGCTTTAAGTTAGAAGTTAGAAATTTTTTTGATGATGCATATATTTTAACTACTGCAATGGGACAATAAAACAAGACATAAAATTAATTTGCCTGGACAAATTTCAATAATAAGGTTGATATAATGGGTCTGGATTGGTATGGCTTTTAAAAGAAAGGAATGAATGAGGGGATTCCCCAAAACATTTTCAGTCCCTTGAGTCTGTATCATACTTTGGGCTTTGCCTCATCTGAGTGTTAGGAAACCCTGGACTAATAATCCCTACAGAGGAGAAAGTTTGTTCTAATAAAGAATAGATGGTTCAGATATTTATTTTCCTAACATCTACAGAGAGGTATTCTGCCTTAGTATTAACATCACTTACTTTCTCTTCCTGATGATATTATTGTGGCCTACTTGATTTTAAAGACTTGGTTATATATTTTTATGCACATATTCATTAATACTAGAAAACAAAAAAGGTATATTCATACCAAGTAGTTCTACTTAAGGAAATCTGAGCTTTCTTTGTTTTCTAACCTGTTGGCCAGACGGCCATTTGCATGAATTAAAAAGGCAGCCACTGACGATAATAATTGGTGGAGGGACATAAATCCAACACCCCAGACCCTTTATCCTCTGTGTATATGTCAAATTTTGTGACGATCTTAACTTTAGGGTCATTCTTGAATAGCCTTTTTCAGGACCCAAGAGTTTGTATTTATGTGGGAGAAGAAACAGATTACTTGGTTAATGTAGCAACCTGGTTAATTTATATGGCTGTCCCAATATTCCACTTAGCAGAGGACAGGGCTCAGAGGGGAACTGAAGGAAAGGACAAGAAACGAAAGAAAGTTGATAGAGAAAATGTGGGAACCCAGATTCCTGCCCAGGCCCAGTCCTGGATGCCCACAGAATGGCTTGAGGACATGGGTCTTACTTATCCCTCCTGCCGAGTAAAAGATCTGGTGCTGAATGAATGAATAAAAGAATGAATATGTGGATGTCAAGGTGAGAGAGTGTTTAATAAGTGTTGATGGTAGAGGCAGCCTTATAAAACTGACCGTAGATGTATGGGGATGGTGTGGATGCATAGGGTACAACATTTAATTATTTAAGGGCAACTCTCAAGACCTGGCATTTGTTTTGGGAATAGTCGCCCTTAACAGTGGCCTCTCCCAGGACCTGCTGAGTAAAAATGGCTAGATTCTCTTTCATGGCTTTTCATTCTGTACACTAGCCCACAGCATCAGCCAAGTTTTCCTCAGGGCCATTGCACAGGACACCAAAGAATTCAGTCCTCTGTCCAGCAGACGGTGCTATTGTTCTCTGACCTTGCTGAGAGGGCATCAGTGTTTGTCACAGTGGTTCATCCCAGGTTTTCATAATAAAAATGTTCTCAGATATTTGGACAAGGACTTTTTTTTTTCCCAAACGATGCAAAAATATCTCCTCATTGGGCCCATCCCTCAGGTCTTTTCAAAGCAGCAGTGGGGGGAAAAAAGAAGACTTAGAAAATATTCACAATATTCAAAATATTTTTCACAACAATCCCCAAACTTTCTGGGGTGGTGTCCTGACACCTTTGGCTGAATTAAGCAGCTGGGGACGAGGGAGGAGGTAATGGTGGTCAAGTAACCTCCAACACTCAACCACCATCCTGTTTCGGTTGAAGGCCCCAAGTAACACACTTGGTGGGAGGCCTGGGCTGAGCAGGATGGGTCTTCCTCCCAGGGAGCCGCAGAGAACACAAGGCCATTGTCAGGTAAAGTTCAAGGGCTGCTGCAGCAGGCTTGGTCAGCAGCTGTCCCCAAATGCCCACTGCCAGGGAGTCCACAGAGCAGCACTGGCTGTGACCTCAAAAGGAAGCTGCCACCCTGGCCTGGGGTCAAATTGTGTGTGGTGACAGGGAAAGGAATGTGGACTTTGGCTGCGTGAGGAGAGGAAATATGGGAACCCAGGAGAAAAGCCACCTGGGTTTGTTGAAGATTGACCACCAGCTAGGGAGGGCAACGTTTCTTGTCCCTGCAATATGTGGTTTAGGAAGCCCCAATCTTAGCTGCTTTGAGAAGTCTCACTCAGCTAATAAAATGAGCTCGTTAGTGGAGGATAGACTTAACTATTGGATCAATTCCATGGAGAGTACAGGCATAGCAAAGGAAGAAGTCATTTCACAAGAGGTTTCCCCTTGACTTGGCTTGTTGTAAAACTAATTTGCAACTAGGAATTACAGAAAACCCTCAAATGGGAGAATTACTTAGCAAATGTCTTAATTACAGCTGTGAATGGTGGAAAGCAGTTGGATTAGGGACAGGAATATCTGTGTTTGAACCAAGTGTTTTCCATTTTTTAGTTCTGATGGATTGGAGTAAATCACAAAATCTGAGTTTCAGATTCATTCTTATAAAATGAGGATAATCATTCCTGTCCTATCTGTCTCATACCTTCCATACGGTGAGGGGTGCATACGGAAAAACTTTCAATTCTAAAATTCCATACAACTGCAAAGATTTATATTTACTGGAGATCAGATCCTTTTCTCACTTCCAAAATACAGAAGTTTGACACATAGTAAGTACTAAAACAAACAGACCAAACAAACAAAAAACCATGCACTTTTTTAGCGAACGTGGTGACGGAATGATTTCACATTGCAATAAACAAGGGGACATTCCCAGTCCTGTACAGTTGGGGTTCCAAAGACCAGCTAGGTTCATGTTATTGTGAAGCTCTGCATTCAGAACTCTTCAACACTGAGCTTTTTCATAACTTAACCCATTGCTTCTTAGCTGATTAACACAGACATAAACCAGAAAAGACTGCTCTGTGACCTTAAAAGGTTGAACAAATAATACTCCATCCAGGTTCTAATTACCCAAGAGATATAACAAAGACAAATGTAAGACCTTTGTAATAACCCCTGAATGCTTATATGAAACTGTTCACGTCAAACTGATTTCTATAGAGTAAAAATAAAAAGGAATTAAAATATTACATAGTATTTGTAGTATGAGGTAGAATCTAAAAAACATAATTCAACTTCTATAACTGATGGAAATGCTCTAGGAATAGAGAAAAAAAGAAAAAAAAAAACAGGAAAAATTGCATTGTTAAAGACTTTAAACCCTGCAGAAAATCCCCCAAAGTGAGCTGCCTTAAATCCTTTTTATAACAAGACAGGATGTAAATCAATGCAGATATACACACATTAAAATCTATCCAGAATTCTTTCCTGCACCTATTTTTAGACTATTTCAACCTGGCCAATGGGAATACAGAATTAGAAAAACTGGCTGGTGAAATAAATTCGTATAAGGGAACCAAATAATTACTCAGGCCAACAACTGAAGACAAACATTAAAACAAGTTTTTTGTTTGTTTGTTTTTGTGCGTCTCCTGTTCCTTGCAATCCTCTCTCTCCCATAATAGTTGTGTTAAGGGCTTATCTTTCACACCTCTTTGTTTGACATGTCCTTAGCATACTCGGCATAACTGAAATGGCCACTGGGATCAGGATTAGGAACGCAAGGGAAGTCTGACTTGAAAACTATAGGAACTATTTAAAAACCTGTTAAATCACTGAATTTAATTGAACTTCCAAATAAATATCTAGGATTAGAAAAAGATTTAATTAAATTTAGATTCAGCAGCATGATGAACTGTATTAATGCAGACATTTAAATGAATGGAAAATGTGTAGAATATAAGGGAGAATTAGTAGAATTCAAAATATGATGGCACATTACCTAAAATATCTATCTATATATATCTATATATATCTATATATATCTATATATATCTATATATATATATATATATATATATATATATATGGAAGGTAAAATGTAATAAGAAAAATATGTGGATTGTGGTCATGCATTTGCTGATAACTTATTAATTTTAATACTATTTAGGAATTGCTTTTAAAAACATTGCTTTTTTCATTTAAAAAAATGGTTGTTAAGACTACCATTTTGATCTCCATAAAACAGAAAAATCGAGGACTTCTTTTATGTTCAATTTAGTGCAGATTTTTTATTTTCCAGTACACTCTGAAAGATTTTGTATTCATGCTGTTTAATGTTTTTCTCTGGATGACGTCCAAAGTTCTGGTGCTGCCCTCCTAAGAGCAATGTTGCCTGAATTTAACAACTATTTAATCTACTCTTGAGTAAATACTTTTCTTTACTAAGCTCTTAAGAGGTACATATGCAATAACTAGTTTAGTAATAAGCATCATGATATCTTTCCATTTCATGTTTAAAAATTAGTTTGGCATTTCCAAAACACACGGTGGAAAGTGCTGATGGTATAAGAAAAGAGAAACCAGAGCACTGGTGAAAGGAACTCTGATCGACCAAGTTGCTCCTATGTTCCTGAAAATCCTTCAGTTTCAGATTCAGTCAACATGTGGTGAGAGCCTCTGAACCACAACAGGCACTGAATCAGACCCACTTACGGACGTCTCACTCAGCTTCCCTCAGACTCTATGTCACAGAATTACTACCTCTATTCTACACATGGACATTGAGGCTCAGAGTTCAGTGATTGGCAAAAGTCACAAAGCTGGTGAGAGGCTGGATTTGAACTCTAATAGTCTCATATCAGAGTTAGGGCTCTATTACAGCTTGCTGTAATATATTGAATTTGACAAGTTCTGCTTTTTTATATAATTTCTTTTGTTGTTTTTCTTTTAAATTTAACTAATATCCCATCACATTATCGCATCTTTTAAAAAAAACAAATATGAGAGTAAATATGAGAAAGGCAAAATATTAAAAAATAGAAGGTAGGACTAGAAAAGGAGGTAACTAAGGGAATCACAGAGGACTCTAACAAAGTGATTCGATTCTTAAATCAAGGTATGCTGGGGTAAATGTAGTATCACCTGACCCACAGGTTGTAGATGAGTTTCTAGTTGATCAACAGAAGCCTGAACATGATCTCGTGTCTCTGCCAGTTATTGAAGGACTCTAGGCTGACCGATGTAAAATGAGGATATCCTGTCTAAAGCAGGGAAAGTGGTACTGCCCGAGTGCCTTTTCATCTGATGGTGCTTCTTTGAGCCATGAGGACTGAGGCTCTTCTTGGTACAGTGGCTTAGCGCTTTGTACAGGCATCAGAATAGGAAGAGGATTCAAGGAAGCAAGCCAAATCAATAAAAACAGGAACTAATATATCAGTAGGACTTATTTTCTTTAGAAGAGACGGTTTGGAATGGTGGAATAAGAAATCACCCCAGAGGACAGAGGACCGGTAAGTAGGATACGTGGCTTTTAGTCCTGGGTCTTTCACTAAAGAGCGGGATGAGTTTGGGCAAATAACATCACCATTTGGGGCTTCCGTTTTTCATATGTAAAATGAGGAAATTGAGTTACATGGTCTAATCTCTCTCCCAACTCTCATCTCTCTCTTTAAAGTGTGTTCTGCCAGGAGTTTCTAGTGTGCCAGTAGATCCAAAGATTCAGAACTGAGGTAAAACTAAAACCTTTACTCACTGGGCATTTCAAAGCTCTGGGGAAAAGAAAATACCTCTCCTTCAAACACTGATGGGCATTTTTTTCTCCATCCATGATGATCCCAGTTTAACTAGATCTTAAGTGACATTTTTGAGACAATTGAAAATTTTATGAACTTTCCCTCAATATGGTAAAGACATGCTTAAAATAAATACATATTACAGAGCTGGAGAAATAAAAGACAACTAGTAAAATGGGACCTGCTATAGATACTGGACTGAAGTCAAGCAGAAATCCTTGGAAGAAGATATAGGGGTGAGTGGAAACCAGAGAAAGAGTCATTGATGTACTAAGCAAACCGGATGCTAATGAAATTCAAGACTTTGTGCCGGTTAGTTAAGGCATAATATTTGACTACAGATACTGTCTTCGAGGGCTTTTAAGTTCAGAAGTGGCAGTAAAATATATATAAATAACAATAATACAAGGTAGGAAACATTGTTGGATCAGAAACAGAGGTAGAGACGAGAGTGCTACGGTGATTGCAATGATGAAGGCACAATACTTGGTGATCAAAAATGTCAGGAAATGAAATGTAAACCAAAAGTGCAATAAAAGCTGAAAGGAAGCCAGGTGAAGGAGCTGAAGGACAGACCCAACTGTAAACCAGAGAGTAAATGTACTAAGTCTGGGCCACTCACAACTATTTAGGATCCAACCCGGAGCAAAGTCAGAATTTCAGGCCCCTCTGATCTTCCTGGGCACCGCGGATCCAGACTGCCATCCGTGAATCCCGAATCGTACCGTGAGTGGATGCAGAGCTTCTGTTTTGGGGTCATCTGGCTATTGTGGTCATGTGAGCATATTGTGGTTTTATGAATGAAAGTTCAGTAATGTTTGCAGTGATCTATGGAAGTGATTAAAAGTTTAGAGTTGTCAGTCAGATTCTAATATACCTAAGGATTAGGTTTAAAGGAAGACTTCCTTTTCCATGGTTGTCTAAAGATGGAGCCAGCTGCAGGGTTATACCGTAGTAAGCACCCAGGACTCACAGTCAAGTCCCAGCTGCAGACCTCAATCAATGTTAAGACTTGGGCACATCGCTTATCACTTTGAGCCTTAGTTTCCTTACCTGTAAAATGGGGTTTACAGAACCTGCTCTGTCTACCCTACTAGATTTTTATGAGAACAAAATTAAATGAGGTCACATTTAAGTTAACAATTTCCTCTTTCTTGGCAGGAGGTATGTGTCTTGGGCATCTTTATCTCTTTAACTCTTATCCCATAATGTAGCATATATCAGGCACTTGATAAATTGTGTCCCATTGTGTTGCCCTTTAAATAAGTCACACTGGGCACTTGCCATTCCTTTGTTTTTATGGATTTGACTGCCCCAGTGACCATTTATCCCTTCGGTCTATCACACCTGATCAAGGTGAGTCTCTTTGATGAAGTACAGTACAGCCTTCCTCAGCTGTAACCATTGATGGTTGCATTATATCATGCCATTTTCCTGTGCTCTCCATTCATCAACACACACACACACACACACACACACACAGTGTCATTTGTCATAAAAGGATTTGCTATTCAGAAGCCTAGGGTCTGTTCTGTGTTAGCTAACAACTATCCACCATGGGACAGCTTAGAACACAGCTCAGAGGAAAATCATGTTGTACATGATTTGTTTTATTTTCGTCATGCCATCCTGTGTGGCTCTGCATTGCTTTATCTGGGCTATGGAAATCATTTTGAGTGTGAGTGGTCAGAATCAAGCAGTGTTCTTTCACTTCATCAAATCTGGCACATTTTCTCTCTGGGCAAATCCAATGGACATTTTGCAGACCTGCTAATCTCTGGAAGACTGAAGTTTTTAGAAGGCTGCTCTTCATACTTAGGGGTAAATGGCAAGGGAAGGAAATGTTTGCTACTGTTTGGGTTGTGTTTTCTTAGCTTGGCAAAGAATAATAACTTAATGGGATTGATTAATGACTCACTCACAGGAGACACAGTTCAGTAGTTTGGGCTGAATGAGGCTGAGTGCCTATTTTGCTTTTTACTCTCCCAAGATTTTTAGCAATTGTAAAGTATCTACTTCCCCACTTTACTCTTGGGAGTAGATTATACTGAGAAGAAACGTGCTTTGAGTAGAACTCAATATACTTTCTCTGCGATTCTCTGGGGAATCTCACCTTCAAGAAAATGGTATGTCTGATTTCATAGAGATAGTGGGGTTGAGCATTTAAACTCTCTTGAAATAGCTTTCTGAAAGTCTATCATGTAGTTTTATGAGATTTGTGTCTAGAACATTTCATTAGGGAAGTTTAGACTGTCAGACTGACTTGGTGGAAAAGTCAGCACCTTAGCAAGAAGATAAAAATCAGGGTGTGAGTGCCCAGAAGTTTGGTACCACTCATTCAATCTTGGGACGCTCTCATGGTGGTTAGGTGTGTTTCTATCAACCTTCCCAGAGCCCCTTTCTAGCTAAGGTGCCAGCCCCTTAAGGGTAGGAACCAGATCTTATCCATGTTCTGGCTCCTCTGTTGATAGTGGTTCAATACGTCAGCTGCTGCAAGTGTTTTCCTTATTAATTTAGACATTTACGTGGCAACCAATTGAACGTGTTCTAGGTAATAAGGCTATGAACGTGAGCCCACTCAAGCTCCTACCTTCATGGAGCTTGTTTTCTAATGATGGAGAAAGCAACCCATGAATAATCAAATAAATATTCAATATTGTATGAAGTTGCTGTGAATGCTATGAGAAAAAAATGAAGCAGATTAAAGACATAGAGAGTCACAGGAGTACTGTTTTAGATCAGACAGCCAGGAAAGGTCATTCAGAGGTAGTGACGTTTGAGCAGGGTCCTGAATGGAGAAAGGAAGGGAGCCATGGCGATGAGTATCTAGAAAAAGTGCTTTCCAGATGGACAGATAGAGCCAGTACAAAGGCAGTTGGGATTGTAGTTAAGAAATTGGTCTCTAGAGTTTGGTGGCTAGGTTCAAATCCTGGCTCTGCCACTTATATCTCCACATGAAATAATCATGATGATAATAGTTGATGTTTATTAAGTACTTACCACGAGTCAGTTAAAATGCTAAATCTTTTACATGGGATCTTGTTGAATTCTCACACCAACCCTACAAAATCAGTACTATTATGAATTTCACTCTACCAACAAGGAAATGAAGCAAAAAGAGGTTAGTGAATGTTGGAGCCAGGATTCAATCTGTGGAGTTTGACTAAAGAGCCAGTAGTTTTAACACAAAGTAAAATGTGGGATGAGCATAGCCAGATGTGGGAAAATTGGGAAATTTGCTCTTTGAAACTTCTCCCTCTTCTGCCAATGAACTATTTTCTTCCAACACTGCCTAGGGCCTTCTGAGGTGGTTTGGGAGGGTGTACCCATATGCATTACTACCTGTTTTTCTGGACTTTCCCCCACAGAAATCATTCCTGATTCCCAACCCTTGGGGAACAGCCATTTTGGTCTAAGTAAACTGTCAAACTAAGCTTAGCAAAAGTGCCATTGGGAATTGTAATTTAGTAGAAATAGTAGGAAATGATAAGTCCTGGCTCTGCGACTAACCAGCTGTATGACTTAGGTCAAGCCACTGGCTCTCTGAGCCTCAGTTTCTTCCTACACAAAATGAATTGATACTATTTCTACTGTCTACCTCATCTAATATTAAATATATTTTTCCTATGCAAATCAAATGAAGTCATACATGGTGAAGTAAAATATAAAATAAATGTAAGCTCTATTTGAGGACAGCGTATGTTATAAATAGGCAAAGATATCCTATGATATTTATTTTCTTGATTATTAGATTTTTTCACTGTGACAAACTTTTGGCCCTGTTTTCTATTTCTGTTTCTGATGTCATACCCTCCTACTACCTCCAGTTCTTCAAATTTCATTTCTCAGAATAATGAAAATATTACCTGGACTTTCACCAAAAATGTGCTTTAAAACATTTGCTTCTTTAGAAACTAGATAAATCAAAGCATTTGTACCTTTTGGAATTAAAGCTATTAGACTAAAATTTCAAATTTTTGGATTTGAAAATTCAAATTCATTTTATTATACAGAAAAATCTCAGTTAACCAGAATGCTATGAAGAACAAGAGGTGTTAAGTAATTAATTATTGGTTACTTAAAAGCAAAAATACATTAGAATCCCCTTTCTCTTTTTATATTATAGAAAATATATTTTAAAAATACATGTTACCCTTCTGACCTAGTGATGGTAATCAAATCTGCCTGTGTGTGTGTGTGTGTGTGTGTGTGTGTGAGAGAGAGAGAGAGAGAGAGAGAGAGAGAGAGAGAGAGAGAGTTATTTTATGGAGAACAGAACTGCTATTTTGAGTGGACACCATCTGGAATAATGAAGACTCTTTGCACATTAAAAAGATGTTAATAATAAAAGCCACGTAGTGGTTAAGGGCTCAGGCTCAATGCCGGTTCACTTGGGTTGGAACCCTGGCTTGGTTACTTAGCAGTTCTATGGCCCTGGATAAGTTAGTTAACTTCTCTGAATCCCTAATTTCCTCATCTGTAAAATGAGGATAATACTAATAATACCTGCTTCATCAAATTATTCAAGTAAAAGCAGTGACTAATGCAGAGTAAGTGCCCTATAAAGGTTAGAATTATTGCTGGGCTGGTAGTGATGAGCACTTACTGTGTCTTTAATTTTTTAAATCCACAACAACTCTATACGAAGCAGGTACTATTATTATCCTTATTTTACAGATGAGAAAACTGAAGAATAGACATAGAGAGTAACTTGCCTGGGGCCAGTCAGCTAGTACCAATGTGGCTGAAAACCCATCCCACATCTGCCTGACTCCAACTCCATGGTCCTAACCTCCATCTTAACATGCTTGGGTTACATATTTCCTGCCTTACTTTTCATTATTTACCTTTGTTCTCAGTGTTAGAATAAACAATAAGCATTTATGGAATGGAATGGAATGGAATGGAACTGCACAATCAAAATTGAGATCTGATCAATTGAATCCATTTAATTGAGGTTTTGGGGTATTATTTTTAGTGAATGTGGTCCTTTAAGTAAATCACATATTGCAAGTGGCCATGAATAAATTATTTTAAAATTAATATTTCTTTTGCATCACATCTACCAAAGTCATCACCAGGTTTACCTAGAAAAATTTAATTCTGTTTGGCTTTGGAAGAACTGGAAACTTTTTTTTCAGTGAATGTTTTATCATAGAATCTATTCTTCCAGAGACCAGGGTAAACTTCCGATGGTGCCTAGAACAGTTCACACCTGTCTGGGTGCATATTGACATTATTTGATGTGGGTGATGGATGGCTTGACAGACATAGCCTGTGAAGATGGGAGGATGGGCTGCAGAAAGGCATGCATGATCGAGTCTGTCTTTTCCAGTAACAGTAATGGGTCATGGCTGCATTTTAAAGGGTAGGGGAAAATTACTTTTCCAACCCAAAGTATAAAAACTATGACTCATGCTGGAATTGGTCCAGGATGTTGGTTGAATTATCCAGATTGACAATGAAAGCTGAAAGATCTTGGGAAGACAATGTGGAGAGCTGAAATGCAGGGACAGACATATGGGAAGCTAAGATTCACTGGAAAAACGCGAACTGGTTAAAGAAAAAGAAGAAGAAAAACAGAGTGTAAAACATTTTTAAAAAAAAAAAATCAAAGAAATGCCTTTAAAATGACTTTCTTGATCTCCTTAGATAATCCTAGGAACTCCAAACTCTCTACCCAGCAAATTAATGGGACATCCAAAGAAAACCAATCCCTCCTTGTAAACAAAGTGGAAATTTCCTTCTTTCCAAAAGGGCCCCAGTCCCAGCCATAGAGGAAGCAAGGAGACGAAAACACATTTCTGCCTGAAATGACCTCCTATTTTAAGAAAAAACAACAGCCTCAAAAGAAGGAAAGGAAAAACAAAGTTCCACCCAGAAGGAAATTGTATGTAAACAGCCCAAAGGGAGACCAAGACCGGGAAGGTTGGAACACTGAAATAAGCCACAAGCAAAGGGCTTTTGACAATGTCATTAGCCTCTGACAGTCAGAATCTGAGCTTGAGACAACTGCTTTGTGATTGACAAAAAGGGGCTGGGGTAGGGGAGGATCTGGACAAAAGCAAGCTGGTTGAATGGTCCCCTCTGCAGCTGTGGAAACTTTGATCTTTGAAGTTTGCCCTTTTTTTCAGGACTCTGCTAGTGTGTAACTCAGTGGAGATCAGCAACCACAAAACGCTGGCTATAATTTTCTGCAATTTGTCACATGCCCTCTTCAAGCCCTAGTGAGATGGTTTACTTTGGTTTTTAAGCTGTGGATGGTAGCAAGGTAGTTCAGGCAAGATAAGAGCAAACTGGAATCTTTGTCTTCAATTCTTCTAAGCCTGGAGGCTACATTAGCCTGCAGGTGTATTTTTATTTATTTTTTTCTACTTAAGTATTTGGTTTGGCCCACACAACTTTAATTTCCCCCCTCTTTTTGGATCCAACATTTAAAAAATCAAGAGATTCCAAGTCATAATTGGATTTCTATTTACTTTTGAAAAATCTGGTGACTATGTTCCCAGATTCCTGTGGGGTAACATCTGAAGCTGAGTACCTGCTGCCCTGTTCCAATGGGGCATGCACTTGACGTTCTGCTACTCCCCACCCTGCCAGCTCCCCTCAATTCTGTCACCTCTCGCCCCACCCATGGGAATTTGTGTTGGGTTCTCCACTGATCCATGTACATCTTTAGGAATGCCCCCTATCTAATCCATGATTGCAGCCGCCTGCTGAGAAGGATGCTAAGGCCGTGGCTAGGCTTGGCACAAAAGCTGTGATTAGTTACTAATGTTCACTTTGAGCACAGAGGGAGTGGATGGCAGCACAGATGCCATATGTTTGCCTTTTCGGATTAATTAGATCTCGAGTTTAAGCCTGTATCTTGCCTTTACATAGGATCCAGCCTGCTTCTTAGTGCACTTTCTCTATAAACATTCTCGAAACCCAGTAGTGTTCATTTCATCTCAAAACCTCTAAACAAAACCTTCCATATGGTATCTCACTGATTTTCTAGAATCCTCATTATGCCCACCTTCATTTCATTGACCTTCAACCAGTTTACAACCAATTCCTGGTTTAGTTCAAACAGAGCCCCAAATAAGTGAAAGGAAAAGCATTGATGGCCTGTGACACATGTTTTAAGATGACATTTGAAGTAGGAGCCACTGCTGTGGCATCGATCTATCTATCTGTCTGTCTGTCTGTCTGTCTGTCTATCATCTATCTATCTATCTATCATCTATCATCTCTACTTACCTACCCATTTAGACTCCTAGCTGCCTGCCATAAGAAACAGGGCTGCAGGTATTTTCTTCTCTAAGTGGCTTTTCACACCCTCACCGTGGTACTCTACCTACTGTCCCTTGGCCAACCCCTACAATTAATGGAGGCCAGTATGTAACCAACCCTTTCACACGAAATGGACTGCCAGAAGTCCAGGGGTGGGAACCTTGGTGAGCTACTTTTCAAAGGTCTCCGACTCTTAAATGAAATCTCTTTGGTGCTTTTATGGATTCTGTTGTTGGAGCCCCAAGGGCCCTTAAGAAAAATGCCTGGAGCCAGCTGGTCCCTGCCATCGTTGAAACCTAAAGGGAGGAGCCCCATAGGCGAGGAACTGCTCCCTAGATGTCTTAAAGTTGCTTGTATTTCAAAAGAATTCAGCTTACCACCACTGTGGCTTTTAGCCTCTCTAATAAAGCAGTTTTTTAAAAGCTAAAAACATAATCTGCCTTTTAAATCTGCTCTTCCTGCTGAGTCTAAATGGGGCTGCAGCAAAATGCCTAGCCGGCATTAGAGTTCTCCAAAGTCAATCAGCTGAAATGGGGTTGCTTGGGGGTTTGAAATATATTTGAAAACACTCCAGGGGTGGTGCAAAATAACTGAACAAAGGCAAATTACATGAAAAGAAGAAGCAGGTGGGGGTTTATGAAGCTAAAGAATCCCTTGTATAGTTGATTTTTTTGGTAAAACAGACTCTAGTTTGCTGTTGTAGCTCATGGAAAAAAGAAAATCAAGATAAAAATTATTGTGACAAAAATCTACTATGGATAAACTGATGTGTTTTTTTTAGGAAGACAAAATTAAGATTGTGGCACATAACATATTATACTCTTCATAATTTCCTGAAAGGTAATATATCTATGGATCAAAGTAATTTTGAATAAGGGTCACCTATAGGGTGATAAATGTAGATTGTGGGTTACCCAATAAAAATGCAAATTTTCTGATAGGACAAATTTGGTGACACCCCTCCCCCCGAAGAAAAAAGGGACATCTATCTCTCTAAGGCCTTAAGAAAAGAACAAGACTAGTTTTCCAGTAAATTTGCTGGTTGGATGACATGAGCTGCCTTAAAATTTTACTTGGCCAAAGCGATTTCTATACTTAAGAGGGAGGATAATTGAGCAGTGTAAAATTGCAAAATTCATTGCAAATAATAAATCTCTATGCAAGAAGGTTTTTGACATTGCCTTTCCTATATTTTCCCTCTGTATGGAATATATGGCGTGGACAAAGTTGCCAGAAGTTCTTGTGCTCTTTGTTGGATGATGGTTGGGAGGTATAAACTTGAAAACACAGCTTTTGCCAGCACACATTGCTTGTTAGCCTTTGAAGGCCAACGTGTGTGCTGGAAGAAATGCCTCAGAACACTTGAGAAGGTGGATGCATATGAGTAAATTGCAAGGGATTGAAGCATTGGTTTGGATAAGAATGGAAAAATTCAGTTGCTTAGCCAAGGCAATTCCAAAGGACTTTGATCTGGCTATCTCAGGAGAATGAATTTATGCCATTCCAGCATTTTCTGGTTTTGGCTAAGCAAAGCATATAGTAAAGAAATAAATATAAAATAAAACCCAGCTTTTAATGGGTTTTTAGAACTTTCACTTCTGGCTACAAACAAGAGACAAAAGGCAAATAGATATTGTTTTAAAAATGCTAAGCCAGGCCTTTTCTAACCTCAAAAAAACATTGGGGTTTGATTAGGTTCAGATTTGGGGCAAGTTTCAGGATAGTGTTTGTTCTAGCAACTTCCTCCCCATCTCTGTGGAAAGTGTTGGTTGTTGTGGTTCTGGAAGCCACGCTCTGAAGGCTCTAAGCTGGGGCATCATGAG
Source organism: Rhinolophus sinicus (assembly GCF_036562045.2). Taxonomy (NCBI): domain Eukaryota; kingdom Metazoa; phylum Chordata; class Mammalia; order Chiroptera; family Rhinolophidae; genus Rhinolophus; species Rhinolophus sinicus. Next base: position 86,951,384 of record NC_133758.1, read on the forward strand.
ACAGGCTCCAATCTGTCATTTGTGCCTCTGCCCACACTTCCTTCAGTGTGTTCCTTGGACCTGGGCCTCCCCCAATTGCATGAGCCGTTACATGACTAAGCAGAGCCCAGACCTCTTGTCTCAACCCTTTATGGTAGAACCTTTGTGTTTACCTCCCATCTCCAAGCATCTCTCGTGTGCACCAATCCCTGGCTCCTTCAGATGAGCATTTGTTTCATTTCTGTCTTCAGCTGAGCTTCATTCCACTCCTCTAAACTGCACCTTGGATCTGGGGATATTTCTTATATTCAATCAGCAGGGGTTTTTTTTCTGTTTTGTTTTTTTATTGCATTATTCAGTCAGCTATGGAAATCCACTACTATCTGGGATATATTTCTAGAAAGAAAGATGGTGATATCTTCTGTGAAATAAGAGGAGGACAGGGAGGAAATTAATCTTTTGTGAAAATCTAATATGCGCTAGGCATTGTCCTAGAAGCTTTTTGAGGATCTCATTTAAACTTGACATCAATATAATAGGATATAACATATTGTCGTAAAGATCATAGAAGATAATTCATGTAAGATACTTAGCATGAGGCATGGCACATAGTAAGGACTCAGTAAATGTGAGTTATTATTATTAGTTCTTAAATTCCTTCCTAGGAAGGAAGGGACTCAATCTTTTCCTTTTAGTCAGGGTCTCCTGCGATGCCCTGCTATTTATAGGGTTCCATAGATGTTTATTGAATGATTGAGTGAATGGACTCTTGCCAGAAGTATCTTACTATTATTGCTGATTTTTTTGGTTAACAAGATATAATTTGACAGATTAATTTATGTCCTTTTATAAAATCATGGGTTTGAAGAAGAATCTGACATAAAAATAGTCCAGATAAGGCAAAAATTTCCCCGTTTCATCTTTGTTTCTTTTTCTTCATTTTATACTATTAGCCCTGAATTCTAATGAGCTATACTTCTTATGCTTGGATGAAATATAAACACACTACTTAGATATCAATGTTTGATAAACCTAACCATAGAATGCAATGTTTTGCAGACACAGAGACTAGGTTGAAATCAAGCCATGGGAATAAAAAAGTAAGAGTGTGAGAAAATAGAATGTTACTTGAAAAAAATGATAATTGAGGAAACTAATATAGGCAAATATTTCAGGAACAGCAAGGATTTGGAATATAATTATTAGCAATAATTGGAGCAGCATGACGTCATGGAAAAGCTTGAATCTCCAGCACTTTACCTCATTGGAGCTCATCCAATTTTCTCATCTGTGAAATGAAAATGTTTTGTAGGTGAACTCTAGAACCTTCTAGCTCTAACATTGCCTGATTTTATTTAATAATAACAATAGTAAATTGCATTTATACATCTTTTTCACCCTTTGAAAACTCTTTCATACTGTCTCATTAAACATAGGTCTACTACACTAGTAGATGCACATAGAGTATTTGAGAAAGAAGAAAGACAAAGGCCTCAATCTCTATGTTATTATAAAACATGTGATTCATCTAAATCTGTTCAATAACATGTCAATCACGAAGGTGAGAAATAAATCTAGCTTAGTTTTTAGCCTCTCAGAATGTGAGAATGGAAGACCCTCAGGAAGCATGGGGTCCCCTTCTTCATCATGGATGATGAAAGGTGAAAAGACAGGCCCAAGCACTCTTGACTTCATGTTACGATCTCTGTACTCCCAATAAGCTACTCTTCACATGTCATCAATGCCACTGAATTGATTTCTTGCTTGATTTTACTGACAGCCCCACTCAATCTAGACAATCTGAGCAAAACAGATGTAAGAAATGAAATATATTAAAAGTCAGAGAAAGAAGAAATTTTGCTGGAAAAATGTCTGAGAAACTTAAGTGATTTCTGCTTAGTACCATTTTATCTCACGAAGAGTCTGGTTCATTTGTTATCTAATGATCAAGGAAAAAAAGTCTAGTTTCTGCCCCCACCCCACACCCAAATCTACTCTGGGAATGTTTAGTGTTTACATTTTTACCTATATTTTTGTGACTACAGGTGGTATCTGACTTTGTAAAACTAAATATAGAATTCTATTTGTTTCAATAAATTAAATATTAAATATAAACGTTTTTAAAGTGGAATCTTTTACTAGTTGTGAATTTATCCTCAAGAGAGGCAATGCCAGGGATTAGAACTTTTTCATCCTTAATTTATTTCTATGCTAGAAAACTAACATAGTTCTATGTACTGACATTTAAAGTTTGAATGGTACATTAATGTAATTTTTAAGATTTCAACATGAACATCTATTTTATATGTTTTTAAAAGACTACAGAATTACTTCTTTTTTTGATATGATAAATTCTTATGCTAAAAAAGTTCTTTTATAGAATTCATACGTTAAATATCAAACAAGGCGAGTGTCAAACTGTAGAAATATAAAGAAAGCAGTGCTTTCAATTTTATTAGCAGATAGAAGCAGAATCCTGTGAAACACATTTGAATACTAAAAAATTTACAGTGGTGTTAAAGCAAGAGACACGTGTCAAAACTCTAGAATACTAGTATACAAATTATCACGCTGGGTGCTTGAGAGATTAATTTCCCCTTAGAAACTCGTAATCTAGTAGACTGGGGACCAACAACATCTTTTTGTTAAAGGGCAGATGACAAATATTTTTAGCTTTGCAGGCCATAATCTCTGTTGCAGTTACTCAACTCTGCTATCGTAGAATGAAAGCAGTCATACATAAACAATACATAAAAGTATGAGAGTGACCATGTTCTAATAAAACTTTATGGACATTGATGTTTAAATTTCATATTATTTCCATGTGTTACGCAATATTATTCTTGCTTTTATCAACCATTTAAAGATATAAAAACCAGTCTTAGCTGTGGGCCACATAAAAAGAAGCAATGAGTCAAATTTGGCCTGTAGGCTATAGTTTACTGACCTCTGTAGTAGATGTGTTTATAAAACAAAATAGAACGCATGGAATAGCATGTTATGATAGAGGAAACATATGCTATGGGAGTACAAAATAGGAGCGATTACTTAGGAAAGGCTGTAATGATAATACCTTTATGGAAACAGTCATTTTGTTTTCATATTTTTTGAAATGAGATTTACATAGCATAAAATTAATTACTTTAAAATTAACAACTGAATGGCACTTAGAACATTCACAGTGTTGTGCACTTTATCTAGTTTGTGAAACTTTATCTAGTTCCAAAACATTTTCATCAACTCCAAAGGAAAACCCATACCCATTGAATAGCTGCTCCCATTCCCCTCTCCTGCCAGCCCCTGGCAACCATCAATCTCCTTTCTGTCTCTATGGATTTACCTCTTCTGGGTATTTCATATACGTGGAATCACACAGTATGTGATCTTTTGTGTTTGGCTTCTTTTACTTAGTATGTTTTCTGATTCATTCAAGTTGCAGAATGTATCAGTACTTCATTTTTAGGGCCGAATAATATTCCATTGCCTGTATATAGCACATTTTGTTTATCAGTTCATCAGCTGATGGGTATTTGGGCCGTTTCCACCTTTTGGTTTTGTGACTAGTGTGCTATGAACATGTATTTGCTTGAGTACAAGATTTCAATTATTTTGTGTATAAACCTAGGAGTGGAATTGATGGATCATGTGGTAATTCTATGTTTAACTTTAAGAGGAATCACCAAATTGTTTTCCACAACAGCTGAACCATTTTACATTCCCATCAGCAAGGTACAAGGGTTCAATCGCTCCACATCCTCACCAACACTTATTTGCTGTTTGCTGTTTTTGTTTTGGTTTTTTTCATAGCCATCCTAGTGGGTATGAAGTGGTATCTCATTGCAAAGTGTTGGCAGGAGAACATTCTAAGTAGAAAGACTAGCAAGTGCAAAGGCCCTGAGGTAGAGAGAGTTTGATGGACTCCAGGTACTAACAGAAGGCCAGTGTGGCTGAAGGGATTGGTATGAGTCAGGTTGGAGGGGGATGACAATTCCAGATCACGCAGAGCCTTGGAAATCAGGGCAATGAGGTCTTGAACTATGAAGAAACTTTAAAAATTTTTAAATATAAAATGACATGGTTTGATTTACATTTTATAAAGCTCACAATGGCTATTGGGTAGAAAATGGATTATAATCCACCAAGAATGGAAGCAGGAAGACCAGTTTTGAGGCTCTTGCAAAATTAGACAAAAAAGGATTTTAGCCTGGACCAGAGAGTGGGCCCTAGCAGATAGACCGAAGCTATTAATAGAACCGTCAGGACTTGCTGAGAGATTAGAGGGAGGGAAAAGGAGGACTCAAGGCTGACTCCTCGGGTTTTGGCTGAGCAACTAAGTGGATGGAAGTGCCTTTTACTAAGATGGAGAAGACCTAGAAAGGGACAATTGGAGAAAATGTCTCAATAGATCTATTTTAGAAATGTGGAGACTCAGTATGAGCTGTATGAAGAGGTCTTTATTGGACAGATTACCTTATCTCTGCTGAGAGATACATCCAATTGGCCCAGTTCATCTTTTAGTGTCCGGTCACACTAGGCCATTTATTGTCTAGCTTATGGTGTGATTTCCCTTTCACCAAGTGCTTCCACTTTACACATCACCTGAGGCCCACAAACGGATAAAGGTTCAGGCAATCCAATTCAGAGGCCTGGTAAACATGGCTGTACAGAGGGATAATAATATCTGCCTATTCTACCTCACAGGGTTATTATGGGGATTCCATAGGTAAAAGCCCTTCGTAAACTCTAAAGTGGTCACACATGTAATGGGTTTAAAGGACTCTCAAAGTAGTTTAATTTACCAAACCTACGTATTTATACCAATTTTACTAAATCAGTTGAAAAATTATAATAAACTTTTATTTAACCAGACTGGTTGTTGCCAGATGCCCACAGAAATGCAGCAAAAACTCACATACTTTCGTGCTTATTGGAGCATAATTTAGCACAAAGAATAAATTGGGTCCATAAAACTCTGAAAAACAACTTAAGAAGAATTACTTTCTATTATTAATTGAGGGCAAGCCGCCCCTAACTCTTGCCAGCAACAGCTTGCAGCCTGGTGTTCTATCGGTACAAGACCCATTGTAGTTGGTACTCTCATCTTCTGGCAAAAACGAAAGCAATTGCCTGGAAAAAGATAAAGGGGTTGTTCCACTCCCTGTCTCTCCCTTTCAGTCCACTATCCTGGATTCATCCTTTCCTGCTGTTAAACTCTGGCCTGAGTTCCCTTAGGTCCAACCCTCTACCCAGGGCTGGTTTCCTGGGCACGTGACCTGTGCTATTGCACAGGGCCTTGTGCCCGCTACTTGGTCTATTTCTCTGCTGTCTCTATTTTTGAAATTCTTAGTAATGTTATCTTTGAACTTGTATTTCATACATGAAGTCTGACAGGCCAAAAAAGCATGCATTTGAGCAGAGGAGGTATGTATAACTCCCACTGTTCTTAGCTGCCTGTTTTCAGATAGTATTCGAAATGCCCCATGGGTACAAAATTTTGGTGAACCCATGATACATGGGAGTTCAGCAAAATCCAAAGCAAGTACACAGCAAGCATGTTACATCTAGGACTGAGTAGCCAAGATAGAAGACGGGGTACTCTAACAGCCCCAAAAGACCACACTTTCTATTCAAACCAGAATTTGTTTCAAACGTAGGAGGAAAGCCGTAGTGTCCTACGAAATACAAAAAACCAGGGAACCCTATCGTATCTTCTCTTGTATTACTCCCCTGTTTAGTCACTCACATACTGAAAGTGATGGCATAGAAGGATAGGGCAACCCATAGTTCCTTTTCTTTCAGTTTTTCTTTACTCATCATAAAGCTGAAGGGAGAGCATGTTGGTACAATACACACATATCAAGAAGTAAAATAAAAATAATTGGGTTCGTTTTGTTCAGTGTTTCCACTGTTCTGGTGAAAACAAAGTACGTATTCTTAGGTGAGCTATTTCAACACATAATATTTTATAATTAGCAGGGTCCTTTTTTTTTATTTGAGTGATTACTTTGAAATATCATAAAATTACTACATTTTCTTAAAGAATCAAAACAGTCCCTCAAAAATTTTATAGACATTCTTAATGTGTTTTATAGATTCTTTGTTTATTGACAATGCAAAAGTTGTCAATCACCTTTTTATTTTTTGTTAGTTTCAAGTGTACAAAACAACATAATGATTAGAATTTATATACCTCACAAAGTGATAACCCCAATACGTCTATTAGCCATCTGACACTGTACATAGTTACTGCAATGTTATTGATTGTATTCCATATGCTGTACTTTATATCCCTGTGACTATATTTTAAAACTATAGTTGATGTTCAGTATTATTTTGTATTAGTTTCAGGTGTACATTGTAGTGGTTAGACATTTATATAATTTATGAAGTGATCCCCTGATAAGTCTAGTACCCATCTGACACTATATATAGTTTTTACAATACTATTGACTATATTCCCCATATGGTACTTTACATCTTCATGACTATTTTTTAACTACCAATCTGTACTTCTTAATTCCTTCACCTTTTTCACCCAGCCCCCCAATCCCTTCTCCCATCTAGTAACCATCAGTTTGTTCTTTGTATCTATGGGTCTGTTTCTATTTTGTTTGTTCATTTATTTTGTTCTTTAGATTCCACATACAAGTGAGATCACATGGTATTTGCCTTTCTCAACCTGACTTATTTCACTTAGCATAATACCCTTTAGGTCCATCCATATTGTCACAAATGGTAAGATTTGATTCTTTTTTATGGAAGAGTAATATTTAATTGTATAAATGTACCACAATTTCTTTATCCAATCGTCTATTGATGGGCATTGTGGTTGTTTCCATATTTTGGCTATTGTAAACAGTGCTGTAGTAAACATAGGGGTGCATGTATCTTTTCAAATTAATGTTTTGGATTTCTTTGGATAAATACCCAGAAGTGGAATTGCTGTATCATAAGGTAGTTCTATTTTTAATTTCTTGAGGGACCTCCATACTGTTTTCGGTAATGGCTGCACCAATTTGCAATGCTGCCCACCATACACAAGAGTTCCCTTTTCTCCACATCCTCGTCAACAGTTGTTTGTTGATTTATTGATGATGGCCAACCTGATAGATGTGAGGTGATACCTCATTGCAGTATTGATTTACATTTCTCTGATGATTAGTGATGTTGAGCATCTTTTCATATGTCTATCCACCATCTGAATGTCCTCTTTGGAGAAATGTCTATTTGGGTCCTCTGCCCATTTTTCAATTGGATTATTTGTTTTTTATGTGTTGAGTTGTATGAGTTTTTTATAAATTTTGGATATTAACCTCTCATCAGATGTATCACTGGTGAATATCTTCTCCCATTTAATAGGATGGTTTTTTTGTTCTGTTGATGGTTTCCTTTGCTGTGAAAAAACTTTCTAGTTTGATGGGGTTCCATGCATTTATTTTAAATTTTGCTTCCCAATCACCATAATTTTTAAATTAATGAGGTTCAATTCAATTTTTACTGTACTCTTAATTTCTTAATGAATCAGCAAAATGTAATCATATGAAAACCTATGTCTGTAACATCTGATAGAAGGAGTAGACCTTCCCTTCTCCAATGGAGGGACTTCTACTTGGGAAACACATTTGCATTCTTGTCCCGTCTTTACTGCTCTCTTGGAGGAGTAGTGACTTCATCTGATTACTGAGTTTGGAAAGAGAAGCTGGACATGTAAAGCCAACTCTTTCCCCTCCAGCACGCAGCCACCAACAAGAGCACATCTGCTCCGCTCCTTGGTGCACAGCGGCAGTTTTCCCACATGATGTGGTTCTGGTGGTCCAGACACTGGGGGATAAGTCTTTTTAATTCTTGGGTCTATTCCTATTAGGAAGCCACTTATCTGTGATGGAAGCCATATTTCAATAACAACCATGTTCTCTAATATGAAGTTTGAAACAGCTACATTTTGTTCATTTCTTTCAAATATTGATGTAATTTCCCTTGAGAATATAGTAAAATCTGAATTGAACTCTATCAACTTAAAATAAAGGTGATATGGACTCTTATCCACCTTATTCTGTTGTCTTATTCCATATTAGGTTCAGAACTCAGGAGGGGAAAGGGGAATGTTATATACTGGACTCCTTGAATTCCAACAAGGTCAACACCTACCTCTAATATTGGTAAAAACTTCAGTAAAACTACATGATGAGATGGGACTACTTGCCTCCATTTTCATGTCCATTTTTATGTTCATTTTATAGCCTTATAGTTGTTATAAAGGCTTAAGCTTAGAAGAGTTTAGAAGCTTAGAAGAGTTTAGAAGCTTAGAAGTGCTCCCAAGGAGAAAAGTAAAGGTGAGGTAAGTGAAACTCTGAAACATGCCCTGGGGAAGACAGACCATGGCTTGCAACTGGTCTTCCAAGAGGCAGATTGCACTGTCCTGCCCCAGTCTTTGCAGGAATGGGGAGACAGGAAACAGCAAATTGGCTCAGTGAAATATATCAGTCTCAGTCAGATTCAGCCACAGTCTAAATGTGGAGGGAACGTTCTACACAGAATTTACACTGAAAATGGAAGGTCCAATATTAGAACAATCACATTATTCTGGCTTCAATTTTTACTCTGTGGTAAAGTCAAGCTTGTCAAGTTGTCCTAAAATATTTTCTAAGATCTATTATAAGTAACCCCCATCTCAGCCTCACTCACCCACCCCACCCCCACAGAAAAGGCTACAAATGAATTACCTAATTCCATTGCTTTTTAAAGGCAATTTCTGTCACTA